>NC_079502.1:10613582-10928588 GCF_030052815.1 Hevea brasiliensis | reverse complement strand
TGATAAAGAAATGAAATTGTTTTCGAGTTAGTAAAGATAAAATTACTTGAATGTCTCGTATCAAAATTATAAATGAAGAAATATATGTCATGAAAAATATTTACGTGCAAGTACTTTCTTCTCTTTCTAAGGATTAAAACTTGGTTTGATGATATGAGTTTTTCATCAGACTCGTAAAAAAAATTGTTCAAGTTCATCAAGAATAAATATTAGTGACCCAGAAGCATGACCTAAATTAACTTGAAAGAGAGTAGCACAACGTGCATTATATATTTTCGAGGATTTAATTTAAAATTATTTAGAGTGAAGAAAGAAAATTGTACAAGTTCATCACCAATAAATATTAGTTAACTAGAAGCATAACCTAAATTAACTTGGGGGATAGTAGTACAACATAACCTAGAAGCATTACACACTTTCGAGAATTTAATTCAAAATCACTTCGAGTAGAGAAAGAGAATCTATATATCCGACCCTAATAAATTTTTGAAATAAAAGTTTAGTTGAGTTGAGTTGAATTAATTAATGAGTTATATTTTAATATTTATCTGTCTTTTTTTTTAATAAGCAGTAAGATTATTATTAAACATGAGATGTCAGAAAAAACTTAGCATGATTAGGTCAGCTATACGCTGATTAATAGGCCTCTCCAAGATCCCAACCTAGAGCAATGCATGTTAAAGTGAATAAAACCTGACCAGGAAAGTATAAGAATCGCCCAATTCCAGTCACAAAGCAAGACCAAAATAAAGGATCAAAACAGCAAATCCAATGAGACAAAAAGAGAGACTTAGGTGGAACAAAATTGCAACAAAGAAAGAGCTCTGTCAAAGAGGAACCTCAGCATCAAACCATGAGCACAAGTCCAAACAGTTGCAACAAGAGGAAATAGAAGGGAAATAAGCCAACAGCATGAGTCATAACCTGAAGGACTCTCCAAGCACTTTTGGCTCAAAATATAGCGACAAAATCTTGATCCCAAAAAATGCTTTTCTTTTATTATAAAAAAAATGGTTCGGTACGTCTCCTTTAAAATATTAAGTTGCATTTGCATTGTGTTCTTAGATTTGAAATTTAGATTTCAAATGTTTGGTTTAAAATTTAGAATTTGAAATTTATAAATTTAAAATTCTTTTGTTTTTGTTTTGTTAATAAAAAAAAATTCCCATTAAAGAATCTAAAAATTATGATGTCGTAAAACTGATACATTTGATTATAATTGAATGAATTTGAAATAATAGGAAACAATTACCGCATTTATTTTAAACCTTTAGCCTTTAAACTTATCATAAATATATATATATAGAGAATTTAGACTAAATTCAAATTTATTTTCATTTAGAATATCTAAACAGTGTATATTGTCTAAATCCAAATCCATATAGCATTAGATTACTGTGTAATGCTACTCTTCATTCATCATGCCTGATGCCACCATTTTCAATTTAAAATTAAAAGGTGATTACAATATTAATTTTAATGGCTTGCCTTAATTTTGAATCTTACCCAAGTGTTTCTTTATGCCAAGAATTATACACTAGTATTGACTTTACACATACGCAAAGCCAGAAGAATAATTTTGGGGCTGATATTATTCGTTCAATATATTATTTAATTATATTTATTTATCTTTATATTTTTATTCATGGCATATTTTAAAGGATTTATATTGTATATTAAAAAATAACATAATAGAATGTGATTAAGTCATAATTTTTTTATAATAATGTTAATACTTTAGAATATTAAAATCACAGTTGCAAATTTAGCTGCAAAAAAGCTTTGATTTCATCTTTCTTTCCTTTCACCTTTTTCTTTTTGGACATGTACATACCCATAAAGTTCTCAAATATTGTCACAGAATGTGATGAACGTTGCATAGGGAGTGGTCCCAAATATCCAATTGCAGTAGCCGCAGTTATGGCTGACTGACGCCTAAACAAGTGTACCTTTTTATATTGACAAGGCTGACAACGTTATGTGGGCTTTAATCTTGTAATCGGCCATAGGTTTGGTTGTGGATTTTTAATCTTGTCAACCAAAGAAAAATGAGAGTAGATGAATATCACCACCCACTGCATAGGTAAATTCCTAATAGAGCATTAGGCTTATCTCGTGGTGAGGTGGATGACTGTTGATGTCCATTTGTCATGTGGAATTTACGTGATTATTCACGGATTTGTTTGGTCTATTTTACATATAATTTGGATCTTATTATATATATATATATATATATATATATATATATATATATATATGATCCAAATAAATGGACCGATCATTTGTCTTAAAACTTATTATTTGTAATGAGCGATGAAAATTAAAATAAATTAACAGTAAAAAAATTATGATGATCAATTAAGTCACTTTACTATATTAAAATTAATTTTGATTATAAATTAAAAAAGTTTTAAAATCATGTTAAAATTATAAAAAAAAAATTACCTATAATTGTAAAATTTGAAAAAAAAACTAATATTTTAATTAAAATATAAAATAAATTTAATCATATATTTTTAATTTATACATAATAATTATATAATTAATACTCTCATATAAACTTTATAAATTGGTTTGTCTATTAGAAAAAGAATAGAAAATTCATTTTATCTTAACCTATATAAATAACATTGAATTTGAAAAGATATACAAAAAATTTAAAAATTTAAAAATTAATTTTATCCATTAGAGAAAAAAAAGACACAAAAATATGAACCCATCCCATGTGGCAAGATTTCCAGGATCCAATGGACACAGAGTCACGAGATGCCAAAAAAAATCACATCATACATAAGCTAATTAAACTTTTATCTTATTGTTTAAATGTAAACTTATCTGTTACAATTTTTTTTTTAAATTACAAATTATAATTCTTTTGTTTATTTCTTTTAATGTAAACATTTATCATAATTCATAGAATCTATATGGAATGGATGATGAATGCCTAGGGTAGTATTTCAATTATACACTCCCTATTATTTGTCATTAAATAGTATTTCACTCGGTTCAAGATTTTTGTCTAGTTAAGTTTGGATAAGATAGTTTTTCCCCTTTTATTTTACATTTTCCTTTCTGAATTTATATTAAAATAAAGAATTAATTTAAATAATAAAAATAAAATAATTATAAATAATATAAATAATAAATAATATTTTTATTTATCTTAATATTTCTTTTCTCATTTGCATATATCATAACTATTTCTATAAATAAAGTACACATCTAACCTATAAATTAATCTATATAATTCATTTGATTATATGATAAACTATTGAAAATCTTAAAGTTATATAAATATGAGTTAGATCCATATTTTTTAATTCATGTGTTGGGTTATATATATATGGCAATAACGTTGTTCATTATTCAATCTTTATTTTGCCTCCAGAATGGATTCAGTCAAGAGACCATCATGGAGCCCTATGTTGCAGTAGCATTTACAATAAAAAAAAATTAAAAAAATTAAAAAAAACCCTTATTATTGAAGTAACAGTACAAGGATTCCGCAAGGAAAGTCTTAAAACTTGTTAAAATCCAGGTTGTTGAAGTACAAGTAGGTATCTTTACCAGAAGCTGTGGCTATGGGCATCGCAGAAAACCCAACATATGCGCCCTCAGACTTGCTTTTGCATATTTCAGCAACATATTTGAAAAGCTGATGTTCTTTGTTATAAGATTGTTCCACATACTCCTGAATTGGCATCCACTGAGACAAAAAAAAAAAAGAAGGGAAGATTAAATATAATCACAATAAAAATGTTATGATTATCATGAATTGAAACGTGGAAACAAAACGTAGATTCTAATAGTGGCCATAGAACAGGAATCCTGATGCATAAAAACCTGAGCTGCCTCAACCTCTGAATCCTGCTTTTGAATGTTGAAGGAGCGTGGTCGTAACATGCAAATGAAAAATAAATCTGATTTGCGAAAGAATGATCGGTGGCTTTGCCTGTTTACAAATAATAGAAGTGATTATGAATGGACGAGAATTTTAAATGGAATACAAAGAGCGGAGTTAAAAAAAAACGTGACACCGATGACCGATGAAACACGCTGCAAATGAATTCTTAGAATGCTACAAGTATGCCTATAACATGAAGACACAAGCATCTAAAGATGGATGCATGAAGGACTAATTAACATAAATTAATCTTTTTTTGTGAATGTAAAGCGAAGCTCTTACCTGAATGCTAAAACTTCCCCAAATTCTGTTTCAATCTGATACAAGATAAAAGCAAAATATCTTAATTTTACTTGGCAGGCATGTAAGAATTTAGAATATTTACCTTCTCATTTCCATTTCTAAGTTTATGAACTATGAATTTATACTCACACCTGTCTCTTCTTTAACTTCTCTGACTGCTGCTGTACAAATATCCTCACCCTGTGGATGGAACACTTGAAATCATGATAAGAAAAGTTTCATAGAAGATATCACCATATTTCATCATATCAACGCACTCACCTTATTAACTACTCCAGTGGGTAATTTCCATACATCTGTACCTCTAAATCCACCATTCTTCTCCTTAACTACCAGTACCTAAGAAATAAAAGAATTTAACTTCAAAACAAGAAGTTGGAGGAACTACTATATTGTAGTGGTAATTTCATCTCTTATTGCAGCATATTAGCAAACATTGCATGCAGGAATCTATAAAATCACATCGACAAATAAAATAATAAGGTCTTTATTATTCAATCCAAGTATCTAACCCTTGTACAGCAAAAAAAGGGTACTGGTCTCTAAATTGCGAAAACACGAAACAGTGGTGACAGCACTGATTCTCTAGCATCATACTATACCTCACAAAACATTTTAAAAAATATCTCAGACTGCAGTGATGATAACCTTTCACTACCTCTCCATGACTATTCATTACGAAAGCCCCAATTCCCACTCTGTGGGAGGCATTTTCTGGAAGAGTATCAGGAGTATTGGGTATCCAATACACGAGCATCAAGTAGTCCGATTCAGCATGATGATACCTGAATCCTTCCTGCACAATTATAATTAGCAGAACAGCATTAGAAAAGTTAAAGATTGATGTAATAATAGTAGTTTCCAAATATTAATCTTTTATCTTCTTGTTTTCCTTTTCATTTTGGCCAGAAATTTTTTATTAACCCTAATTTGATTGGGAAAATATTGTTCTAGTAGATGCCTTTACCTGAACCACAGGTTCTACAAGACTAGAAAGTTCAATGGGTAACTTGATCCAAACACCCTTCTTCCCCTAAAAATTTTCAGAGAATGAAAAGTAACATAAAATAAATTAGATACATTGAGTTTAAAGGTTGCAGCATCATCAAAACGGGCGTGGGGCATGGGACATGGGACATGGTAATAAATAAGTACCTGTTGCCTCCATTTTGATATGGAAGCCCTAAGTAAAGAAACAAAAACTTTAGCGTCCATAGGCTCTTTCATATCTACAGTAACTCCATCATATAAATCCTCTGTTACATTGAGTAATCCAATCTGCTTAGCTTTACTTTCAGGTTCCATCCATGCCTTAACAGTCAATGATGCTGTTGAAGCTGAAAAATTCTTGATCAAGAATGAACTACTGTCACTGCAACCTGAAGGAGTAAGACAATAGCAATTAATAACTTTTATGAAGACCAAACCAAACTAAGCATTTCTAATTATTAGAAATTATATGGGGGGAAAATAAAAGCAACCCCCTGCAGTCTTTAACATCTCTATTCATAACCTGTTAGAGATTGACTAGTTTTAACTTGATTTTTAGAGTCCTAGAATAATAGTCCATGCATCATGACATATGGAATGGTAAAGTTATTTGGTGTTTTTGTGTTGTCAACAATTAGGGTCATGCAAAAGGCCTTCTAATTTCAATGAATTTGTAGGATGTAAAGAAATCAGAGATTACAGATTGTAAATAAAGTGAAGGAGAAGCTTCAGCAAAAGTCTACAAATTAATAAACCCATTTCTTTCACATGACAACTTCAAAACACAGAGACAAGAAGACACAGTTTTATTTGCAAGAATTTTTCTTAGCTCACAGAAAGCAAGAGCATAAATTATAATTAAAATTTTAAATTAATAAAGGCACTTATATATCATTAGATTTCAAAATAATTAAAAAATACAATGTAACAATAAAACATTAAATTTTAATATATAAATATATTGATATTGCCAAATATATACTAACTCGTTAAAGTTATGAAAATAAATAATTAATTAAAATATAAGAATATTAAATAATAATTTTATACTTGCATATTTCACTATTACTAAAACAATTAATTTAAAAGAAGAAATTCATTTACATATAATAAATAAAACTTTCACATTATAAAGATGGTCTTATTTGCAATTTTATAGTCTGATTGCTACCGCAACTGCTAAATTACCAAACGTTTTACAATTAATTACAATCATAGACTATAAACAGCTAATCACTGACTGCGAGCCGTTTGATAGCCAACAACTGACCGCTAGTCCACTACCGCTAAACAAATAGGCCCTTAATTTAGAAGCTTGAAGGAAGTTTTGTACATGTAGGAAAGCCTTTTGCAAGGTTGTCAATGGGTAACTTGTTAGTGCTATGATAACTACCAAACCATTTGAACCCTATATAAGATCTATAGACATTTGTTGAATATACATTCATATTTCTACAGAGAAATATAATGAAATTTATAAGCTAAAACTCAATCCCTCAAAGTATAAAACAAGTGATATCTAATAAAATATATTATTTGCCATAAAGTTGTGTTGTTGTCCACAGTAAAAGATACAAGAACTAAATTAAAGTTACGAAATACCCACATATTCAAGAGTTAGAAAAAAAAAATTGCACAACAAAATTCTTCTAACTCATAATGATAGTGATTCTAATGTGTCCTAACAGAAGTAAAAAGATCTCACTCCTGGTCATGGAGAGCAATTGGAAGGCCAGAAGAAGTATGCCTGCATTTAACCCATCAATCCATTCCCATTAGCCTTTTTATCTTGAACAAAATCAAATTCTAGAGAGTTGTAGCGAGAATAGAAGAGCACAAGAATAAAAGAAGATTTGCGCTATAGCCTATAGGTTTTCTGATCTTAAACATTCAAGGGAGAACAAATTGTGCGAGTTCCCATACCTTTTCCATGTGCAAAACAAAAACATATTTTCAATTCTTTTTTTTTTTTTTTTGACAATAATTTCACCACACCATATGCAGAATGCCAATTTTCCTCCTGAAATGACCGAAAAATTCTGATGCAAGCCAACACCAAATACAACAAAAACTTGCGTTCATACCTGTTGAAAAGCCAAGCCAGGAAGATACAGTACAGAGACATGTCCTCCTTGGAAGACGAAGGAATTTAGAAGATGATGGTAGAGAAGTGTTACAGGAAAGACGGTACAGGTTGATGTTTCTAAACCTCTGCATGACAGAACAAATCAATATAAAACAATGCTTGGGGAAGAGAAAAGAGAAAGTAAAAAGCTTGTGTGGTTAAGACTTGGTGAATCCTTTGAATTTATAGAGTTTTTCTTAGAATCCAGTGTGCAAATTCCTCGCAGTTGAGGAGCAAGACTTTGAAATCTTGACTGGCTCTATTTTCCTGGAAAAAGGGGAAGACCTTGAAATGTCAGGAGTGTGGAACACCCAAAACCAAGAACCTCCTTATGAATTGCTCTTGCTGAAAATGATGAAAACAGAACCTTCTTATGAATTATATTAACAAAATACTAAACCACAGTGTCCAAAGTCAATCTACACTATCTGAATTAACCCAAAAAACCAAAAAGAAAAAAGAAAAGAATCGATCACTTTCAAGAGAACATTATGTTGTAGTAACAAAACCTATTCAGTATGTGGAGAAATCATAGAAATCAAGAATCGAATAACAAGCTTGCTTAGGAAATTATTATAAATTAAAAAAAAAAAAATGCTACACTTATAATTTTAGTCTAACCCCAGGGAGTTTTTAGTAAAAACCCCAATTATTATTCACTCACGCTCACAGACAAACACATACTCTAAACAAACCACTCATAATTACAAAAATACTCCTTTAGTCGTTTTCATTTGCATCAAGGCAACAACTGAGGAAGAAAATATCATCCAGCCGATCATTGCTCGGAGAGTTCCCACCATACACCAAAAGTCCCTCTTTCCCATTCAACTTACCCGAACCAAATGCACACCACCCTCTTGGCCCTGGATGGTTCTCTGCCCCCAACCCATCATCCACCTTCTGCCACCTTAAAGCCTCCGTGTCCAGCGCCCAAACTTCGCTGGTGAACTTCCCGGCACCCAGATGCCCCAAGTCACTGGGATCCACTTCCCCACCATATATGATTATGTATTTTCCAATCCCAACAGTTGAAAATACACTTCTAGCCGTTGGTTTCTCGCCACTTATCTCCACTTGCTCCCACTTCCCGTCCGCCGGATCAAAGCAATGCACATCATCCGTCTCCTCTCCGGCGAAACCATAAACAACCCATATTTTTCCTTGGGCTACGGCCAGCCCAGGTCCACCTCTGCCTCTGCAATTTTCCCCTGCTGTTGGATACTGGACCCATTTCTCTTCCACCACATCATAAGCCCACAGATCATTTAATCGACCCGAAACACCACAACCGCCAAAGACATACACGTGTCGATCATCAGAGGCGGTTGAATGGTAACTCCGGTGAGCAGGGCCGGTGTCGCCAGTAGATAGTAGAGTCCACTTGTTTGTAAATGTGTCAAAAGAGTAGAGCTCGTTCAGCTCCTTGTGTGTAGCGTCCCTGCCACCAAATACATATATAGTTTTGTCGACAGCGGCCATTATGACACCAACCCGCGGCGGAGGAATGTCACCGGTGACTTGGAGGACAGACCATGTCTGGGTCTGGAGATCAAAGGCATGAATGTTGTTGTCAACGGGGACACGAGGCGTGAACTCGCCACCAAATGCATAGGCCTTGTGACCTACAAGGGTAATTGCATGTGAGCTCCTTGCTCCAGGACCAGGTCCGTTCTGATCAAGCTGAGACATGCAGAGAACAAAACCATCAATCTAAGGATAATTTAGCCATAAATTTCTCGTGCAAAATTGAAAAACCCCGAACCCATTTCAAGAATTTGAGGTTTTGGAAATAAAAAAAGATTCAAGAAAGTCACCAAACTGACAGAAAATAACAAGAATTTGAATTCCCAAAAATCACGATTACGAGAAGAATTCAAGAACAGAGAGAAAGAGACGACCTACCTTGACCCACCTCGCTCGCACTACAGCCATCTGAAGCTGGACAATGACACCAGACGAGTCCCCGCCGTACCCTTAGTGTTGTAAATGCCTTTTATTTATAGGCGAAGATTTTAAAGAAGAGGGTGTACTGGGTTTCATCATCACATGGTATCTGTCCATTGTTAGCATTTATTTACGATATTTCTCATCGTCACTGCCAGAAATTTGGGCATTCATCAAGGGTAATTTGGGCATTCAATATGGGAAATTTGGGATTCCTGCAGAGTAACTTTTCAATCCAACGTTGACTGGGGAAGGCTAAAAGCTTGCAATCTCTTAATCTGTTAATTATTTTATTATTATAATCTTTTCGAGAATGATAAAATATGCAGCAATTTCATTTTTTATAATAACAATTTAATTATGAGTAGACAAATATACGTATATGGCCCACTGAGTAAATATGTATATATAAGAAGATTTTAAAAATTTATGTTCACTTTGTAGTTTTCTTTTAAATAATAAATATATATATTTATTTATATATTTAATTATAATTCAATTGTAATTTCATATGAGATGAAATCCTATTTAAGTGTTTCTAATGCTATATATTTTGCATTAAAATTTTAAAAAAATTATATTAAAAATTAATTGTGTCTATATTTAAAGTAAAAGTGATGATAATACTTATATTATATCACATGAAAATATTTTATGTTAAGATTTATCTGTTTATAACCTAAGGAGGATTCTCTTTAGAAAATAATTTCTTAACCATTTATTCAGCCATCTAAAGTTAGCCTAGGAAGGACATACTAAGCCTTTAATACAACTCATTCATTTTTATGGTGGAAATTAGACTCATTTCAATAATTAAAATTTTAAATTTTGATTATATTTTTTTGAAATATTATATTATATAACATTTTGAATCTTAGATTTTACAATAATGAAACAAAATGTATGTAGAGAATTTTTTAGAATTAACTATTAGCTAATCATTTTGGAGGGTAATATGGAAATATAGGTTGGAATAGAAGGATAATTAAGTAATAATGGTGATCATAAATACAATTAAGTAATAACCCTCTTTATCAAAGTACAGGATTCTAGTTTTGGTGGGTTGAAATGTGCCATGCTGACATATGACATGCTTATCCATGGTATTTAATATTTGATTAAATAATATTTCATTCAAGTATTACTTACTAGTGCTAACTCAATCAAGCCTTGGTATGATGATAGAATTAGGTAACACTTAGATGTTGAGATCAAGAAATTTTAAGTTTAGCTTACATCATTATCGATTTAAATTATTATATTTTATTATTGACTTTATATTTACAAAAATATTTTGATAGTGAACATTAATATGTGAAAGAAACTTCAATCAATGACGTTTTTTCATTTTGAAAACGTTTTCGAGATGAAAATAATAAGACACGTTCATAATACATATGTTTGGAAAAATTAAAGGATGAAAATACGTTTCCACATGAGAAACGCGTTTCCAACGGTTAGAAATAGCTTTTAGCTTACGATTGGCCTTGTTTAATTCTCTTCGTAAAACTCATTGTGAAGCTGTCCAAAACCACCTTCAATCTTATTTTTCTCTCTTGCTTAAGCTTGCTGGATCAATCAACTGCTTTACCAGACTCTCCTTGGCAATGTTTATAATACATAACAAAATTAACGAAAAGAGGAAGATGAGAAAGGGAAAGGTGATGCCATGTATTTTTTTTTTATTGATCTTTAATTTGTTTCCTTTTCTATTTTTTTTTTATCTTCAAGACTTATTAAAATATAATAGATTATAATAAAATAACAAGTTATAAAACAATTATCCTATCTCTTACTATATTCATTCTAAATTTCTTTCTCAATAAGTAAGCAAACGAAATTAAACAATACTATTAATATTAACAATAAAAATAAATAAAATGTTAATAATGATAAATTAAACATAATTTCTAAATTATTTCCATATATTTATTTTATTTATGTATTATTTATTTAATATTTATAAATATAACCTTTATGCTTTTATATTTATGTGTTTCCTCTACGTTTCTATTTCCTATATTTTTTAAAATGTCGTTTTCTCGTATCCGTTTTCTTGTGTTCACGTTTCATTTTCATGCTATATAGGTTGTAATTAATCTGACTAAGATATATGTTGTAATTTTAAAAATATTTTAAATTAAAAGAAAACTTACATTTTAGTCCATCAATTATATCGGTCCTTACATTTTAGTCCTTCAATTATTTTGGTCTTTACATTTTAGTCCATCAATTATATCGGTCCTTACATTTTAGTCTCCAATTATTTTGGTCTTTACATTTTAGTCCATCAATTTATTTTGGTCCTTGCACAATGATTTTGCTAGTAATTATGTCCCTCTATTTAAATTTTGCATATTAGTGCCCAATGAAAATATAAAGAATAAATCCTTACACTATGTTTAGGCGTTTTGTTGGAGGCAAGGGAAGTGTTTTAAAGTAACGAGGTTATTTGAGAATATGGCTTTTTAAAAATGATAAGATTTTTGAAGCTTTCAAAACCTCCAAAAACTCGAGTTTTTTAACCCTTAAAATTGGTAGATTTGAGAAGTTTTTATATTTTACTTTATCTTACTTTAAAAAATATCCCTTCACTACATCTAAACACACTGTTAAAAAAAATTAATTTTTAAAATACTATTAATTTAAATTTAATTGTCATAACAAAATTTAATCTTGTAGAGAATTAAGACCTATATATGGTATTTGTAATCCTACTAGTTGTATGATTTAGAACCTAATTAGGAAGATACAGATCAAATCCTAATTTAAAATCCCAAATCAACAAAACTCCTTAATAATAATAATAATAATTCTTAAATAAAAATATACTTTTCCTAGTTTTACAATAAATAAAGTTCATAAATTATATTATAAACTTTGTCTTTCTCTCTTGGTTGGAATAAACTTGTCCCCAAGTCTTGATGTGAGGGAGAAAAAAAAAACTCTATTAAGAGAACAATCAACTTTTCACTCTTGATGGTAGCAACAATATTCAACTCAAGTACTTCATACTTTGCTTCTCATCTTTAGAAAGATCTAAACATATAAGATCAATGACATCTCCAAATGAAAAGCTCTTCAATTCACCATGAATAAGAGAATCAGATAAACTTTCAGTTTCCTTCTTAGCAACCAAAAGAACATTGTTCTAGATTATTATCCCCATTAACTCTCTTCGCATTATCCAAAATCTCATTCTCAAAATTGCTTATCATGTCAATACTTTTGGATTATCAACATGATTATCATCATCTTGCTTCTTTAAAGAACATGAATCCATCAAGAGATCGTCCTCACCATTTTGTGCAACCCTATTGCTTTCTAATGATTTAGAAGATTTGCTGATTATAGAATCAGCTTATTTAGAAATACATGCTTTTGATGATACTTCAACTGGTTTGCTTTCTTCAATTATATTGTTGACAATGGCATGGCCATCATTTTGTTCAACAATACCACCAATTTGGAATATAGAGGCAACTATTTCATTGTAATCTCCCATAAAAATACCCAAAGACTTTCACAACATGTTGCAGATAAGGTTTAACCTTGTTAATGCACACGCACATACATACACATAAAGTGATTTGGCATTTTTATCTTGCTTTTAAGTTCCTATAAGAAGGAAAAAGGATATGAGGTTGTGTAAGATTTTGGGGGTCGTTTCAAACTTAAGAATAAAAAAAAATGGAAAACATTTTATAACAGAAAAAATGGGAAAGAAAATAAAGGAGCGGTGAGGGAAAATATAAAATTAGGTATTTTTTTAAAATTTTATTTAAGTGGGACTCATTATTATAATTAGAAAATATTTTTAATTGAATATTAAATGCCACATAAGCATCAATTGATGGTGTCAAGAGAAAATGTCCCACTTTGTTAATAGTATAAAACCACCAGTTCCCTTTTATCACAAATTAAAACATAAGACCATACTTGATGCTACTCGCCATATTATCCAAGTAAATGTGGGTCGGTTAGTCGGACAACCTTAAAGCCACCAAGGATGGGTCATTCCAGAGCAACCCAATCAACATGGGTCGAACGCTAGGGCGACCCATACAGGAATGGAAGACCACTTCTCTTTCCTGACAGGTTTCCAAAATATAGAAGTAATGCAGTATATGGAAATTGAAGTTATTATTAGGTGAGCCCATGTACAGAGATTATATATACGACATTGGTATAGGATAACTATAAGTGGTTAGAACTGTCACACCTAAGGCATAACATGATCCTGTAGAATACCTAATGAACTACCGAACTTCATCTAACGATAACTCATTAAGTACCTATAAGGGATTTTAAAACAATTTTCTTACTTTTTATAAGTGGAGAGCATTTTCTAATACGTATCAAAACATTTAATTAGAGTTTGAAAACTAGTTAAAATTTTTATTCCATTTTATTTTTCCTCAAATTTTATAAAAATTTCGACAGAATACCATCTGTATTTTGAGAAAACAGTTCTTCAAATACCTATAAAAAAGCACTTCTAATGATTTATCTCATCAATTTCATCAAATTAACTCCATCGCAACCAATTTCAACATCATTTCTCAAATTTCAAAAATTCAAATCAGTAATTTCTAATTCAAATAACATCCAAAATAATACTAAGTAATTTCATTCAAATTAAAACAAAATACTTTCATTCATACTTTATTAAAATTAAAACAAATTACATTCATCCAAAATTTACCTTAGAAAAATCCAAACTACTATTATTACAAACTTTATACAACTGCTCATGACCAGTTCTACTTGTACATGCATTTACATACATTAAAATAATTTTTACAATCAGGGTATAAAATATACCTGATGAAACTTCAGGGAAGGTGGCTCCACAATCCTCAATAGCTCACTCTGCTGCTCCTCTAGTCTCTATATCTGCGACAGCAATAATAGCCATCGCTGAGTACTATGACTCAGTGGTGCACAACATACTAAAATAATCTTTATGCAGAATTTAAATCATACTTATTCAAAAATTAAATTGAACATGAGAAATAAATTCAAAACATGACTTATACAATTTCAATCCAAACAATTTCATTTCAAAAGTCTCAAAACAAATTTCATAAAAATACACAGTTATATCATGCCATTTGAAACATATTAATCTCAATAGCGAGAGGCTTATAAGAAGTTACATCACAAGGTTAGCTAGCTCAAATATATGAGAACCCATTCTTTTTCTTTTTCTATTGGCACACACCTCAACACTTCAGCCAGAGAATGAATCAAAATTCGAAACTGATTTCCCCCACTAATCATGCTAGTGAGGTATTCAAATATATGGTCATGACACTGTGGTTTTAAAACTATCTTAACAACTTACTAAACATTTATTGCCATTTCAAACACAAACAAGTAACCTTTCAACAATTTAAATCAAAAGCATAATAAAAATTTCAAGACAATGGTGTTACAATGTAATATTTCAATTCATTCAAAATAATTTGCAGAAGAAAATTTATAGAAATTCTATGTTAAGTACAAACCTTATACGAGTCGCCTTTTAGCCTTGACTCGACACCTCGGATTCTTTTTCGGTATTCCTTTCCACTGAAACACATGGTTTTACAGTGTTTCAGTATCACAATTTATCATAACTCCAAAAATAAATTCAAATCTACTTATACCTAGCTTTAATATGCTAAACTTGACGTTCTTTAAAATTTGTATTTCGGTGTTACTATTCACGATACTATTTAAGTCAATTTATTGACTTTCTAATGCTTAATAGGTATGGAAATTCTAATTTCACCCATATACCACATTTTGGTTACCTAATTTGTTGGTTTTGGTTGTTTTCTCAAAACTTAAGTCTTTTAGGCAAAATTTTAAATTTTCAATTTTAGTGTCTTATTTTGCACTGTTTCATTGGTCATGTTGCTGTTAGAATTTGGCTAAGTTTTCTTCATAGAAATTGTTCCTTATTGTCTAAACTTTATTTTCCTTTTTGAATCACTCCATTTGGAGTTTTGTAGCTCAAGTTATAGCCATTTGAACATGGCTGGCCGAATTGGTCTAACCCAGATTTTCTAGGCACTAATTTGGTTCTGGCAGTTTTATGTGGGTGGCTAAATGACTTAGTTAAGGGCATAATTTGGACTTATGTTCTTCATGAAAGTTGTAGGGCTATGTCTCAGCTTTCCACTGATAAAATTTCAGGTCATTTGGACCTGCCTAGCCCAAGTTATGGCCACTGTTCATTTGGTCATTTTTGTACAGGGCAGAACACCCAATTCTGGATTTGGTCAATTTGTTCACTAGGTTTTGGTCACTTTCTGGGCATGATCCCTAATGAAAAATGTGCCATTTTATGTCTAGTTTCATTCTCAATTGGCCTCACACCAATTGGGCTGGTAAATTTTCAGTTTTGGTCCCTGAAATGGACCTTGGTCATGCTGCCTGTAGAATGTCCATAACCAATCCGAATTTCCATTTGGTTCCAACACTTCCAACACACCACAATTGGTCATACATGATCATTTTTCAGCTCAAACAAGGTCAAACACACCATTTGATCAATTTTCAAAATTTTACCTCTCAAACCCTTGGTCCAAAATCCTAACTCACAAATTGTTACATTTTACTAAATCAAAGCATATAAACATAATCACTCAACTCATTCAAGCTCATGTTCACCTTTAATTCAATTAAACTCATGCAAATCATACCTCCACATAGGCTGGTCAAATTTTCCTTTGGTCCCCCAGCAATTATTTTGTTTTGATTGTAAGTTTATTTCTAAGTTACTTAAACTAATAACACATGTATTAAACTAAAATTTCAATTAAAAGAACTAACCTTACTTTGATATTCAATCTTCAATTTTCCTCTTCTTTTCTTCTTTTTTTTTTCTTGATCAATCTTCTTCTCAAGTGAGGTTAACAAGGTTTAACTAAGGAGGTTACACTTCTATGGCTGAATTTGTGCTTTTTTTCAAGCTCAAAAATGAGCTTTCATGAAGGTGAAGTGAGAGAGCTTTGAGAGAGAGAGAGAGACGGCTTGGGTGAGGGAAGAAGACAACATAAATTTTTTTTTCTTTTTTTTTATGTATTTTTAACCTTAATTAATTCACGATTATCCTATGATTTTAAATTCTTAATTATTAAGTTTATTGCATCATGTATGATGTCATGCATGATGTAATAAACTTTATCAACTTTTTCTTTTTCTCTTTTTTTTCATTTATTTTTCTTTAATTCTTTAATTTAATTCTTGATCCCAAAATTTTCTTTTCTCCGATTTTATTTAACAATTAGGTCAGGAGTCAGCTCTAGGGGTCAATTGACCAAATTGCCCCTCGCCGGTTCAACCCGATTTGCAAATAATTCAATATTTCTTCCGGATCCCTGACCTAATTATTTGACCGACTTAACAATTCTTTTTTCTGATTTTCTCTTTTCCAGTGTGTTCGCAATAGTCCTAAGGACCGCAGCGTCACATTTTACGGTTTGAAATTTGAGTTTAAATTGACCTCTAGTCCTTCCCGAGGAGGTCACCCATCGCTGTGACTCTCGGCTCATTTAACCTCTTATGTTCTGTTTTTCTTATTTATACTTAACTATCTGACAGTTACTAATTATTTGTGTTCAGGGCTTATTTAGTTGTCTTAGATGTGGTTCTAATCTTCTTAATTATCTGGACCGACATCGGTCATCGGAATAGTGAAATATACCAGGCTATATAAATAGGGGTGTTACAAGAATATTGATAACTATTTGTTACAAGCTGTCACGACCCAACCTATGGGCCAGACTTGCAAAAGCCCCTGAGATCCGTAGTAAGCTTAACTATTCCTTAACCCAATCCTAAGGCCCATATTGAGCCTAATTTCAAGAAATCAACAGGACAGAGCCCGGCCATGACATTGACCATCCAATGGGGAGTTTTTTTACTCACCTGACCTATAAGCACAATATATATAATAATTTGGGGAGCTCAGCTTACCCTCTATATACTCATAACAATACTAATTCAAATGGGAGCTCAGCTTCCTCACTCAACCCAATGATCATCTATGCATACTCATATATCATGCTTACAATTCCAGTTAATACATACATGACAGATCCTAATGAATACATCACTAACAATAATAATACATGCGGAGTTCTAGAACAAAATAAAAGAACAAAATACTATTAAATACCGATAGTAGACCTACGAAGAAGAAAGCATGTTAAACTAAATAAAGGGCCTCTTGTATTCTGAAAAAATAGGTGAACAGGAGTGAGCGTTCGACTCAAAGAGTAAAATACCAATTTTAAGTATAATTTCTATAGCTATCTAAAGCTAATGCATCCTAAAGAGTGGAATGCAACATCTGTAACACCCTTACTATAACAATTCCATATATTCTTCTGTTCCGGTGATCGGTGTCGGTTCGGACAGCTAGAACGTTTAGAAAAATAATTAGACTAGAGTGAGGAGTCACAAATAACTCAAATATTAATAAGAAAAATTTAGGAAAAATTTTAGAAATAAAATACAACCAAGTTAAATGAGCCGGGGCCCTAGCGATGGGTAACCCAATGGAAAGTTGCGGTTCTCACAACTAGGAGTCCTAAACCTGGAGGAAAATTTATGAAATAATTTTTGGGACTGTAGAGAAGAGTCATTGAAGTTTCTATGGCATTAGAATGCCAAGAAAAGGTTTAGAAAAATTTTTCAATCAGTACAGACAATTTTAGTCTGTTAAGCCAAACGGAGGGCATTTTGGTCATTTTATCTTCAGAGATGATTTTTGGCCGACTTGTCCAGTTAAGTAAAGAATTATTATGATCTAAAATATGAATAAATATTGCTAAAAATTAAATTAGAAATGAGTAGAGAAGAGAAGAAAAGAAAATGAAAGAAAATGCTAATTATGACATCATATGATGTCATTTAAATTTCCTCCACCAATCACAATTTGTTAAACTCATTAAAAGAGATAAAAGAGACCAAAAATTGAAAAACAATCTGCATCTTCAAGCTTTGGGCAGCCAAAAATGTTGAGAGAGAGAGAGAGAGAGAGAGAAGAGGTTCCACCATTTTTAAGCTTAAAAGCTTGAATTTCCTCTCCATTTGTTCACCAAAATTGCCAAGTTTCTTCATAAAAATTTGATCTTTTACCTAGAAAAAGCTATTGGTAGCCAAAGAAAAAGAGATTAGGAAGGTTTAATCAAGGTTAAGTGAAGCTCAAAAAGGTTAGTGCCTATACTTACTTCCCTCTCTTTTTAATCCTTGATAGGAAGACTAATTAAATGAGAGTTTATTGAAAAATTGAACAAAACAATTATATTGAAGTGTGTATGAAAATTTGCAGCCATAGAAGAAGGATGAGATTTGTTGATTTGTATGACTTGAATTGTTTAGAAGTGGTTTGTGATGAGAAAACTTGAGTTAGATATTGGATTATGTGTGTTGGATGTGTTAGATGGCATGATAGCATGAAATGGACACTTGGAAATTAGGGTTTGTGAAAAAAAATTAGGGTTTGCTCATGAAATGGTATATTAACCTTGTAATGGTCAATTATTGACCATTTGAATATGTGTGAGGAGGAATTGAAGTGAGTCAGGATGTTGGAGTTGAGCTTAGGCATGCTGCCCTTGGTGACCTGCAGGACTGGTTGTGAGTCCAGCAGGTTTGGGCAGCCATAAATGGAGTTGCGTAGGTTCAATTGGTGCAAGGCTAATTGGACATGAAACTAGACACATAATGGCACAACTTTGGTGGAGAAACCCTGCCCAGAAAATCAAACAAAGTTGACCTAAAAATTGTCCTAATCCGGGTGACTTGCATTCTGCTTGGGTAAAATGACCAAATGAACAGTATTTATTCATTTGGTCATAACTCAGTGTCGAAGGGTCCATTTGACCTGAAATTTTACCAGAAGATAGCTGAGATATAGCTCTAAAACTTTCATGAAGAACACAAATCCAAATTCTGACTATAACCTAGTCAAATTGCCAACCAAACTTAGGTCACCAAATCTGGCAGAACCAAATTGCCCAGAAATTCTGGGTACAGGTTAATCCGGCCAGTTATGGTAAAATGACCATAACTTGAGCTACAAAACTCCAAATGGAGTGATTCAAAAAAGGAAATGTAACTAGACACAATAAGAAACAACTTTAATGAAGACAATTTTGTCAAATTCCTACTGTACAAATGACAAATGGAACAGTAAACCTAGAATATGAAATCTGAAAATTTTGAATAACATAAGATAAGCTTTGAAATGGTATTGGAAATCAATACCAACAAAAATAAAATGTAATATGTGGTATCTTGGTGAACTTAGGTTCAATATATTTATTATGTATTAAAAAGTCAACAATTTGAGTAAATAGTAATGTGAATAGTAATACAAAGACACAAAGTATAATAACTAAATTGGTAGAGGAAATTAAGGTATGAAATTTGGAATCCATGAAACATTAATGGATTAATTGGAATAGAAATAGTAATTCACCTAAATGACTTAATGAACATTTAAATTGTGTGAGTATATAGTTAAGATTTGTATTCCCATTACTAGTAGGTCTAATAAAACATAAGTAATACCACTTGAATATGAAATGACATTAACCTAGATGGATTGTTGAGTATAAATGGGATGAGGTTTACATTAGGAGTTATGTTTCCATTACAAATAAGATAAAAACACCTTGTATGAGTTATGAATTCATATAAACATTGTAATGAATAAATGAATCACATGAAAATATGAATACAACATTAGTTTTCTTTACAAGAGAAAGGAAGAATGTTTTGAGTACAATGGTACATGAACACCATCGTTGTGAATTGTGATCAGTATGAATGATGTAAGGAATGTATGAATATTATGATGAATGTATAAATTATGGAATTTTTCATGAAATAATGAAGTCATAAAACATAATATATTAATATTTAATGATATTATGTGCCCTTATATTGCCTAGACATGTGTGTCAGATTAGATAGATTGGCATGCCAATAGGGTATTGTTTTAGCAGTACTGCGAAAGGCTTTATGCCTGTATTCATGGCTTTATGCCCATATTCATGGCTTTATGCCAACATTCATGGTTTTTATGCCCGATTATGTGTTATCATAGCTTCTTAGCCATACTAACTGCATACGTGGTTGACGTTTCGCGTCCCATGGTATGACGGCCCGAGGCACCGTGGTGTCCAGTGTCAATGACCTGTTATCCAGTTTAGTCAGCCTGTCATAGGTTACTTGGGCAGTGAAATTTATTGAAATAAGTTAAGAATATTAGCAATTAAAAATATTAGAAATTAAATAAAATAAATGAGTAAGATGACCTAAAATAAATTAGAATAGTTATTTATTAAAAAGAATCGAAATGAACTGGACCGATATTAAAATTTACTTATTATGAGATAATCTGAGACAACCTAGCAAGTATTGAGAAAATGCTAAAAGATTAGCAAAGAAAATTATAACATAAATACATATTGCAAATGTAACTTATATAATAATATAAGCATAAATTTATTATTTTTAGATCATTTTTCTTTGTACATTATTACTTTATAATGGCGAAATAAACACTTCCAAAGAAGACTAAATTAGGATAAAACATATTAAATTTTAGAAACCGCATGTGAAGTATAAATAAATCTTAATTATCCGAATTTTGTTTCTATCTTTATTTGTATATTATTTTCTTGTTATATTATTGCACCACTAAGCAGCAATGCTTAGCGCGATGAAACTGTTTCCTTCGCGCAGGTACTGAAGTTAGAACCCAATGGACGTTTGACTGAGAATTTTGGGAGTTCTGATCTGCAGAAGTGTCTGAAGTATTCAAGGTTGTCACCTTCTCAGCAATGCATGTAGATAGAGCCCATATAGATCATATTTTATATTTTGTATAAAAATGCTTAGATATTGTATTGTAATGTATATTATGAATAGGTAATTAATAAGAATGCGATGTAAATTAATAAATTAGCTTTTTCATATGTAATTAATTTATATATCATGTAAATTATGAAATTTTGTAATTATTTTGTAAATTATGTAAATTAAGGAAATTTGAAAATTTTGCTTATGTAATTTGAGAATGTTTACATATGAATTGAGTATGAATGAAAATGTATGGAAATGATTATGAAATTGAAATGTATGGATGAGATTTGAAATATGAGAAAATTATGAGAATGATTGATGAGATAATTATGATTAGCATGGATAAGATTTTATTTTGAAAATATTGTTGAATTTCAAGCATGTGAATATTAAAATACACCAAACGATAATAAAATAGGGAAAACTCCGCTGATTTCTCCGTGAAAAAATAATTGATATTAAATTAAACGAATTTAAAATTATTAAAAAAAAAAGTAAGATAAGTTAGGGTGTAGCACGCCTTGCTCGGTTACACTATAGTCGGGTGAGGGGTGTTACAACATCTATATAGTTTTCATACAAATCATATTATAAACAACAAAAAAGTAATTTGGAGCACTCACACACACCCATATAATATTCAAACAGTATATATATAGGAACTGATATCCTATATAGCTCTCTTAATCCAACCTCTGCCAGCGAGTGCATCTCAAGTTGGACTTTCTCTTAATAGACTAAATACGAGGGCCAGCGAGATCATTTCGAGCCGTATCTACCCCATTTTATCTATAAAAAGATCGGGTCCTAGTGAGTCAAGCTCTAGTCATGTCTACCTGTCCTGCCTATATCTAATATCACACACCACATGCACGCCAACACATGCACATTGCTCCAAATTATCATAAAATAACATCCATAGCATTTCATCAAATAAAGATGCAATATAAAACGTGCATAGTATTTAGCTATATAAATATATATATTTATAAGTGATACATGGGCATGCCTGAACATATAATAATATTGAAATTATAATTAAAATTAATATTTTACTCACAGACGTAAACCTCGGTCACTGTGGTGGCTGGGTGGAGGAGCTAGACTGTCTCGGCTCACCTGACAATTATATTATAATTATTTAATAAAATTGACTCAATACAAGCTTAAAAAGAACTAAAGAGACCCTAAGTTGTGTCGAAAATTCGGCAGAGTTTTTTCTATATCTAGGACCTACCCAACCTATAAAAGGGCTCAAAATACACTTCTTTATCCACAAGTTACACAATCATATTTCAATCACATCACATGGCCCCTCCTGAGCCCATCCAAATAGTCAACAATCACAATTTTAAAAAATTATAATTTAGTCCCTGTAACTAACACTTTTTATAAAAACTACTCAAATGAGCTCTAAAAATTCTAAAATTTTATCGTACGGTCCTTAGCAATTTTACTAAGCTAATACAAAAAGAATTATAATTTTTTAACTATCCATGAATATTTTATGAAATTTTATTCTAAACCCAGCACTATAAAATTAAAGAAACTCAAAGTTTGGGTTTACCAAGGGGTGAGCATTCGGTTCAAACCGAACCGAATCAAATTATAAAAATCGAATTACATATTTTAAAAATTGGACCAAATCGAAATGGATAAAAAATCGAATCGAACCTAACCGCTCTATTTCGGTTTGGTTCGGTTCAAACTGATCGGTTTTGATTTTTGATTAAATTTTTAATTTAGACTTGATTTTCAAGTTATTTGGTTTAATTTTGACTTTGGTTTGAACCTAATAACTATTAATCAATAAAATTAAACAATTTATATATATAAAAAATTAAATATAATTCATAAATTTCCCATAAAAATAAATTAATAAAAAAATCTATTTGGTTTGATTTGAATATATAAAATTACTATTCAGTTCAGTTTGGTTTAACCGATTTTTTTCTCTTCAAAATAGAACCAAATCGAAATAACCAAAATTTTTATAATATAAAACTGAACCGAACCGATTGAATTTTAAAACAGAACCGATTGAATCAAATTGATTTGGTTCAGTACTATTTTTCAGTTTGAGCCGAAATCTGCTCACCTCTAGGTTTACCTATGCCAATTTTGATGCTTGGAACGCATTGAGGGCATCTGAAAATAGTAGGGTAGCCTATAACTTTGACCCATTTCCTAAGTGATTCCGGCAGCTTATCTGCTCAGCCCGAAATTGTAGATTAAGGCAACGGTCAAATTGCCACGAAACAAAAGTACTTATGCAAAGCCCACAACACTAGAGGTTATACTAAAATATTTATATTTACATATAAAATAATTATTTGAAAATTAGGGGTGTTACATTCTCTCCCCTTACAGAAAATTCATCCTCAAATTTTATACAAGACAAAATAAAGAATTATAAGATTACACAGTGGACAAGTACGGGTACTTATTACGCATGTCCTGCTCTGATTCCTAGGTACACTTTTCTACCAATTGGCTCCTCCACAAAACCTTAACCATAGGGATCTATTTTGATCATAGCTGCCTCATCTGAAAGTACACTATGGCTATTGGTTGCTCCTCGAAGGTTAGGTTTTCCTTCAAGTCCACTGTATCGGGTTGTAACACATGGGAAGGATCAGGTATGTACTTCCTAAGCATGGAAATGTGGAACACTGGGTGGACGTGAGAAAAGCTTGGTGGTAACTCCAACTGGTCAATAACTGTTCCAACTCTATCAATGACCTTAAAAGGTCCTATATATCTAGGTGGCAGCCTGCCTTCCTTCCCAAATCTCATGACTCTTTTCATTAGGGAGACCTTTAGGAATATATAATCACCCACTGCAAACTCTACATCCTTTCCCCTTGTATTTGCATAGCTCTTTTGCCTGCTGTAGTATCCTAGCTATCATCATCATTTCACAGTGAAACTCATACCTCAAATCACCCCTTAATCTTTTTCTGACATCTTCAGTACTCACTATACCTCCACCGTGTTTGACTTGATATCTCATAACTTCCATCAGCTTTGGTCCTTACCTATCCTTGATCGCAGGCCCCATAATTGCTATCTCACCACCTCTACTCAGGTCCTAAGCCTATGTGCCATTTTCCACCATCCTTTTTGTTCATCATGCCTATTTGAACTATTAGGTTTACTTTTATTTAACTTACTACTTATTAATTCACTCCTTTGCCTGATAGGACAGTTCAAGACACTGTTGCACATCTTATAACTTTTACTTGCTCTGGTTGCATTCCTCAACTAACTTTCCTCACACTGTTAGAAGTCTAAATGGATTTATCCCATTGCTACCTACTCCATCTTTGAAACAAGAATATACAGAGTTTGATCCTTATCCTGCAACTACGAACCCCATGTTTTGGCTCCTGACACTGCCCGAACCATGACCTGCTCTAAGTCCTACACTTTTGGATTCTATATCTTGGCAGTTATCCTCACTCATGTACCCTCTTTCTAGGTTTTATAATATTGCCTTTCAGTTCATCCTATTTACCTTGCTCAGGATGGCACTTTATATACCTTATATCACACTTTGATCTTCCTGACCTTGTCTTATTTTTGGCTATTTGGGTTGCTCTTTAATTATCTCTTTTATCTTACCCAAAGTAGAACTTGAATATTTTATTCTTTAGTGCTACTCTCTTTCTTGATTTGACTATTATGTTAGGAATTTATATCCCTTCACTCTCTCTATCAAGTTATCAACACCTTAATGTTACTCAAAATTGGTGCTCTAACCACTCTGGCTGTTACTTTCACTGTCATTCGAATTTCTCTCCTGTTGCATCTAAAACCAACTATCCAAATTTTCATTTCTATATTTCCTTTTATCTACTGATATTTTATGACTTATTTTCGCTGACTTGCAATTATTGTCCTTTCCTCTGTTTAACTTTAAACTACCCTCTAATACCTCAAGGAGGGAATCTACAGGATCCCTTTTTTTTCCCTTACTACTCCAAAGCTCCGCATCCATCATGATCTCATCTCTTATGATCCTTACAATGAAAATTCTACTCTCCCTTAGGGGATACCTGAGCCACTATTTCCTATCATACTACAGTCCCATTTAGAACATCATTCCACATATCATTATATTAGTGATATTCTTCTATCTCTCCTCAGAAAACATTACCATACTCTACAGTATAACTGACTGCAAGAGAGGTACTACCTCAAACCCATTAACACAACTATATAAAGCTGTTTGCTCTCTTTTTATATTGTCAACCTTCCTAGAATGTCATTTCATAGGCTACGAATATTATTCATAACCTTCAACCTCCTTTAGGAAGTAGAGTCATACTTACGCTCCAATGTCACATAAAGGAGGTGCCATCTTCATTAAACTTTAGGCAATATGTCGATTGTAATGCCAACACTGCTAATGATCTCATACCGGAGACCAAATGATCCCACCAAGTAGGTGTCACCATTACACTGCAATCATACTAAAAACCTCTAGTCTTATGCCACTTAAGCTTTAATTCTATGCTCAAAGTAGGATAATTGAGTCACTGACTCTAGTTATCACCCAACTGCGACCTTTGGTGTTTAATCTCTAGGGTCTTAAACCCTAACTAGGAGTTTTCCTAACTCCTCTGCAGAAATAAAACTCTGTCTTGACATAACTGTACCAAACACAGAGGTTATTTACAAACACCCTAATCATGGTACACCATGGGAAAGCACGTAGCTCTACACAATAATCCCATGTCGGTACTTTAATATATAGCTTACAGCACAAATATCGAGAATATTGTATAGTTATTATGGTACGTCCTGACATACTAGATCTCTTGATCTCTTATCTCTCTTGAATCCACTGATAGCATGAACTTACTATGACTAGGTTATCCACCGATGACTGCCAGCAGTGGTACCCTCACTATTACTTAGGATAGCTATATTGCTAAAAATCACCTTTATGTCCTCATGTCTTGCACCAAATAGGCATGCCACTTAAACCTATACTGATATAAATATAGCATTTCTTGGAGTACGTATCCTCATTGCAGACCTCAACATGTCTGCTAACTCTATTTTACATCTCTACGTGCATTACGAAAACCAAGACACTAACTGAAGTATAACGCAAAAGTTAGAAACAAAGAGTTACAGAAGAAGACGAAATAGAATTTTATACTATGCATGTGAAGCCCTAACCAGACTCTTCTTAAGCCTTAGACATGTATTTCTCATGAATCTGGAGCCTAAGCTCTGATACAATAATTGTCACGACCCAACCTATGAGCTGGACCGGCACTAGGACCTGGGCCAGCCTAAAGCCCCTGAGGCCTATAGTAAGCCTAACTATTCCTTAACCCAATCCTAAGGCTCATATTGAGCCCAATTTCAAGAAATTAATCGGACAGAGCCCGACCATGACATAGACCATCTAACGGAGAGTTTTTTTACTCACCTGACTTGTATGCACAATATATATAACAATTTGGAAAGCTCAGTTCACCCTCCAGATACTCATAACAATACTAATTCAAATGGGAGCTCAGCTCCCTCACTCAACCTAATAATCATCCACGCATACTCATATATGATGCTTACAATTCTAGTTAATACATACATGATAGATCCAAATGAATACATCACTAATAATAATAATACATGCAGAGTTCTAGAACAAAATAAAAGAACAAAATACTATTAAATGCCGATAGTAGACCTGCGACGAAGAGAGCAGGTTAAACTAAATAAAGGACCTCCTGTATCCTGGAAAAATAGGTGAACAGGAGTGAGCATTCGACTCAAAGAGTAAAATACTGATTTTAAGTACAATTTCTATAGCTATCTAAAACTAATGCATCCTAAAGAGTGGAATGCAACACCTTCATAGTTTTCATGCAAATCATATCATAAACAACAAAAAGGTAATTTGGAGCACTCATACACACCCATATAATATTCAAACAGTACATATATGGAAGCTGATCCCCTATACAACTCTCTTAATTCAACCTCCGTCAGTGAGTACATCTGAAACCAGACTTTCTCTTAATAGACCAAATGCGAGGGCCAGTGAGATCATCTCGAGCTGTGCCTATTCCTACTTATCCATAAAAGGATTAGGTCTCAGCGAGTCAAGCTCCAACCGCGTCTACCCGTCCTGTCCATATCCAATATTACACACCACACACAAGCCAACACACACACATTGCTCCAAATTATCATAAAACAACATCTATAGCATTTCATCAAATAAAGATGCAATATAAAACGTGCCTAGTATTTAACTATATATATATATATATATATATATATTTATAAGTGATGCATGGGCATGCCTGAACATATAATAATATTGAAATTATAATTAAAATCAATATTTTACTCACTGACGTAAATCGAGGTCACTGTGGTGGCTGGGCAGAGGAGAAAGGTTGTCCTGGCTCACCTAACAATTATATTACAATTATTTAATATAATTGACTCAATACAAGCTTAAAAAAAAAAAATCAAAGACACCCTAAGTTGTGCCGAAAATCTTGCAGAGTTTTCCTTATACCTAGGACCTACCTAACCTGCAAAATAGCTCAAAATACACTTTATATCCATAAGTCACACAATCATATCTCAATCATATCACATGGCTCCTCTTGGGCACACAACTCCGTTTTAGCACGGCTTTTCATCCCCAGACGGATGGACAGTCAGAACGAGTAATCCAGGTAAACCTAAGAACTAATTGAATTCTCACAATTAATAAATTGAAATGATAGTAACAATGTGAATTATGTGATAGATCCTAGAGGATATGCTAAGGAGTTGTGTTATTGAGTTTGAGGGGAGCTGGGATAGATATCTCCCACTGGCAGAATTCGCATATAACAATAGCTACCAAGCTAGCATTCAGATGGCTCCGTATGAAGCACTGTATGGGAGGAAATGTAGAACCCCAGTATGTTGGACTGAATTGGGCGAAGATAAACTGGTAGGACCAGACCTAGTGAAATAGACTGAGGAAAAAGTGAAGATAATCAAAGCTAACTTGAAGGTTGCCTCAGATAGACAGAAATCTTATGCCGACTTGAAGAGAAAAGAGATAGAGTATGCAGTTGGTGATAAAGTGTTTATCAAAGTCTCACCGTGGAAGAAAGTACTAAGGTTTGGGAGAAAGGGTAAGTTAAGCCCTAGGTTCATTGGCCCATATGAAGTCATTGAACGTGTGGGATCAGTGGCCTATCGGCTAGCTTTACCACCAGAACTGGATAAAATTCATAATGTATTCCATGTTTCCATGCTGAGAAGATATCGCTCAGACCCTTCACATGTCATTTCCATGGGGTAAGTTAAGCCCTAGGTTCATTGGCCCATATGAAGTCATTGAACGTGTGGGATCAGTGGCCTATCGGCTAGCTTTACCACCAGAACTGGATAAAATTCATAATGTATTCCATGTTTCCATGCTGAGAAGATATCGCTCAGACCCTTCACATGTCATTTCCATGGAAGAGATTGAAATTCAACCGGACTTGATATATCCAGAAGAACCTATCCAGATCCTAGCTCGGGAAGTGAAGGAACTGAGAAATAAACAAATTCCACTGGTGAAAGTGCTTTGGAGGCACCACAACACTAAATAGGCAACTTGGAAAAGTGAAGAGATAATGAGGCAACAGTTCCCTCAACTGTTTGCATCAGGTAAATTTCGAGGACGAAATTTTTCTTAGAGGGGAAGAGTTGTAACATCCTCATTTTAGCTAGTCCGTACAGTCTACTGTTCCGATGACCAGTGTCGGTCCGGACAGCTAGAACGTTCGGAAAAAAAATATATTTAAACTAAAGTGAGGAACCATAATTAACTCAAATATTAATAAGAAAAATTTAGGAAAAATTTTAGAAATAAAATACAACCAAGTTAAATGAGCCGGTGCCCTAGCGATGGGTAACCTAGTGAGAAGTTGCGGTTCTCGTAACCAGGAGCCCTAGACCTGGGGGAAAAATTATAAAATAATTTTTGGGACTCCAGAGAAGGGTTATTGAGGTTCTTATGGCAGCCAAGAAAATACTTAGAAAAAATTTTTTCAATCGGTAAAGACAATTTTGGCCCGTTAAGCCAAACGGAGGACATTTTGGTCATTTCGTCTTCAGAGATGATTTTTGAGCCAACTTGTTCAGTTAAATAAATAATTTATATAACATAAAATATGATTAAATATTGTTAAAAATTTAATTGAAATTAATTAGACAAGAAAAGGATGGAAAATGGAAGAAATTGAAATTATGACATCATAATGATGTCATTAAAAGTCTCCAACCCAATCAAGTGTTGACACATGGCACCAGGGTATTTAAAAAGACTTAATTGGCAGAAAAAAGAAAGAAAATAAGTCCAAAAGTCGTGAACCACCATCTGCTCTTCTTCTCTCCTTCTTTGCCTCCCCCTTTGCCCTCCATAACCAAGCTTTACCAAGCTTGATTTCTTGGGTTTCCATCCATTAAAACCTAAATTTTCCAACACAAAAAATTGTTCTATCATCTTATTGATCCTTTTGGGAGCAAAAAGAAAAGGAAAGGAAGAACTTTAGCAAATTGGAAAGCTCACTCCTTTAAGGTTAGTGACCTAACCCTAAATTTTTACTTTGAATACATGTTTAGGGACTTGAATAAGTGTGAATTGCAAAGAAAAATTATTGAATACCATTTGGATGGAAACCCTAGATTTTGGGCAGCCATGGTTAGGGTTTGATTGGGTTGAGTTTAATGAAGTTAAAAAACTATTATGGCTGCCCACAACATGTATCTACTAAGTGGATTGATGAAATGCAAGTTAAATGCATGATTTGAGAAGTTAGGGTTAGGGTTTGGGTATAAAAATGAGATTTTGACTATGTGATGATGAAAATAGATTTTAATGGTCAATTAGTGACCATTTAGTTCTGTTTAAATAAAAAATGAAGTGTGTTGAGTGATAGGATTGGGTTTGGTGTGGCTGCCATGAAAGGGACCTGCAGAATGGAGTGACCTGCAGAATTGGACTTGAGTCTAGCATTTATGGACAGCCATAACTTGAATTGTAGAGGTTCAATTGGTGCAAGGCCAATTGGACATGAAACTAGACACATAATAACACAACTTTGGTGAAGAAACCATGCCCATAAAACAAAATCAAGTGGACCAAAAGCTTGCCCAAATCTGGGTGACCTGCAATCTGTTTCTGCAGAATGACCAAATGAACAGTGAACAATGATTGTTCATTTGGCCATAACTCAATGTAGAAAGGTCCAATTGACCTGAAATTTTACCAGCAATAAGATGAGATATAGACCAACAACTTTTATGAAGAAACCTACCCCAAATTATGACCAGAACCTATCCAACAAGTGAGTTGCAGTCGGTGACCTGCAGTCTGATTCTGCAGAATGACCAAATGAATAGTGATTGTTCATTTGGCCATAACTCAATATAGAAAGGTCCAATTGACCTGAAATTTTACCAGCAATAAGCTAAGATATAGATCAACAACTTTCATGAAGAAACTTACCCCAAATTATGACCAGAACCTATCCAACAAGTGAGTTGCAGTTACTGTTCACTGCACTGTAGATATGGTCAGCCCAGAAAAATTTCAATCCAGCCTGTTGTGGTTTTTGGACCATAACTTGAGCTAAAAAACTCCAAATTCAGTGATTCAAAAAAGAAAATTCAACTAGACAAAATAAGGAACAACTTTCATGTTGATCATTTTGTCAAATTCCCACTGCAAAAATGACTAATAGAACAGTAAAAATGAAGCAAGAAAACTGAAATTTCTGCTCAATTAGCATTAAACTTAGAAATGGTATGGACAACCAATATTAACAAATTTTAAATGCAAAATGTGGTATGTTGGGAGTATTAAAACCAATGTACCTATTGTCTATGCAAAAGCCAACATTTTGGTTGACTAATAAAGTGAATAGTAACACCAAAACTTGAAATTCAAAAATTATAAAACTCAAAAGTGTAAAATGCCCTAGTATACCTAACAAGATTGGTTTGGATAGCTTGGCATGCCAATAAGGTTCTGTTAGCAGTACTGCATATGGCTTTATGCCATGCTGTATTTCATGGCTTTCTCATGCCATTCTGTGAAATAATAGCCTTTAACTATGTTATTTGAGTTGATATACTTGGGTTTTAACCTTGATCATTATTACAGCATATTAGCTGTTCTGTTGCACACCGGGAGACACAATGTGACCGATGGTGTGATGGTCCAAGGTATTTAGTACCCATGAGTTTACCCGTTTATCCAGTCCAGTCAATTAGTATGGGTTACTCGGGCAATGTTAAAGAACCTTACCAAAATTTTAATTGAATAATAATGCAAATAATATCAGAAGTTAAGTCTACTAAAAATTGTAAACACACATTCTGCATCTTTGTTTTATCATATTTTATTTTATTTTATTTTATTTTATATTGTTACCACTAAGCAGAATTACTTAGCGCGTCGCTTTTGCCATGCGCAGGTACTGGAGACCTAGCTGGTGAGCCCAGTAGACATCAGACCGGGTGAGCCTTCAGATTTGCATCTGGAGTCCTGAGTCACCTCACACCTGCAGTGCATATGGTAGGACATAGGATTTTGGGAGTATATTGTATTTTGGCATTTTGTATTAGTCTGGATTGTAACTATAAACTCCTGTAATTATGTATTAATGTAAATATATGAAATTTCATATTATTGAGATTTTCTGCATTATATATGTTGATAAATGAAATGTTGGGAATTATTTGTGAATATGCTTCAAGTGATGAAGTAAACAGAAAAGTTTTGAAAATAATATCGTGATTGAGATTGAGATTTTGAGATTGACTTGAATATATATAATGGAGTTTAGATTTGGAAATTATTTTGGAAGTGTTTTTAAACAGGTTCAGAAGAACTGTTTTTCCAATTACTGCAGACTCACGGATTTTCTATAAAATTTGCAGTTAAATTCAGATTTATCAAAATTGAAAATAAATGAATTATAAAGGGATAAATTGTAATTGAAACATAAATTGGTGCTTCGGCACACTGAGCGGCATAACTTGCTCGGCTACACTGTAGACGGGTAAGGGGTGTCACAACAATACTATGGGTTAGACTAAAATATTTATATTTATATATAAAATAATTATTTGATAATTAGGGGTGTTACACAAGCTATAACTATATAGACTTCACAGATGAGATAAACTCTATCACGTCCCCTCAATTCGAGCTGGGAGATGCTCGAATTGTTAACTCATCTCTAAGTTCCACATGGCGAGTGCGAGGAAGTGGCTTCATTAGGACGTCCGCTAGTTGGTCCTTGCAGGAAATTTATTGCATTAAGAGCTCCCATTTAGCCACTTTGTTCCTGAGAAAATGATAGTCTACTTATATGTGCTTTATCCTTGCATGGAAGATAGGATTTGCACTTAGATATGTTGCCCCTATGTTGTCACACCATAAAGTTGGAGCTTGACACAGACAATAGCTAATATCTTTGAGAAGTATTTGGAGCCACATTACTTCAGTGGTGGCAGTACCAATAGCTCGGTATCCTGCTTCTGTGGAGGACCGAGCTATCGTGCGCTAAGAGAGTTGCATGATATCAAATTGTTGCCAAGGAATATGGCATGACTAGAAGTAGATTTCCTATCAGTTTTATCACTAGCCTAGTTAGCGTATGAGTGCACATGGACTTGGTGTTGCATGGCTTTTGTAATATGAAGCCCATAATTAATAGTACCCTGTAGGTAATGTAGAATTCATTTGCATACTATCCAATGGACATTAGTTGGTGCATGAAGAAACTAAGCTATTTTGTTTATTGCAAACATTATATCCAAGCGAGCGAAGGCCAAGTACTGTAAACCTCCCACAATGCTTCGAAAAAGGATTGGATTTTCAATTGGCTTGCTTTGGCCTACAGTTAGTTTGTTTATACAGTTTGCTAGAGTAAAAATGGCATCAGATTTTATCATATTGGCCTTAGCAATGATATCACTTGTGTACTTCTTTTGTGTGAGCAGGAGACCATTACTAATTTTAGAAACTTCAATTTTGAGAAAGTAATAGAGGCTACCAAAATCCTTCATCTTGAAGTGTTGTTGAAGAGAGGTAATGAGAGTAGTAATAAAGGATTTATTATTACCAATGAGAAATATGTCGTCGACATATGATAGCGAAACAATGACGTATTAGCCAAAGATGGTTGAAATCCATGAGCTAGTAATACCTCCATAAGTCATTTATCCCATTGCTTGGGGGTTTGGCGAAGACTGTACACTGGCTTCTTTAATTGACACACATGAGTGGGCTTATCGGCATCTATAAAGCCCGGTGGTTGCTCCATAAAAACCACATGATCGAGAGTGCCATTCAGGAATGCATTAGAAACATCAAACTGACGTACTTCCCAATCATTCAAAATAGCTATGGAAAGGAGAATGCGAATGGTGGCTGCCTTTACCATGAGAGAGAAAGTCTTGGCAATGAGACGTGCCTTGTAGTGGTCTATACTTCTATTTACACTCAATCCACACATACACTCACACACATATATATATCCGACTCCTAACACTGCCCAAAATACAACCTGTTCCAAGTCTTGCACCTTTGGATCAATGTCTTGTCAATTGTTCTCAATGATGTGGCCTTGTTCTAGGCCTTCTAATCTCGCTTTTCATTTTATCTTGTTTACCTTGCTTAGGATAACAACCTATCCATTCTAGTTCTTAATTCTATTCTTACTTCTAACTTGACAACTATTCAAAAAATTTATACCCCTTCTAACTATTTTTGTCACATCATCTACACTCCTGTGTTACTCAGAATTGGTCTATTGACCACTTTAATTAGCACTTCCACTAGTATCTAGGTTATTTTGCTTGCTATATCTAAACCAGATGTCCTACCTTTCATTTCCACTCTTCGTCTATATACTAGTATCCATTATCTTTTGTCCTATCTACCCAACTGCAAACTACCCTTTACTACTTCGAGGAGGGAATTTATAAGGTTTCATTTCCATATTACGTAATTAGTCAACACTTAGGGTATTAGGTACCCAATTCCCATCACTAAATTTGAAGGCTCTAAATCCATCATGATTTAATGACTTATGGTTCCTATTATGGCAACTATACACTCCATAAGGTAATTGAGCTAATATCATTCTATCACACCATAGTCCCATTTAGGACATCATCTCACTCCAACAATAACCTCTCTTCTTTTCTGAAAAGGCATTACTATATTCTACATCACAACTGACTTCAAGAGAGATATTATATTCATTAAACCCTAAGCAAAATGTCCACCGTAACACCAACACTGTCATAAATCCTACATTATGGTCCTACTTGGCAGGTGCCAAAATTGCACTACAACCATATAAACCTCCAATCCCATGGCAACTCATGTTATAACTCTATGTTTAAGTTAGGATAACTAAGTCACTGACTCTAGTTACTACCCCAACTTCAACCTCTGATAACTTATCTCAAGGGCTTTAAACCTTAACTAAGGGTTTCCTAACTTCTCTACAAAAATAAAACTCTATTATGGCATAATTGTACCAAAACAGAAGCTATTTGCGAACCTTATCATAGAACAACATTATATTATGAATTTATTATTTAAGTATAAATGTCTATTTTCTACTTTGGATAAGATGTAAATATTAACTTTTGATAATTTAAGTCTCCACTTAAAATTCCTAAAACAACATCTCTTCTATTAATGATTCTACTATCTATCATAGCAATAGTTATAGGGCTATTAATTCCTTTTCTAAAATGACCTTTTATTAATATTTGTGTACCACTTATATGTATGTATTTTAATACTTGCTTTGCTTCTTGGCTTAACCTTCCTATTTTCTTCATTATTTGTGATTTAGTAAGTAAAGTTATATGAATCATACTTCTTACTTGCTCTACAGAAATAGATTTTTCTGCAGACGTTATTTCAAATATTACAAAATTTTTCCTATTTATCAATCCACTTAATTTATTAAATAGATTTTTCTGCAGACGCTATTCCAAATATTACAAAATTTTTCCTATTTATCAATCCACTTAATTTATTAAATTGTGTAACATTAAAAGCATCTTTAGTTTCTAAATTTAAATCTTGTTTTTTAATTTGCTCAAATTTTTGTTGACTAAAAAGTAAATCTAATTTATATTCTTCATTATCTTCTTCTACTTCTTCCTTATATCTAAAACTATCTCTACTAGATGATTCTGCTATATTACTCATCTTCTAATTCTTTGGAGCTTATTTCATAAAAGCTTTCATTACTACAAATACTATCGAAATCAGTTTCAGTCATACTTTCACATTCCTCAAAGATTTTAGTATTAGCTCTTTAAGGACATCATCATCATAATGACCATTCTCTTTACATAGCCAACACGTACAACTCTTTTTATTACTTATTTTCTTTGCTATATTTCCCACCATACTTCTTTTTCTTACTTCTAACACATCTTTTATATGGTTTTCTTTTATAATTTCTATAATATTTTCTTCTATATTTATGATATGTCTTTCTATATTTTCTTTTATAATACCTTTTAGATTCATACTTAGTAAGGCATCCTATTAATATATCACTTACTTTATCAGCACAACATAATCAGCTCTTTAGTGCTTTTCTTGTTTTTCTATACAAAGTTTCTTCTATACATCAAGCTTTTAATTTATTTCTAGCATGATTTAATCTCTGTCCTAAAGAATCTTCATTTAATGCTGAATAGGTATTTTCCATTTCTAATCCCCATGGATAAGATATTTTAGCAAAAAATAATTTTATTAGATTTTCTTTACTTCCTCATAATTCTAGGCAATTAGAATAACTAACATTAAAAGCACAGACATATTCTTGAAAATAAAACATATCACATAATTTTATATTCATTAGTCTCAGTGATTATTGTTGCAAATTTCTTATTCTCTGCACATTAGAATTAGCAGTCTAATTTTCTTTTAAAAATTCTCTTCTAAGATAATTTTCTATTCTAGATAATGCCGATCCTATTGTTTTTGTATCAGTTATTCTATCTAAAGTACCTTCACCATATAACATAATATTTCGTTCTTCTTCTGTTAAAAAAGCCCACCAACTCGGTGTAGCACCTCTAAATGTAGCAGGAACTATTTTAATAAAATCTCTTAGGGTTTTATTTCCCATAATATACGCTACTTCTAAATATTTTAATTTACCCAATTGTCTATTATTATTATTATTATTATTATTATTATTATTATTATTATAGGTGATTCTTTTACTGTTCTTAAAAATAGTAAAAGTGCTGTTTTACCCTTTACTTTAATTGGACATAAAATAATGGGCTGTGTTGTCTTTTTATTTATTTTTTTCTTTTCTTTTCTTTTTTAATTTCCCTTGGATCATCCCTCATAGTCTCTTTTGCTGTGAACAATGGGACAGAGCATTCCTTCTAAAACGCTAGCACCAGGGTTATGACTTGCTTATATATATATATATATATATATATATATATATATATATATATATATATATATATATATATATATATATATATATATATATATATATTTCTTTAAATTTTTTAATAAACTATCATATATTTTTTTTCTTTTTAATTAACTGAATCTTTTAAGTTTAAAGGAACACTTAAGTCACTCTTAAACGTTTATCTTCATATTTTTTTTTATTAATTGAATTTAAAATTTTATTTATTTATTTTAATTTTAAGACTATTTAATTATTCATATATAAATTTAATTTTTTTTTACTATTTTATTTTTTTCGCTATTGTCATTTTAATTGTTTTTGAGTTATTTAATCATTTAGTTACTAAATTTATGCTAATCATTATTATCTTTATTACACTAATTTTAAGATGATTTTATTTTATGCTACAGTGAATTTTACCTTATACATCAATATTATATTAACGAGATATCATACATTATCTTGTCACAAAGAAAATAACAATAAATTGTCAATCTATTTTAATAATATTTCTTACATCTTTTTTTTTTTTCTATCATAAACACTACTTTAAAATTATAAGATTTTGATTGACGTTATTATTCTTTTGTTATAATATTGTAATTCTTATCTAAAAATATTAAAAAATAATAACTATAAATTTTTTTATAGAATCTATTTAGAGTTATTAGTCTATTAAATGTATAAATTTGGTTTATAAGTAATAAATAATTAAATTTGCTTTCTCTTAAATTCCTATGTAATTTATAATATATTTAATTATGTTTTAATAATTACTTTTTTAAAATTGTGTATAACGTTATTTTTATATACTAAACTTATTATACTATAAGAATGGTATCAAGCCTTTTTAGATGGATTAATTAATTTACCATTTTTATGATACAGTGTATATATATATATATATGCTTATGTATATAAAAGTGAAAGACAAAGAAAATGGCTAAGAAAAAGGGACAAAGTTTATTGCTCACACACACACAAACTTACATTCACTGCACTTTATATAGAACAAATTACAACGGATAAATGCAGAAAAATAGGAACAAAAATAACTGATAGCTGAAAACTTAGTAAATAATTAACAGTAAAATAAACCAAGTAGTCTAGTGAAAAATAAACTCCCAAAACAGAACAGCACCTAAAAACAAGAAGTCTACTGTCAACAAACTCCTAATGACTAGGACATATTAAAATAAACTAAAAAAAAAAAAGTGTCTCAACAATCCCTCCCTTAAACTGATGTTCTCAAACATTCAGTTTATCAAACAAATTTCCTCAAATTGGATCCTCCAAAATACAGACACCATGTAATTTCCTGAGCTTCACAAATGATGCAATTTTGAGGGATTTGGTGAATATATCATTAACCTGGCCTTTGCTTCTGTAGTAGATGAGATCAATCACTTCATCTTTAATGAGATCTCTCAAAAAATGAAACTTTACATCAATAAGTTTGCTTCTTCCATGTAAAACTGAATTTTTTGACAGTTTTATAGCTGAATTATTGTCACACTAAATCGTTGTTGCTCCCTGTTGCTTGAAATGCAGCTTAGCAAGAATATTCCTTAGCCAAATGGCTTGAGAGGCAAATGAAGTCGCAGCTACAAATTCAGCTTCAGTTGTTGATAAGGTAACAATTAGTCGCTTTTTTTTATGACCATGAGACTACACTTGAACTCAGCATAAAAACATAACTCAAAGTACTCTTTCAATCATCTAAATCTCCAGCATAATCACTATTAGTAAACCCAATCAAATATGACTTTTCACCCTTTTTGTAAAATAACCCAAAATCAGCAGTACCCTTCAAGTATCGAAAGATCTTCTTTGCAGTTAGAAGATGTAATTATTTTGGGCTCTTCGTGTATCTGCTGATGAGACTTACAGCATGCATTGTCACGACCCAACCTATGGGCCGGACCGGCAATAGGACCTGAGCCAGCTTAAAACCCCCGGGATCCGTAGTAAGCCTAACTATTTCTCAATCCAATCCTAAGCCCATTTGGGCTTAATTTCAGGAATTCAATCAAACAGAGTCCAACCATAAAATGGACCATTCAACAGAGAGTTTTTGACTCGTCCGACCTGTAAACAAAATATAAAATAAATTGGGGAGCTCTGCTCACCCTCCACATGTTCATAATATTAAAAATCCAATAGGAGCTCAGCTCCCTCATCCAATCTAGTCATACATGCAATTAACAATCTTATAAATTCAACAACATATTATATTACAGACTCAAATTAATTAAAATACTCCTAACACATGCAGAGTATAAAATTTAACTCAATTGTACAAAATACATGAACTACTACTAATTGACCTGTGAAGAAGAAGAGCAAGTTAGTCACAATAAGTAATCCTCCTGTAGCCTGAAAAAATAGATGAACAGGAGTGAGCGTTCGACTCAGAGAATAAAATATTAATTTTAAACACAATTTTTATAGCTAACTAAAGCTAATGCATCCTAAGGCATGGAATGCAACATCATCATAAATTTTCATACAAATCACATCATAGCAATAAAAAGGCAATTTGGAGCACTCACCCACCCAACACTGTACAAACAGTACATATATGGGAGTTGATCCCTTATACAGCTCTCTTAATCTAACATCTGTCAGCGAGTGTCTCTCCAGCTGGACTTTCGCTTAATAACCCAAATGCGGAATCCCAACGAGTGTTTCTCAAGTCGTGTCTACCCCGACTTATCCATAAAAGACCAGATCCCAGCGAATGACTCTCAAGCCGTGTTTACCCATTCTGTCCATATCTGTAATACCCCTATTTGCATAGCCTGGAATATTTCACTGTTCCAGTGATCGGTGTCGGTCCGGACAATTAAGGGGATTAGAACCATACTTAAGACAACTAGATAAACCATAAACACAAATAATTAGTAATTGCCAATTAGTTAAGTATAAATAAGAAGAACAAAACATAAGAAGTTAAACGAGCCGAGAGTCACAGCGATAGGTGACCTTCTCGGGAACGACTGCGAAGTCGATTTAAACTCAAATTTCAAACAGTAAAATGTGATGCTGCGGTCCTTAGGACCCTTACGAACACAGTGGAAAAGAGAAAATCATGAAAAAGAACTATTAAGTCAGTCAAATAATTATGTTAGGGAGCCGGAAGAAATATTGAATTATTTGTAAACTGGGATGAACCGGCGAGGGGCAATTTGGTCAATTGACCCCGAGAGTTGACTCCTGACCTAACTGTCAAATAAAATCGGAGAAAAGAAAATTTTGGAATCGAGAATTAAATTAAAGAATTAATAAAAAAAAAAAAGAAAGAAAATGAAAATGTTAAAAAGGTAATGACATCATGCATGACATCATGCATGATGCCATAAAAATAAGAATTTGTGAATTTAATTAATTAGATTTTTGGGTCTTCCTAAGACATAAATAACAAAAGAAAAGAAAAGAAAAAAAAATCAAAAAGCCTTCTTCTTCTTATCCCTTTTCGCCTCCCATCTCTCTCTCCCTCACCATTGCTAACTCCATTAAAGCTTGCACTCAAGCTTTGAAACCTTCACTAAATCTAAACTTCTTCCATACTTGCTTCACAAAAACTGAATTTAGTCACTTGAGAGGAAGATTTGTCATCAAAGAATTGAAGAAAATTTAGAGGAAGTGACGATCAAAGACTTCACCTAAGGTTAGTAATGCAAACTTCAAATTTTTAGTTTAATTAGTGTATGTATAGCATCAAGAACATAGAAATAAACTTAAAATGAAAAGAAAAATTTGTTGAAGGACTAAACTGAAATTTCAGCAAGCATGAGGGGGAGGGTGATTTGCATGGTTTGATTTACTTGAATGGGTATATGAACCTTGAATTAGTGAGTGGTTATGATTAAAGAGTTTGAAAGTAGCTAAATGCAAGAAATTGGCAACTTAGGGTTTTGGACATTAGGGTTTAGAGACCAAAAATGTGAGGAAGTGGTAAATGGTGTCTTTGACCTAATGTAAAGTGAAAAATGGTCATTTGTGACCTAATTAAGTGTGTTAGAAGTGTTAGAATTAAAGCCAAATTCAGAAGGAGTGTGGTCATGCTACTGGCAGCATGACCAAAACTTCCTTTGAGGAACCAAAAATGAAATTTTACAAGTCCAATTGGTATGAGACCAATTGAGAATGAAAATAGACACTAAATGACACAATTTTCATTTAGGAAGCATGCTCAAAAAGTGACCAAAACCTAATAAATAAATTGACCAAAGTTGGAAAATTGCAAGCTGCCCTGTACAAACTGACCAAATGAACAGTATTTGTTCATTTGGTCATAACTTGAGCTAGGCAGGTCAAAATGACCTAAAATTTTACCAGTGGTTAGATAGGATATAGACCTAAAACTTTCATGAAGAATACCAACCAAAATTATGCCATTAACTCAATCAAATCACTGAGCAAAGTTGAATCACTGAATCTGCAGGACTACAGATTTACCATATGAACAGTAAAGTTTCAATAGTTATAACTCTCTCTAAAAAACTCCGATTTAAGCGATTCTTTAACCGATGGAAACCTAAGACATAGTAGAATATTTCATATGAAGAAAATTAGACTAAATTATGGACTTAATTTGACCAAATTGCTGAACAAAATTGGATCAATAAATCTGCCAGAACTAAAATCTGCAGCATGAACAGTAACCGTATTTTGGACATAACTTGAGTTACAAAACTCCAATTTGAGTATTTCTAAAAGGAAAATAAACCTAAGACAATAGGGAACATTTTCTATGAAGAAAGGTTTGACAAATTCCAACAGAAAGATGACCAATGGAACAGTGCAACTAGGGACACCAAAACTGAAAATTTTACAATTTTGCCTAAAAGACCTAAGTTTTGAGAAAATGACCAAAACCAACAAGTTTAGTGACCAAAATGTGGTATATGGGTGAAGTTGGAACTCCCATACATATTAATCCTTAGAAAGTCAATAATTTGACTTGAATAGTATAGTGAATAGTAACTCAAAACACAAAATTTCAAGAACATCGAATTTAGTATGTTAGAGCTAGGTAAAAGTGAAGTTAAATTTATTTTTGGATTTATGTTAAATTATGGTACTAAAACACTGTAAAATTGTGTGTTTCAGTTGAAAAGAATACCGGGAAAAAATCCGAGGAACCGAGTCAAGGCCAAGAGGCGACTCGTTGGAGGTTTGTGCACAACATCACTATGCTTTAAAATTCATTGATAAAGTGAATGAAATATGCATTTTACTTTTGCTTTGAATTGTTGAAAGTTTGTTGTGACCTTATTTATGATGTTTTGATTTAAACAATGAAAGTTATTGTGTATATTTGAAATAGCAATGTTTAGCAAATTGTTAAGATAAGTTTTGAAACCACAGTATCATGACCATATATTTGAACACCTCACTAGCATGACTAGAGGGAGTAATTAGTTTTGAATTTTGATTCCTTCTCTAGAGAAGTGTTGAGGTGTGCTAGTAGAAGAGGATGTGAATGGATATCCATATATTTGAGCTAGCTAGCCTTGTGATGTGATTTCTCTTTAGCCTCTGGCTATTGAGATTCTATTTGTTTCGAATGGCATGATCTAACTGTGGGTTTTATGAAATGTGATTTGACACTTCAAAATGAAATTGTTTGGGATTAAAATCTCATAAATTATATTTTGTGTTTAACTCGCATGCTCAGTTCAAATTTTGAATAAATGTGATTTTATTTCTGCATAAAGATTATTTTAGTATATTATACACCACTGAGTCCTAGTACTCAGTGATAGCTTTTATTGCTGTCGCAGATTTAGAAACTAGAGGAGCAGCAGACTGAGCTGCTGTGGTGTGAGGAGCTATCAGCTTGAAGTCATCGGATATAATTTATACCCTAACTGTAAATATTTATTTTGATGTATGTATTCCACATAAATGTATGGACATGTAAAATGGGTCTTGAGCAGCTTGTACAATGTTTGTATGAAGTTTGTAATAAAAATTTAGTTTGAATTTCCTTTGATGTAAATTTTGCAATGATGTATATATAAATTATTTTGTCTCTAATGAAATATGAGTGGAACTATTTTACTTAATTTGAATAAGATGAATTGCTAGTATTTTGAGGATTATTGAATTTTGGAAATTGAGAAATGTTGATTGTGAAATCTTGAGATTTGAGATTGATTGAGAATTTGAAGTAGTGGTTGAGAAAAATTTTTAGAAGTACTTTTTTACAGGTATTTGAAGAACTATTTTCTCAAAATATAAACGGAACTCTATCAGAATTTTTATAAAATTTGCGGAAAAATAAAATGAGCCAAAAGTTTTAACTAGTTTTTAATTTCAATTAAATGTTTTAAATACCTATTAGAAAATGCTCACCACTTATCAAAAATAAGAAAATTGTTTTAAAATCCCTTGTAGGGTACTTAATGAGTTATCGGTAGGTGAAGTTCGGTAGTTCATTAGGTATTCTACGGGATCATGTTATGCCTTACAGAGGGGTAAGGTGTGACATGTTTTAGTGGTATCAGAGCACAATTTTTGAAGTATGTTTTAACTTGAGAATTTGTGTCTTTTCTTTGTTAAGTATAACTGCTCAATGTCCATATTTGTTACATGCAGTGCATTACATCATGAATATGAACTAACGGAGGGAAATCTCCATGTGTTACTTGTTCAGTAGATATCCTAACTTCAGACTGAAATGGAAGAAAGGGATCGCTCAGTCGAGCAATCTGTTGAAGCTGAGGCATAAGAGGAAGCCCCAGCTCTACAGAATGTCGATGGATCGATGCACCCCACAAATGCCACAGTTTCCTGCACAATTTGCACAGCAGATGGCTGCGATGTTTCAACAAATGGCTAGGGGTATGCCTGCTCAAGCTCCACCCCAGACATCTGTGGCACAACCACTGCCTCCAGCCAGACAGTATGATAAATTACTGAAGTATGGGGCTATAGAATTTAAGGGTACAGTGGACCCTTTAGAGGTAGAGTAATGGCTTGAAAGAATGGACAAAGTATTTAAGAAGCTGCACTGCCAAGATGAACTGAAGTTTGAGTATTCTGTGTCGCTACTACAAGGGGATGCTTATGATTGGTGAAAGACCATCTCCCACAGCTTGGCTGAGCCACCAGTGCTGACTTGGGATGACTTCATCAAAGAATTCAAACAGAAATACATTTTAGATGCATATGTTGATCAGAAACTACAAGAATTTTTGAGTTTGAAACAAGGGAACCGATCAGTGGCAGAGTATGAGAGGAAGTTCTCCCGCTTAAGTCATTATGCTGGGAGTCTTCTTTCCACTAGCAAGGCAAGGAGCAAGAGATTTGAGACGGGTTTGAAGCCCAGCATAAGGATGCAAGTTGTGGGATTCCGACACAGCAACTTCTCAGAGCTCATGTCTCAAGCACTTGAGCTGGAGAGAATAGAAACAGAAGCAACCCCAGCAAAAGAAAAATCAAAGAAAGCTGAAAAATCAGAAAAAGACAAGGGGGAAAAGTCAGTAGAACAGAGTTCTGGTGGGACTTTTGGGAAGAAGAAGAAATTTAGTGGACCCAGAGGGCTCGAGGTGGAAGATTTGGTAGGGGCCGATTTTCTGGACAGAGACCCCCTAGGTCTGGTCGGCAGTCGAGCAAGGGTTCACATTTTACCCGCCCCTGTGAGACTTGTGGCAAGATTCATAGGGGGGAATGCTATTAGGCCACTGGAGCCTGTTTTAATTGTGGAGGCAAGGGCCATATAGCTAAAGATTGCACTAGTGCTCCATCTCCAAGATATGGTCCAGCTCCTACTACTGTCGAGGGATCTATTCAGAGTCCTGCTCCCAGAGGTTCACAGTTAGTTGGCAGAGGAAGAGGCAGAGGTAGAGGCATACGGCGATCGAGCCTGATTGGTCGATCGGCACAAGGAAGTGCTTCAGCCAGAGTCTACACAATGAGACAGCGAGAAGAGGCTGAGGCTTCTGATGTTGTAGCTAGTACATTCTCTATCTCTGATCAAGAAGTATTTGTATTGTTTGATCCGGGTTCAACCCATTCATATGTTAGTGCTAGCATAGTCAGTTCACTTACTGTTCCATGTGTGCAAATGGGTTTTGAAGTGCTAGTAACTAGTCTGTTAGGACAAGAGGTCCGGGTCAACAGAATTTATAGGGACTGTCCTTTGGTGATTCAAGGACATGTTTTTCTGTCAGATTTGATTGAAATGCCCTTCAGAAATTATGATATTATCTTGGGCATGAATTGTTTAGCCAGGCATCGCGCTATGATTGACTATAGACTGAATGTCACTTTTGGTCTCCCTCAGTACGGTGATGTGGTAATACACGGGGAGAGGCATTTATTGCCATCAAACATCATTTCGGCTGCACTAGCTAGAAGGATGATCAGAAAGGGGTGTGAAGCATACTTGGCACATGTGATAGACACTCAAGTGGGGAGTCTAGCACTAAAGGACATCCCTGCGGTATGTGACTTTCCGGATGTGTTTCCTGATGAACTGCCAGGATTACCTCCAGAAAGAGAGGTGCAGTTTAAGATTGATGTTATGCCTGGTGTGGACCCAATCTCCATAACGCCATATAGAGTGGCACCTGCAGAATTGAAAGAGTTGAAAGTGCAGTTGCAAGAATTGCTTGACAAGGGCTTTATCCACCCTAGTGTGTCACCTTGGGGAGCGCCAGTGTTGTTTGTTAAAAAGAAGGATGGCACTCTCCGCTTATGTATTGACTACCGGCAGTTGAATAAGGTGACAATAAAGAATAGATATCCATTGCCCCGCATTGATGACTTGTTTGATCAATTAAGGGGTGCAGCTATGTTCTCCAAAATTAACATGAGATCTGGTTATTATCAGTTGAAAATACAAGAGCAGAGTATTTCTAAAACTGCCTTCAGAACCTGCTATGGCCATTATGAGTTCCTAGTCATGCCATTCAAGTTAACTAATGCTCCAGCTGCTTTTATGGATCTGATGAACACTATCTTCAGAGCATACCTCGACCAGTTTGTTGTGGTATTCATTGATGATATATTGGTCTATTCGAGGAATGCAGAAGAGCATGATAGACATCTGCAGATTGTACTGAAGACTTTGAGGGAGAAACAGCTATACGCCAAATTGTCGAAATGTGAATTTTGGCTGAAAGAAATATCTTTCTTAGGGCATGTAGTATCAGAAAAGGGCATCAAGATAGATCTAAGTAAGATTAAAGTTGTCCTTAATTGAAGACCACCCAGAAATGTCATAGAGATTCGCAATTTTCTGGGTTTAGCTGGATACTACCGTAGATTTGTAAAGGGATTTTCCATGTTGGCATCTCCATTGACTAAGCTACTCCGAAAAGATATAAAATTTCAGTGGACGGATAAATGCCAACAAAGTTTTGATGAATTGAAGAAATGTTTGACTAAAGCTCCAGTCCTGACTTTACCTACTCCGAGTAAAGAATATACTATTTATAGTGATGCTTCTCACAATGGGTTAGACTGTGTATTGATGCAAGATCGAAATATCATTGCCTATGCATCACGCCAGCTAAAACCGCATGAGAGGAACTATCCGACACATGATTTGGAGCTTGCAGCTATAGTGTTTGCTCTTAAGATCTGGAGACATTGTATGGGGAGAAATGCTACATCCACACAAATCATAAGAGTTTGAAGTATTTGGGCACTCAGAAGGAGTTGAATTTAAGACAGAGGAGATGGTTAGAATTGATAAAAGACTATGATTGTCTAATAGACTATCGGCCAGGGAATGCTAATGTTGTAGCTGATGCCTTAAGTCGCAAGACTATGGTAAGTCTGTGGGTTACTCCTTTGTCTTTGGTACATGAGTTAAGATCATTGCATGCTAGCTTAGAGATTAATGATGATGGGCAGACAGCAGTTGCATGGCATGTACAACTAGTGTTGATTGATCAGATTAGAATGGCTGCTCAGAATGACCAGAAGTATCAGAAATTATTAGAAGAAGTCCGGCAAGGCAAGAAACCAGAATTCTCAATCAGAGATGATGGTCTACTGCTACACCAGGGCAGAATATGTGTTCCTAATGATGTTGATTTGAGACAAATTATTTTAAAGGAAGCACATGAGTCTCCTTTTGCCATGCACCCTGGTGGCACAAAAATATATAGAGGGCTAAAGGAGCATTACTGGTGGATGGGTATGAAAAGAGATGCGGCAGAGTTTGTTTCCAAATGCTTAACTTATCAGCAAGTGAAGGCAGATCATCAAGTACCCGCTGGGTTGTTACATCCACTACCAGTACCAGAGTGAAAATGGAAGAGAATAACGATGGATTTTGTGATGGGAATTCTGAGGACACAGAAGAGCCATGATGCAGTATGGGTCATTGTTGATAGACTAACCAAGTCTGCTCATTTTCTGCTAGTCCGAATGGACTACAGTTTAGAAAGATTGGCCAGGTTGTACATTGATAAGATTGTGAGACTACATAGAGTGCCAATATCCATTGTATCAGACAGAGATCCTAGGTTCACTTCTAGATTCTGGAGTAGTCTTCAGAGAGCCCTAGGAACTAGATTAAACTTTAGTACTGCATTCCACCCACAGACAGATGGCCAGTTTGAGAGGGCAATTCAGATCTTGGAGGACATGCTACGAGCTTGTGTGATTGAGTTTGAGGGCAGTTAGGACACACACTTGCCTTTGATTGAGTTTGCTTATAACAACAGCTACCAATCAAGCATTGGGATGCCTCCATATAAAGCTTTGTATGGCAGGAAATGTAGAACCCCGTTGTGTTGGGATGACGTGGGTGAAAGAAAGATGATTAGACCCGAAATTGTTCAACAAACTGAAGAGAAGATCAGGGTGATCAGAGATCGACTTAAGACTGCATCAGACTAGCAGAAGTCCTACATTGATTTGAAAAGAAGGGATATTGAGTATGCAGTGGGTGAGAAAGTTTTCCTCAAGGTTTCTCCTTGGAAGAGAATTATGAGATTCGGCAAAAAGGGGAAGCTGAGTCCTTGTTTTATCGGGCCATATGAGGTTCTGGAAAGAGTGGGTCCTTTGGCATATCGTTTGGCACTACCTCCAGAGTTGGAAAAGATACATAATGTCTTCCATGTGTCTATGTTGAGGAGGTATCGATCAAACCCATCTCATGTACTACCAGTAGAGGAAATTTATAACACCCCTATTTGTATAGCTAGGTATATTTCACTGTTCCGGTGACCGGAGTCGGTCCGGATAATTAAGGGGATTAGAACCACATCTAAGACAACTAGATAAGCCATAAACACAAATAATTAGTAATTGCCAATTAGTTAAATATAAATAAGAAGAACATAATATAAGAAGTTAAACGAGCCGAAAGTCACAGCGATGGGTGACCTTCTCGGGAACGACTGCGAAGTCGATTTAAACTCAAATTTCGAACCGTAAAATGTGACGCTGAGGTCTTTAGGACCATTACGAACACAGCGGAAAAGAGAAAATCACGAAAAAGAATTGTTAAGTCAGTCAAATAATTAGGTCAGGGATCCGAAAGAAATATTGAATTATTTACAAATCGGGTTGAACCGGCGGGGGGCAATTTGGTCAATTGACCCCGAGAGGTAACTCCTGACCTAACTGTCAAATAAAATCAGAGAAAAGAAAATTTTGGAGTCGGGAAATAAATTAAAGAACTAATAGAAAAATAAATAAAAAAAAAGAAAAAGAAAAAGGTGTAGGGAGATGACATCATGCATGACATCATGCATGATGCCATAAGTATTTTAATTAAAATTTTATTTAATTAGATTTTTGGTCTTCCTAAGACATAAAAAGAGAAAAGAAAAGAAAAAAAAATAATAATACAAGTCTTCTTCTTCCATAAACTTGTCGCCTCACTCCCTCTCTCAACTCTCCCTCTCCACAAACTCCATTAAAGCTCAATTTTGAACTTGTATATTATAAGATTTCACCATAGAAAAGTAAGCCACCATAGTTAAAGCTTGTCTAGGCAACTTGAGAAGAGTATTGAGCAAGAAAGAAAGAAGGAAAGAGGGGTGGAATTGAAGATTGAAATTCAAAGTTTAAGGTTAGTGAATTTAAATTGAAAATTTATGTTTAATATTTGTGTTCTTGGTGTAGGTAACTTAAATCTTAACTTAAAATGAAATAAAAACTTTGTGAAGGACCAATTTGAAAATTTGGCCAACTAGGGTTACTATGCATATGTTTGAGTTTTGATTGAATTTAATATGTTAGGCAAGCTTGTTTGAATGAAATAGTAAGATTGAGATGCTTAGAATTGGTTAAATATGACAATTTATTGTGATTAGGGTTTTGGACATTAGGGTTTAGAGAAAAAAATATGAGAAACTTGTAAATGATGTCTTGGATCTAATTTGAAGTGAGAAATGGTCAATGGTGACCAAATGAAGTGTGTTGGAATGGTTGGAGTTAAGGCTAAATTCGGATTGAGTGTGGTCATGCTGCTGGCAGCATGACCAAGTCAACTTTGAAGGACCAAAAATGAAATTTTACAAGTCCAATTGGAATGAGACCAATTGGGAATGAAAATAGACACTAAATGACACAATTTTCATTTAGGAACCATGCCCAAAAAGTGACTAAAACCTAGTGAACAAATTGACCAAAGTTGAAAAATCACAGTTTGCCTCTGTACAAACTGACTAAGTGAACAGTGTTTGTTCATTTGGCCATAACTTAAGCGATTCTTGAACCGATGGAAACCTAAGACATAGTACAACATTTCATATGAAGAAAATTAGACCAAATTATGGACTTAACTTGATCAAATTACTAAATGAATTTGGATTAATAAATCTGCCAGAACTAAAATCTGCAGCATGAACAGTAATCGTATTTTGGATATAACTTGAGCTACAAAACTCCAATTGGAGTGATTCAAAAAGGAAAATAAACTTAAGACAATAGGAAACATTTTATATGAAGAAAGTTTTGACAAATTCCAATAGAAAGATGGTCAATGGAACAGTGCAACTAGGGACACCAAAACTGAAAATTTGGCAATTTTGCCTAAAAGACCTAAGTTTTGAGAAAATGATCAAAACCAATAAGTTTAGTGACCAAAATGTGGTATATGGGTGAAGTTGGAATTCCCATACCTATTAAGCCTTAGAAAGTCAATAATTTGACTTGCATAGTATAGTGAATAGTAACCCAAAACATAAAATTTCAAGAAAGTCGAATTTAGCACGTTAGAGCTAGGTAAAAGTAAAGTTGAATTTATTTTTGGATTTATGTTAAATTATGGTACTGAAACACTGTAAAATTGTTTCAGTTGAAAAGAATACCGGGAAAGAATCTGAGGAACCGAGTCAAGGCCAAGAGGCGACTCGCTTGAGGTTTGTGCACAACATCACTATGCTTTAAAATTCATTGATAAAATGAATGAAATATGCATTTTACTTTTGCTTTGAATTATTGAAAGTTTGTTGTGACCTTATTTATGATGTTTTAATTTAATTTGTGAAAGTTATTGTGTATATTTGAAATATCAATGTTTAGCAAGTTGTTAAGATAAGTTTTGAAACCACAGTGTCATGACCATATATTTGAACACCTCACTAGCATGACTAGTGGGGGTAATTAGTTTCGAATTTTGATTCCGTCTCTGGAGAAGTGTTGAGGTGTGCCTGTAGAAGAGGATGTGAATGGATATCCATATATTTGAGCTAGCTAGACTTGTGATGTGATTTCTCTTTAGCCTCTGGCTATTGAGATTCTATTTGTTTCGAATGGCATGATCTAACTGTGGGTTTTATGAAATGTGATTTGACACTTCAAAATGAAATTGTTTGGGATTAAAATCTCATAAATTATGTTTTGTGTTTAACTCGCATGCTTTGTTCAAATTTTGAATAAATGTGATTTTATTTCTGCATAAAGATTATTTTAGCATGTTGTGCATCACTGAGTCCTAGTACTCAGCGATAGCTCTTATTGCTGTCGCAGATTTAGAGACTAGAGGAGCAGTGTAACACCCCTATTTGTATAGCCTGGTATATTTCATTATTCCGGTGACCGGTGTCGGTCCGGACAATTAAGGGGATTAAAACCATACTTAAGACAACTAGAGAAACCATAAACACAAATAATTAGTAATGTTGAATTAGTTAAGTATAAATAAGAAAAACAGAACATAAGAGGTTAAACGAGCCGAGAGTCACAGCGATGGGTGAACTCCTCGGGAACGACTGCGAAGTCGATTTAAACTCAAATTTTGAATCGTAAAATGTGACGCTACAGTCCTTAGGACCCTTATGAACACAGTGGAAAAGAGAAAATTACGAAAAGAATCATAAGCGACCAAATAATTAGGTCGAGGAGCTAAAAATATGGAATTATTTGCAAACAGGGATGAACCGGCGAGGGGCAATTCGGTCAATTGACCCCGAGAGCTGACTCCTGACCTAACTGTCAAATAAAATCGGAGAAAAGAAAATTTCAGGATCAAGAATTAAATTAAAGAACTATTGAAGAATTAAAAAAAAAAAGAGAAAAATGAAAAAGTAAAAAGGGTGATGACATCATGCATGACATCATGCATGATGCCATAAAAGGTATAATTAATAATTAATTAATTAGGTTTTTGTGGTCTTCCATAAGCCAAAATGCATAAAGAAAAGAAAAAAAAAAATTTAACTAGTTATCTTCTTCTTCTCCCAATTGCCGCCCCATCTTCCTCCATAAACTCCCATGAAAATCCTTCATCTAAGCTTACATCTAAGCTTAAACTCCTTCACCCAATTTACATAACTCCCCTAAAAACCTCACTAGACCTTGCAATCTCAACCTAAGAACAAGAAAGAAAGAAGAAAGAAAGAGAACAATTGAAGATTTAGTGTTTAAGTTGAGGTTAGTTTGTTAACTTGTCATTTTTCCATTTTAAATGCATATGTGATGGTCGAAATGAGCTTAGAATTAATGAAATGAATAAAAATATGGGGGAAGGACTATTGCTGAATTTCGGCCAGCTTGAAGAAGGAACATAAATTGTATGGTTTGATGCATTAGAATGAGTTTAAAAGTCTTAATTAGTTGAATGATTATAGGTTGGAACTTTGAAATTGCTAATGGTAATTAAGTAGTGAGATTAGGGTTTGGAGGCCTAGGGTTTTGAGGCAAATTTTGGAGAAATGCATAAATGATGACTTTGACCTATTGTGAAGTGAAAAATGGTCAATAATGACCAAAGGAGATGTGTGGAAATTGTTAGAATGAAAGTCAAATTCGAAGGGTAAATGGTAATGCTGCTGGCAGCATGACCAAGCCAACTTTGAAAGACCAAAACGGAAATTTTACAAGTCTAAATGATATGCCACCAATTGGCGATGAAAATAGACATAAAATGACATAATTTTCGTTAAGGAACCATGCTTAAAAACTGACCAAAACCTAGTGAACCAATTGACCAAAGTTGGTTAAGAGTAGTCTGCCACTGCACAAACTGACCAAATGAACAATATTTGTTCATTTGGTCATAACTCGAGCTAGGAAGGTCAAAATGACCTGAAATTTTACCAGTAATTAGATAAGATATAGATCCAAAACTTTCATGAAAAACACCAACCCAAATTATGCCATTAACCTAATCAAATTATTGAGCAAAGTTGAGTTACTGAACCTGCAAAACTGCAGGATTGCCATTTGAACAGTAAAGTTTCAATGGCTATAACTCTCTCTAGAAAACTCCGATTTAGTGAATCTTGAACCGATGGAAACCTAAGACATAGTAGAACATTTCGTATGAAGGAAATTAGACCAAATTACGGACTTAACTTGATCAAATTATTGAACGAAGTTAGATAAAAAATCTGCCAGAACCAAAATTGTAGCATGAGCGATTGCACGTGAGCGATCGTATTTTAGCTATAACTTGAGCTACAAAACTCCAATTGGGGTGATTCAAAAAGGAGAATAAACTTAAGACAATGGGGAACATTTTCTATGAAGAAAGTTTTGCCAAATTCCAATAATAAAGTGACCAATTGAACAGTGCAACTTAGGACTCCAAAACTGAAATTTACCAAATTTGCCTAAAAGACTTAAGATTTGAGTAAACAATCAAAACCAACAAGTTTAGTGACCAAAATGTGGTATGTGGGTGAAGTTGGAGTTCCCATACCTATTAAGCCTTAGAAAGTCAATTATTTGACTTGAATAGTGTAGTGAATAGTAACCCAAAACACAAAAATTTCGAGAACGTCGAATTTAACACGTTAGAACTAGGTAAATGTAAAGCTAAATTTATTTTGGGATTTATGTTAAGTTCTAGTACTGAAAAATTGTAAAATTTTGTGTTTCAGTTGAAAAGAATACCGAGAAAAAACCCGAGGAACCGAATCAAGGCCAAGAGGCTACTCGCTTGAGGTTTGTGCACAACGTATACTTTTTATAATTATCTTCTGCATACTGTTTTGAACAATGTGAAATATTGAATTATGGCATTCTTATGATGTTTTGATTTAAATTGTTGAAAGTTATTATGTATATTGAAATGACAATGTTTAGCAAATTGTTAAGATAAGTTTTGAAACCACAGTGTCATGACCATATATTTGAACACCTCACTAGCACGACTAGTGAAGGTAATTAGTTTCAAATTTTGATTCCTTCTCTGGAGAAGTGTTGAGGTGTGCTAGTAGAAGAGGATGTGAATGGATATCCATATATTTGAGCTAGCTAGCCTTGTGATGTGATTTCTCTTTAGCCTCTGGCTATTGAGATTCTATTTGTTTCGAATGGCATGATCTAACTGTGGGTTTTATGAAATGTGTTTTGATACTTCGAAATGAACTTGGTTTGCATTAAAATGTCATAATTCATGTTTTGTGTTTAATGTTTATGTTTAGTCAAATTTTTGAATAAATGTGATTTAAGTTTTGCATAAAGATTATTTTAGTATGTTATGCACCACTGAGTCCTAGTACTCAGCGATGGCTTCTATTGCTGTCGCAGATACCGAGACTAGAGAAGCAGGAGACTGAGCTGCTGAGGTGTGAGGAGCTATCAGCTTAAAGTCTTCGGGTATAATTTATACCCTAATTGTAAATATTTCTTTTCATGTATGTATTGCATATAAATGTATGGACGTGCAAATGGGTCTTGAGCAGCTTGTACAAAAATTTGTATGAAGTTTGTAATAAAAATTTAGTTTGAATTTCCTTTGATGTAAATTTTGTAATGATGTATATATATAAATTATTTTGTCTCTAATGAAATATGAGTGGAACTATTTTATTTAATTTGAATGAGATGAATTGCTAGTATTTTGAGGATTATTGAATTTTGGAAATTGAGAAATGTTGATTGTGAAATCTTGAGATTTGAGATTGATTGAGAATTTGAAGTAGTGGTTGAGAAAATTTTTGGAAGTGCTTTTTACAGGTATTTGAAGAACTGTTTTCTCAAAGTATAAACGGAACTCTGTCAAAATTTTTATAAAATTTGTGGAAAAATAAAATGGGCCAAAATTTTTAACTAGTTTTTAATTTCAATTAAATGTTTTAAATACCTATTAGAAAACGCTCACCACTTATCAAAAATAAGAGAATTGTTTTAAAATCCCTTGTAGGATACTTAATGAGTTATCGGTAGATGGAGTGCGGTAGTTCATTAGGTATTCTACGGGATCATGTTATGCCTTACAGTCGGGTAAGGTGTGACATGTTTTAGTGGTATCAGAGCAAAATTTTGAAGTATGTTTTAACTTGTGAATTTGTGTTTTTCTTTGTTAAGTACAACTGCTCAATGTCTATAATTATTACATACAGTGTATTACATCATGAATATGAACTAACGGAGGGAAATCTCCATGTGTTACTTGTTCAAGAGATACCCTAACTTCAGATTGAAATGGAAGAAGGGGATTGCTCCGTTGAGCAGTCTGTTGAAGCTGAGGCACAAGGGGAAGCCCCAGCTTTGCAGAATGTCAGTGGGTCAGCAGCACCAGCCCCACAAATGCCGCAGTTCCCTGCACAATTCGCACAGCAGATGGCTGCAATGTTTCAGCAAATGGCTGGGGGTATGCCTACTCAAGCTCCACCCCAAACACCTGCGGCACAACCACTGCCTCCAGCCAGACAATATGATAAATTATTGAAGTATGGGGCTGCAGAATTTAAGGGTACAGTGGACCCTTTAGAGGCAGAGCAATGGCTTGAAAGAATGGACAGAGTATTTAAGAAGCTGCACTGCCAAGATGAACTGAAGTTTGAGTATTCTGTGTCTCTACTGCAAAGGGATGAGTATGATTGGTGGAAGACCATCCCCCACAGCTTAGATAAACCACCAATGCTAACCTGGGATGACTTCATCAGAGAGTTCAGGCAGAAATACATCCCAGACGCATATGTTGATCAGAAGTTACAAGAGTTTTTTAGTCTAAAACAAGGGAACCGATCAGTGGCAGAGTATGAGAGGGAGTTCTCCCGCCTGAGTCGCTATGCAGGGAGTCTCCTTACTACCAGCAAGGCAAGATGCAAGACATTGAGACGGGTTTGAAGCCCAGTATAAGGATGCAAGTTGTGGGATTTCGACACAGCAACTTCTCAGAGCTTATGTCTCAAGCACTTGAATTGGAGAAAATTGAATCAGAAGCAACCCCAGTGAAAGAAAAATCAGGAAAAGCTGAGAAATCAGAAAAAGATAAGGGGGAAAAATTAGTTGAACAGAGTTCTGGTGCTACCTCTGGAAAGAGAAAGAAATTTAGTGGACCCAGCAGGGGTCGAGGTCGAAGATTTGGTAGGGGCCGATTCTCCAGACAGAGACCCCCTAGGTTTGGTCAGCAGTCGAGCAGGGGTTCACATTCTGCCCACCCCTGTGAGACTTGTGGCAAGATTCATGGAGGGGAGTGTTATTGGGCCACTGGAGCCTGCTTTAACTGCTGAGGCAAGGGTCATTTAGCAAGAGACTGCACTAGTGCTCCATCTTCAAGATATGGTCTAGCTCCTACTACTGCCGAGGGATCTATTTAGAGTCCTGCTCCCAGAGGCTCACAGTCTATTGGCAGAGGAAGAGGCAGAGGTAGAGTACCGCCGAGCGATCGAGTACGCGATTGGTCGATCGGGACAAGGAAGTGCTTCAACCAGAATCTTCACAATGAGACAGCGAGAAGAGGCTGAGACTTCTGATGTGGTTGCTGGTATATTCTCTATCTCTGATCAAGAAGTATTTGTATTGTTTGATCCGGGTTCAACTCATTCATATGTTAGTACTAGCATAGTCAGTTCACTTGTTGTTCCATGTGTGCAAATGGATTTTGAACTGCTAGTAACTAGTCCATTAGGACATGTTTTCCTATCAGAATTTATAGAGACTGTCCTTTGGTGATCCAAGGACATGTTTTCCTATCAGACTTGATTGAAATGCCCTTTAGAGAGTATGATATTATCTTGGGCATGGATTGGTTAGCCAGGCATCATGCTATGATTGATTGTAGACTGAAGACAATCACTTTTGGTCTCCCTTTGTACGGTGATGTGGTAATACATGGGGAGAGGCATTTACTGCCATCAAACATCATTTCGGCTGCACTAGCCAGAAGGATGATAAGAAAGGGGTGTAAAGCATACTTGGCACATGTGATAGACACCCAAGTGGGGAGCCCAGCACTAAGGGACATCCCTACTGTATGTGACTTTCTGGATGTGTTTCCTGATGAATTGCCAGGATTACCTCCAGAAAGAGAGGTGCAGTTTTAGATTGATATTATGCCTGGTGTGGACCCAATCTCCATAATGCCATATAGAATGGCACCTGCAGAATTGAAAGAGTTGAAAGTGCAGTTGCAAGAATTGCTTGACAAGGGCTTTATCCGCCCTAGTGTGTCACCTTGGGGAGCGCCAGTATTATTTGTAAAAAAGAAGGATGGCACTCTCCGCTTTTGTATTGATTATCGACAGTTGAATAAGGTGACTATAAAGAACAAATATCCATTGCCCCGCATTGATGACTTGTTTGATCAGTTGAAGTGCACTGTGTTCTCAAAATTGACTGAGATCGAGTTATTATCAATTTGAAAGTACAAGAGCAGAGTATTCCTAAAACTACCTTCAGAACCCGCTATGGCCATTATGAATTCCTAGTTATGCCATTCGGGTTAACTAATGCTCCAGCTGCTTTTATGGATCTGATGAACACTATCTTCAGACCATACCTCGACCAGTTTGTTATGGTATTCATAGATGATATATTGGTCTATTCGAGGAATGCAGAAGAGCATGATAGACATCTGTAGATTATACTGCAGACTTTGAGAGAGAAACAGCTATATGCCAAATTATCGAAGTGTGAATTTTGGCTGAGAGAAATATCTTTCTTGGGGCATGTAGTATCAGAAGAGGGCATCAAGGTAGATCCAAGTAAGATTGAAGCTGTCCTTAATTGGAGGCCACCTAGAAATGTCACAGAAATTCGTAGTTTTAGGTTTAGCCTGGATACTACCGTAGATTTGTGAAGGATTCTCCATGTTGGCATCTCCATTGACCAAGCCGCTTAGAAAAGGTGTAAAGTTTTGATGAGCGGATAAATGCCAACAGAGTTTTGATGAATTGAAGAAATGTTTGGTGAAGCTCAGTCGACTTTACCTACTCCGGGTAAAGAATACACAGTATATAGTGATGCTTCTCACAATGGGTTAGGCTGTGTATTGATGCAAGATCGAAATGTCATTGCCTATGCATCACGCCAACTAAAACCGCATGAGAGGAACTATCCAACACATGATTTGGAGCTTGCAGCTATTGTGTTTACTCTTAAGATCTGGAGACACTATTTGTATGGAGAAAAGTGTTACATCTATATAGATCATGAGAGTTTGAAGTATTTGGGCACCCAGAAAGAGTTGAATTTGAGACAGAGGAGATGGTTAGAGTTGATAAAAGACTATGATTGTCTGATAGACTATCAGCCAGGGAAAGCTAATGTTGTGGCTGATGCCTTAAGTCGCAAGACTATGGCAAGTCTACGGGTTACTCCTTTGTCTTTGGTACATGAGATGAGATCATTGCGTGCCAGCTTAGAGATTAATGATGATGGGCAGACAGCAGTTGCATGGCATGTACAGCCAGTGTTGATTGATCAGATTAGAATGGCTGCTCAGAATGATCAGAAGTATCAGAAGTTGTTAGAAGAAGTCAGACAGGGCAAGAAACCAGAATTCTCAATCAGAGATGATGGTCTACTGCTACACCAGGGCAGAATATGTGTTTCTAATGATGTTGAATTGAGGAAGATCATTTTGAAGGAAGCACATGAGTCTCCTTTTGCCATGCACCCTGGTAGCACAAAAATGTATAGAGGGCTAAAGGAGCATTACTGGTGGATGGGTTTAAAAAGAGATGTGGCAGAGTTTGTATCCAAATGCCTAACTTGTCAGCAAGTGAAGGCAGAGCATCAAGTACCCACTGGGTTATTACATCCACTATCAGTACCAGAATGGAAATGGGAGAGAATAACGATGGATTTTGTGATGGGACTTCTGAGGACACAGAAGAGTCATGATGCAGTTTGGGTCATTATTGACAGACTGACTAAATCTGCTCATTTTACGCGATTCGGATGGACTCTGATTTAGAAAGATTGGCCAAGTTGTACATTGATGAGATTGTGAGGCTGCATGGAGTGCCAGTATCCATCGTATCAGACAGAGATCCTAGGTTCACTTCTAGATTCTAGGGTAGTCTTCAGAGAGCCCTAGGAACTAGATTGAATTTCAGTACTGCATTCCATCCATAGACAGATGGCCAGTCTGAGAGGGTAATTCAGATCTTGGAGGACATGCTACGGGCTTGTGTGATTGAGTTTGAGGGCAGTTGGGATACACACTTGCCTTTGATAGAGTTTGCTTACAACAACAGCTACCAATCAAGCATTGGGATGCTCCATATGAAGCTTTGTATGGCAGGAAATGTAGAACCCTGTTGTGTTGGGATGACGTGGGTGAAAGAAAAATGATTGGACCCGAAATTGTTCAGCAAACTGAGGAGAAGATCGGGGTGATCCGATATCGACTTAAGACTGCATCGGACCGTCAGAAGTCCTATATTGATTTGAAAAGAAGGCATATTGAGTATGCAGTGGGTGAGAAAGTTTTCCTCAAGGTTTCTCCTTGGAAGAGGATTATGAGATTCGGCAGGAAGGGGAAACTAAGTCCTCGTTTTATCGGGCCATATGAGGTATTGGAAAGAGTGGGTCCTTTGGCTTATCGTTTGGCACTACCTCCAGAGTTAGAGAAGATACATAACGTCTTCCATGTGTCTATGTTGAGGAGGTATCGATCAGACCCATCTCATGTACTACCAGTAGAAGAAATTGAAGTAAATCCAGACCTCACATATGAGGAAGAACCCATAAAGATTCTGGCTTATGAAGTGAAGCAGCTACGGAACAAGCAGATACCGTTGGTAAAAGTGCTGTGGAACCATCATTCGGGCCAGGAGGCTACTTGGAAACAAGAAGAGGACATGAGGAGACAACACCCACAGCTGTTCAGAGATTGATACCAGGTAAAATTTCGAGACGAAATTTATTTAAGGGGGGGAGAATTGTAACATCCCTATTTGTATAGCCTGGTATATTTCATTATTTCGGTGACCGGTGTCGGTCCGGACAATTAAGGGGATTAAAACCATACTTAAGACAACTAGAGAAACCATAAACACAAATAATTAGTAATGTTGAATTAGTTAAGTATAAATAAGAAAAACAGAACATAAGAGGTTAAATGAGCCGAGAGTCACAGCGATGGGTGACCTCCTCGGGAACAACTGCAAAGTCGATTTAAACTCAAATTTTGAACCGTAAAATGTGACGCTACGGTCCTTAGGACCCTTATGAACACAGTGGAAAATAGAAAATCACGAAAAAGAACTGTTAAGCCAGTTAAATAATTAGGTCAGGGAGCCGAAAGAAATATGGAATTATTTGCAAACCGGGATGAACCGGCGAGGGGCAATTTGGTCAATTGACCCCGAGAGCTGACTCCTGACCTAACTGTCAAATAAAATCGGAGAAAAGAAAATTTTGGGATCAAGAATTAAATTAAAGAACTATTGAAGAATTAAAAAAAAAAGAGAAAAATGAAAAAGTAAAAAGGGTGATGACATCATGCATGACATCATGCATGATGCCATAAAAGGTATAACTAATAAATTAATTAATTAGGTTTTTGTGGTCTTCCATAAGCCAAAATGCATAAAGAAAAGAAAAAAAAAATTAACTAGTTATCTTCTTCTTCTCCCAATTGCCGCCCCATCTTCCTCCATAAACTCCCATGAAAATCCTTCATCTAAGCTTACATCTAAGCTTAAACTCCTTCACCCAATTTACATAACTCCCCTAAAAACCTCACTAGACCTTGCAATCTCAACCTAAGAACAAGAAAGAAAGAAGAAAGAAAGAGAACAATTGAAGATTTGGTGTTTAAGTTGAGGTTAGTTTGTTAACTTGTCATTTTTCCATTTTAAATGCATATGTGATGGTTGAAATGAGCTTAGAATTAATGAAATGGAATAAAAATATGGGGGAAGGACTATTGCTGAATTTCGGCCAGCTTGAAGAAGGAACATAAATTGTATGGTTTGATGCATTAGAATGAGTTTAAAAGTCTTAATTAGTTGAATGATTATAGATTGGAACTTTGAAATTGCTAATGGTAATTAAGTAGTGAGATTAGGGTTTGGAGGCCTAGGGTTTTGAGGCAAATTTTGGAGAAATGCATAAATGATGACTTTGACCTATTGTGAAGTGAAAAATGGTCAATAATGACCAAAGGAGATGTGTGGGAATTGTTAGAATGAAAGTCAAATTCGTAGGGTAAATGGTCATGCTGCTAGCAACATGACCAAGCCAACTTTGAAGGACCAAAACGGAAATTTTACAAGTCCAAATGATATGCCACCAATTGGGGATGAAAATAGACATAAATGATACAATTTTCGTTAAGGAACCATGCCCAAAAACTGACCAAAACCTAGTGAACCAATTGACCAAAGTTTGTTAAGAGTAGTCTGCCACTGCACAAGGTGACCAAATGAACAGTATTTGTTCATTTAGTCATAACTCGAGCTAGGAAGGTCAAAATGACTTAAAATTTTACCAGTAACTAGATAAGATATAGATCCAAAACTTTCATGAAGAATACTAACCCAAATTATGCCATTAACCTAATCAAATTACTGAGCAAATTTGAGTTACTGAACCTGCAAAACTACAGGATTGCCATTTGAACAGTAAAGTTTCAATGGCTATAACTCTATCTAGAAAACTCTGATTTAGTGAATCTTGAACCGATGGAAACCTAAGACATAGTAGAACATTTCGTATGAAGGAAATTAGACCAAATTACGGACTTAACTTGATCAAATTATTGAACGAAGTTGGATCAAAAATCTGCCAGAACCAAAATTGCAGCATGAGCGATTGCATGTGAGCGAATCGTATTTTGGCTATAACTTGAGCTACAAAATTCCAATTGGGGTGATTCAAAAAGGATAATAAACTTAAGACAATGGGGAACATTTTCTATGAAGAAAGTTTTGCCAAATTCCAACAATAAAGTGACCAATGGAACAGTGCAATTTAGGACTCCAAAACTGAAATTTACCAAATTTGCCTAAAAGACTTAGGATTTGAGTAAACAACCAAAACCAACAAGTTTAGTGACCAAAATGTGGTATGTGGGTGAAGTTGGAGTTCCCATACCTATTAAGCCTTAGAAAGTCAATTATTTGACTTGAATAGTGTAGTGAATAGTAACCCGAAACACAAAAATTTCGAGAACGTCGAATTTAACACGTTAGAACTAGGTAAATGTGAAGCTAAATTTATTTTGGGATTTATGTTAAGTTCTAGTACTGAAACATTGTAAAATTTTGTGTTTCAGTTGAAAAGAATACCGGGAAAAAATCCGAGGAACCGAGTCAAGGCCAATAGGCGACTCGCTTGAGGTTTGTGCACAACGTATACTTTTTATAATTATTTTCTGCATACTATTTTGAACAATGTAAAATATTGAATTATGGATTCTTATGATGTTTTGATTTAAATTGTTGAAAGTTATTATGTATATTGAAATGACAATGTTTAGCAAATTGTTAAGATAAGTTTTGAAACCATAGTGTCATGACCATATATTTGAACACCTCACTAACACGACTAGTGAAGGTAATTAGTTTCGAATTTTGATTCCTTCTCTGGAGAAGTGTTGAGGTGTGCCAGTAGAAGAGGATGTGAATAGATATCCATATATTTGAGCTAGCTAGCCTTGTGATGTGATTTCTCTTTAGCCTCTGGCTATTGAGATTCTATTTGTTTCGAATGGCATGATCTAACTGTGGATTTTATGAAATGTATTTTGATACTTCGAAATGAACTTGGTTTGCATTAAAATGTCATAATTCATGTTTTGTGTTTAATGTTTATGTTTAGTCAAATTTTTGAATAAATGTGATTTAAGTTTTGCATAAAGATTATTTTAGTATATTGTGCACCACTGAGTCCTAGTACTCGTGATGGCTTTATTCTTTGTCATGCAGATCAGAGACTAGAGCAGCAGATTGAGCTGCTGAGGTGTGAGGAGCTATCAGCTTAAAGTCTTTGGGTATAATTTATACCCTAATTGTAAATATTTCTTTTCATGTGTGTATTGCATATAAATGTATGGACGTGCAAATGGGTCTTGAGCAGCTTGTACAAAAATTTGTATGAAGTTTGTAATAAAAATTTAGTTTGAATTTCCTTTGATGTAAATTTTGTAATGATGTATATATATAAATTGTTTTGTCTCTAATGATATATGAGTGGAACTATTTTATTTAATTTGAATGAGATGAATTGCTAGTATTTTGAGGATTATTGAATTTTGGAAATTGAGAAATATTGATTGTGAAATCTTGAGATTTGAGATTGATTGAGAATTTGAAGTAGTGGTTGAGAAAAATTTTGAAAGTGCTTTTTACAGGTATTTGAAGAACTGTTTTCTCAAAGTATAAACGGAACTCTGTCAAAATTTTTATAAGATTTGCGGAAAAATAAAATGGGCCAAAATTTTTAACTAGTTTTTAATTTCAATTAAATGTTTTAAATACCAATTAGAAAACGCTCACCACTTATCAAAAATAAGAGAATTGTTTTAAAATCCTTTGTATGATACTTAATGAGTTATCGGTAGATGGAGTGCGGTAGTTCATTAGATATTCTACGGGATCATGTTATGCCTTACAGACGGGTAAGGTGTGACAAGCAGTACACTGAGCTGCTGAGGTGTGAGGAGCTATCAGCTTGAAGTCATCGGGTATAATTTATACCCTAACTGTAAATATTTCTTTTGATGTATGTATTGCACATAAATGTATGGACATGTAAAATGGGTCTTGAGCAGCTTGTACAAAGTTTGTATGAAGTTTGTAATAAAAATTTAGTTTGAATTTCCTTTGATGTAAATTTTCTAATGATGTATATATAAATTGTTTTGTCTCTAATGAAATAAGAGTGGAACTATTTTACTTAATTTGAATGAGATGAATTGCTAGTATTTTGAGGATTATTGAATTTTGAAAATTGGGAAATGTTGATTGTGAAATCTTGAGATTTGAGATTGATTGAGAATTTGAAGTAGTGGTTGAGAAAAATTTTTAGAAGTGCTTTTTTACAGGTATTTGAAGAACTGTTTTCTCAAAATATAAACAGAACTCTATCAAAATTTTTATAAAATTTGTGAAAAAATAAAATGAGCCAAAAGTTTTAACTAGTTTTTAATTTCAATTAAATGTTTTAAATACCTATTAGAAAATGCTCACCACTTATCAAAAATAAGAAAATTGTTTTAAAATCCCTTGTAGGTTACTTAATGAGTTATCGGTAGGTGAAGTTCGGTAGTTCATTAGGTATTCTACGGGATCATGTTATGCCTTACAGAGGAGTAAGGTGTAACAATATCCAATACCATACCACACGCAAGCCAACGCATGCACACTACTCCAAATTACCACAAACAACATTCATGGCACTTCCTTAATTATGAATGCAATATAAAGTGTGCTTAGTGTTTAACTACATAGATTCATATTTATAAGTGATGCATGGGCATGCTTAAACATATAATAATATCGAAATTATAATTAAAATTAATATTTTACTCACAGACTTAACCAAGGTCACTACGGCGACTGGGCGGAGGAGGAAGGCTGTCTCGGCTCACCTAACAAATTTCATTACAAATATTTAATATATTTGACTCGATACAAGCTTGGAAAAGACCAATGATACCCTAAGTCGTGCCAAAAATCCGACAGAGTTTCCCCTATACCTGAGACCTACCCAACCTGAAAAAGGGTTCAAAATGCACTTCTATATATACAAACTACACATCCACAACTCAATCACATCACATGGCCCCTCCTGGGCCCATCCAAACAGTCAACAACCATAATTTGAAAAATTATAATTTAGTCTCTACATTTACCCCTTTTACAAAAACTACCCAAATAATTTTCCAAAATTTAAATATAACAAAATATTAATATTTATCCATAAAATAATATATTTAAAAATTAGGGGTGTTACATGCATGATATCTGGCCTTATTGCTGTCAAATACATCAAACTTCCTACAATTTGTTTGAAGAAAGTGTCGTCGTTCCTCTTTCCTTCAGGATCTTTTGTAAGCTTTAATCGAACATCTGATGGTGTAGTGACAGGATCACAATTGCTCATTCGAACCTGTCTAAAATTTCTCATACATACTTCTTTTGAGAAATAATATTCCACCAACAAATTGCACTATTTCGATGCCAAGAAAGTAATGCAACATTTCAAGATCAGACATGTCAAACTCAAGCATCATGGACCTTTTAAAATTGTCAAACATGACTCTATCATTTCCTGTATAAATCAAATCATCTACATATAAGCATACGATCAACATTTTCCCCCCATCTTCAAACTCTGTATAAAAAGTATGCTCATATGGGCATTTTTGAAAGAAAAGCATCTATACGACTATACAAAGCCCTAGGTGCTTGTTTTAGTCCATATTGTGACACCCCTCACCCGTCTATAGTGTAGCCGAGTAAGATATGCCACGCAGTGTACCGGAATATCCTATTTTAATTCAATCATTTTTTTATTCTTCCTAATTTATTTTTTTCATAGTTATGAAGTACAATTTATGAAATATAATTCATTTAAGTCATTTATTGAAATTATAATTTATTTGAGGTTCCGAAAATTTTATAGAAAATCCGGAAAAGTACCGGCTAAAAATGGAGAAAACAGTTCTTCGGAACCTGTGAAAAACACTTCCAAAATTCTCAATCAATCCCAAACTCCATTTCATCATCAAAATCTCAATATTTTTCAATAACATTTCCATTTCTTAATCATTCATTTCATATGATATTCATATACAAGTCATCAATTTTTTTCATTCATAAACGCAATTCTCACTATTTACATTAATACCAAAATACATTACATGAGTTTCAATTCCACATGAGAAAGTAAAAGTTAATTACAAAATATCAAAATAAAACCTACTATCCTACCAATGCACTGATGATGGTGAGGTGACACGGATACTATGCAGAGCTGCAGATGATCTCACCCAGTCTGTGGTCTACTGGGCTCTTGATTGGTCTCTCCAGAACCTACGCATGGCAAAAAGCAACGCGCTAAGCAATAATGCTTAGTGGTGCCAATAATAAAATAAAAAGAAATAACAGAAAAAAAATATGCAGTACATATTCTGATGTTTTATGTAGACTATTTTTCGATCATTATTGGTAATCTTATTTATTATGTACTTGTTATATTCATAATTTCATTAAATTTATCCACTTTCATTTTTGGTTGCCCAAGTAACCTATACTGGACGACTGGACTGGATAAACGGGTAAACTAGCACTGGGCATCAAGTACCTCGGGCCGTCACACCATCGGTCACATATGTATCTCCCGGTGTGCAACAGAACAGCTAATAAGCTGTAATAATATTAGGCACAAGGCCAAGTCTCAACACAATGTCAGAATGGCTAAAAGCCATGAAATCACAGAATGACATAATATCATGTGCAGTACTGCTAACTGAACCCTATTGGCATGCCAACCTATCTAAACCAATCTTGCTAAGTGTACTAGGGCATATTACACTTTTAAACTTTACAATGCTTGAAATTTAAGTTTAGGGGTTACTATTCATTTCATTAGTCAACTAAAATGTTGACTTTTGCATAGACAATAGGTACATTGGTTCTAATACTCCCAACATACCATATTTTGCATTTTAAAATTGTTGGTATTGGTTGCTAATACCATTTCTAAGCTTAGTGTTAGTTGTTCAAAATTTTCAGATTTCAAGCCCTGTGTTTACTGTTCCATTAGTCATATTTACAGTAGAAATTTGGCAAAATTGTCTTCATGAAAGTTGTTCCTTATTTTGTCTAGTTACATTTCCTTTTTTGAATCACTCCATTTGGAGTTTTGTAGCTCAAGTTATGGCCTAAAAACCATAACTGGCCAGATTGGACAGAATCTAAAATTCTGGGCAAAACTGGTTCTGCCAGATTTGGTAACCTAAGTTTAGTTGGCAATTTGACTAGGTTATGGTCAGAATTTGGATTTGTGTTCTTCATTAAAGTTTTAGGTCTATGTCTCAGCTTTCTTCTGATAAAATTTCAGGTCAATTGGACCTTTCTACACTGAGTTATAACCAAATGAATAAACACTGTTCATTTGGTCATTTTGCCCAAGCAGACTGCAGGTCACCCAGATTAGGGCAATTTTTAGGTTAACTTAGTTTGGTTTTCTGGGCAGGATTTCTTTCCCAAAGTTGTGTCATTATGTATCTAGTTTCATGTCCAATTGTCTTGCACCAATTGAACCTCTACAACTCTATTTATAGCTGCCCGAACCTGCTGGACTCATGCTTAGTCCTACAGGTCAGCCAAGGCAGCTCACCCATACACAAATGCCAAGCCTCAACTCACTTCAATTCCTCATCATACATAGCCAAATAGTCACTAATTGACCATTTAAACTTTCATTCACCAACACATGAACAAAATCCAAGTTTTGTGCCTCAAACCTTAACTCCAATAACTAAAATTTTTATACACATACAATCCATGAATTTCAACACCAAAATCATGTTCAATGGCAGCCATAAACAAAATTTTTAGAAGAAATTGGCACTAACCTTGTGAGCAGAATTTTTCCATTCAAAATTCCTTCACTTTCTTTGGCTTTCTTGGCAGCCAAACACCTTCCCAAGAGGTAAGGATAATTTTTAATGAAGAGAACTTAAGGTTTAGTGGTGAGAATTCAAGGTTTGGAAGAGAGAAAATGAAAGGAATTTTAATGGAGGAAGAAATGGTTCACAGCTGGAAATGGGAAAAAGAAGAAATCTGGGTTTTTCTTTCATTTTCTGCCCATTTTATTCATTTTAAATGGGTTAAGGACATGTGTCACAATATGATTGGTCATTGGGGTTTTAATGACATCATAATGATATCAAAATTCTCATTTATTTCATTTTCTTTTCTTTTTCTTTTCTACTCATTTTCAATTCAATTTTTAGCAATATTTACTCATATTTTATTTTACAATAATTATTTACTTAATTGGACAAGTCGGCCAAAAATCATCTCTGAAGACGAAATGACTAAAATGCCCTCCGTTTGGCTTATTGAGCCAAAATTGTCTGTACCAATTGAAAAATTTTTCTAAGTATTTCCTTGGCATTCTAATGCCATAGAAACTTCAATGACCCTTCTCTGGAGTCTCAAAAATTATTTTATGAATTTTTCCCCGGGTCTACGACTCCTAGTTGCGAGAACCGTAACTTCCTACTAGGTTACCCATCGCTAGGGTACCGGTTCATTTAACTTGATTGTATTTTATTTCTAAAATTTTTTCTAAATTTTTCTTATTAATATTTGAGTTAATTATGGTTCCTCACTTTATTTTAAATATTTTTCCGGACGTTCTAACTGTCCGGACCGACACTGGTCACCGGAACAGTAGAATGTACGGAGTTGCTACAGGGAGGGTGTTACACATATAGAGCCTTTTTTTTTTATATATATGTAAACTTTATGCTCTTCACCAATTCTAACATAACCAGGAGGTTATTCAATAAATACCTATTCTTGTAAGTCTCCATGTAGAAAAGCTGACTTCACATCTAATTATTAGATAGGCCATTAGCTTTGAGTAGCCAATGCAATCACTAATATGATGTATCAAGTCTTGTAACAAGAGCGAAAACTTCTTTGTAATCCACTCCAAAGTCTTGTTTGTAACCTTTCACCACTAACCATGCCTTGTACTTGTCAATTTCCCCATTCCCCTTTAGTTTAGTTTTGTAAACCCATTTTACACCAATCATTTTGTGCCCCTCTGGAAGAACAATAAGTTCCCATGTATCATTTCTTTCGATGGCTGCAATTTCATCATCCATGGCCTTTCGCCATTTTACATCTTTGATAGCACTTTCAAAATTTGTTGGATCACAATCTGAAAATAGAGCAAAATGAGTGAGACGATATTCAGATTGATCAATTTTGGCTACCTCGTAATTTGACAGCCATGCTGGCCTTCTTTGAACATGTTGAGAATGTGAATTAGCTATTGTTTCAACTTGTTCATTCACTGCTGGTGTATTTGGTCATTTTCAACAACTGCTGGAACATGCTAGTGTTTATGCTTATTTGCTTCTTCTCCATCAAAACTTGTTGGAATTAGTTCTCCAATGGCATTTTTGTTCCATGACCAGAATTGATTCTCATAAAAAATAACATCTCCACTTATCAGAATTTTCTTAGTGCTAGGATTATAAAGATTGTAAGCTTTTGATTGATCACTAACACCAAGAAAAATACACTTCTCTCCCTTCTCATCTAGCTTTTTTCTCTTGTGATTTGGAACATGGGCATATGCAATGCACTCAAAGATTCTGAAATGATCTATGGCCAGTGGTTATCCGCTCCATACTTCCTTCGAAGTCATGTTTTGAATTGCAAATGTGGGACTTCTGTTTAGAATGTGAATACTCCAATTGACTGCTTCAGGCTAAAAGCTTTTTGGAATGCCACTGCTTGTTAAAAGACTTTGCACCATATTCATAATAATGCGTTTTTCCTCTCGCATACTCCATTTTGCTGGGGTGAATAAGCTGCTATAAGTTGCCTCTTTATTCCATGAAGCTCACAAAAACTTGCAAATTCATGTGAGTTATATTCTCCCCCATGATCTGAATGGAGAGCTTTTATTGGATTGCCAACCTCTTTCTCAACAAGTACTTTAAAACTTTTAAAACCTTCAAATGCTTTAGATTTCTCCTGCAAAAAATAGACCCAGCTTTTTTGAGTAAAATCATCAATGATGGTAATTATATAACTTTTACCTCCATTAGAAGATGGTGTTATCGGTCCATAAATATCGAAATGGACAAGTTCCAGTGCCTTCTTTGTTCTCCATGATTTCCCTTGTGGAAATGAGTTGCGGTGCTGTTTGCTAACAACACACTCTTCACAAATTTGAGAGGGAGGTGAAATTTGAGGAAGACCAATCATCATATTCTTTTTGTCGTAGGGTCTTTAATCCACCAAAATTAAGATGCCCATAATGAAAATGCCATGGTTAAGATTCATCTCCTTGTTTTATTGAGAAGCATGATTGTTGTATATTATTGAGATAGAGAGAAAACATTCTGTTTGAGGTCATTTTAACTTGAGCAATTAAGCCCAAATTATCATCTTGCATACGACATACTCTATTTTTAATGACAATCTCAAACCTCTTCTCTTGCAATTGACCAAGAATTAAAAGATTGGTCTTCAAATCTAGAACATAAAGGACATTAGAAATGGTTTGAGCAGCATCCCTTTTAGTTTGAATGATTACCTGCCCTTTTCCCATGACTGAAACTTTAGAGTTATCCCCGAACTTTATAGAATCTTGATACAACTCATCTAGAGTGGAGAAAGCTGACTTGTTTCCACACATATGATTGTTGCATCCAGTATCTAAATATGACAAATTTCGATGAGTTTCCTCCTTCACTTGGTAGGCCAATAACAAGGAGATTTCTTCTTCCTTCTCTGCAAAATTAGATGTCTTCCACCATCTCTATTTAAATTAGTTCGACATTTTGATTTATAATGGCCATACCTATAGCATCTATAGCATTCAACTTTTGATTTGTTTGCCGACGTTGGCTTGGAATGAGTTGAAAGGTTGTTGTCATGACTTCTTCCCCCTCATTGAGAATTGGGAGAATTATATTCAAATTTCTAGTGTGAATGCCTCCCACCACCATTATTGTTGCCTCTGCCCTTTCCTCTTCCTCTACCACCTCCTTTTGATGCCGAAGAGTGATTGCTAAAAGCAGCTTGAAGAGCTTGCTCCTCATTGCTTTGTTGTCGATTCATTTTTCTACTCATGAATCAACAATGAACTCTGCAATTCATCAATTGAAAGTTCATTAGTATCTTTTGATTCCTCAATCGAAGAAACAACATAGTTGAATTTCGATGTCATTAAGCGAAGAATCTTCTCAATAATAGTGACATCTTGCAGCTTTTCGCCATGAATCTGCATCTTATTTGCTATTGCCATTGTCCTTGAGAAGTAATCTGAAACTAATTCTCCCATCTTCATTTTAAAAGTCTCAAAATCAGCACGAAGTGCTTACAACTGTGCCCTTTTTGCCCTTGTTGTTCCCTGATATTTCTTCTTCATAGAATCCCAAATCTGCTTGGAGGTGTCTTTGCAAAGAATGGTTTCCAAGATTGAACGATCAATTGCTTGGAAAAGATAATTTTTTGCTTTGAGATCTTTCAACTTCAGTCCTTCATATTCTGTCTTTTAAGCATCTGTCAGCACAGTACCTTCTGCTGGTTTTGCTATCCCAGAATCAACAACTGTCTAATATTCTTTGGACCTCAAGAAGTTCTCCATAAGCATGCTCCAATGGTCATAGTGACCATTAAAACGTGGTATGGCTAGATGCACAAACATTTTGGAAGCCATATGTGTTGTTGAAGAATAATCAAGCTGCTGCAATTTTGGATCAACATTTTGTCTCACAAAATTCTCTCTTTTAACTCTCCGAAGTGAAAGACAAAGAAAATGGCTACGAAAAAGGGATAAAGTTTATTACTCACACACATACAAACTTACATTCACTACACTTTATAAAGAACAAATTACCATAAATAAATGCAGAAAAATGGAAGCCAAAATAACTGATAGCTGAAAACTTGGTAAATAATTAACAGTAAAATAAACCAAGTAGTCTAGTGAAAAACAAACTCCTAAAACAGAACAGCACCTAAAAACAAGAAGTGTACTGTCAACAAACTTCTAAAGATTAGGATAAATTAAAACAAAACTATGTGTCTCAACATTTTACTGAGTATTACTATTATCTTCTTTTATAATTGGACTCTACAATTTAATTTTTTTTATTATGAAATTATATTTTATTCAATGTATTATTATAAGTAAATAATAAATTTTATATTATTAATTATAGTTTCTTAAAACAAAAATTATATATACACATAACTAATATATAATATGGTGAATAGTTAAAATTTTATTTGAATTGAATTTATTAATACTTCATTTAGTAGGCTATGATAAAATGTAATACAATGAAAATATTTGACAATTTTATTTCAATTGAATTAATTAATACTATGTTTAGTAGGCTATAATAAAATATAATGCAACGAAAATCTTTTATTAAATTTTAATTAAAAATATAATTACATTACCTTATATTATGCCTCATTAAATATAGCATAAATGATTTGAACACTTATTTATAGATAATAGTTTTATTTATAAGATATAAGTATAGCATCTTATACCATTATAAAATATAATTAGATGTGTTTTTAATATAAATAAATAAAAAAACCGTAGTATCACGTGGGCTTTTAGAGCTTGTATTATATTAAAAGAGGGCACTCTTTCACTGTTCCTAATAACAGTGAAAAGTCCCCTTTTGCCCTTATAGTTTATGCACTAAGAAGAGGATTAATCCTAAGCAGAACTAGCTCACCCGACGATAGCATTTCTTTGCCCAGCACGTGCCGTGGAAATGAAATGACTTGTATTAACTATTCCTAGCAACAATGAAAGTCTCCTTTTGTCCTTATAGTTTATGCATTGGCGAGAGGCCCAAAGGAAGGAAAAAAAGAAAATATATATCCTAAGCCGAACCAACTCACCCAACGGTAGCATTTCTTTGCCTAGCACATGTCACGCTACAACAAATTTAAGTTTTAATAGTATTTTTTAAATATTAATTTTATATAATATTAAAATAATAAATAATATTAAATAATATATTTTAATATTAAAATAATATATAAAATAATAAATAATATATATAACATCATGTATAATAATATTATAAATTAATTTAAAAATATTATTAAAAATTTTAAATTATTTTATTTATATAAATTAATTAATTTTTATTAAGAATACTTATTAACGATACATTTTAAATTTTTAACTATATACAAGATATTTTATTAAAATTTAAATTTATTATAATGCCACTGTAATGAAATGACATGTATTATATGAATGACAACCACGTTATTCTTCTTCTTCTTCTTATTATTATTATTATTATTATTATCTAAAAATATTAAAAAAAATAATATAGACTTCTCATAATATCTATTTGAAGTTATTAGTTTATTAAATGAGTAAATTTGTTTCAAGTAACAAATTATAAAATTTTATTGTCTCTTAAATTCTGATATAATTAATTACAATATTTTTTAAAATATTTTTTAATCATTAAAAAATATTTTAAAAAATATTTATATACATTATTTTTATATACTAACTTATTCCACAAAATAGTATTGGTAGTCGTAAACTAAACTATATACACATAATTAATACATAATATGGTAAATGATTAAAATTTTATTTCAATTGAAATGGCTAAATAATTTTATTAATTGTTAATAGATTATAATTTATTTATAAAATGTAAGTATAATATTTTATATATTATTAAATAAAATTGATATATTTTCACTATAAATATTGTTTTATTTATTAATTACATTAGTATGACAAATAAAAAAATAATAATACTCACAGTATCATGTGGGATTTAAAGCTTATTTTACTGTCTATATCTCCACAAGAATAGTCTAATTCTGATATTCCTCCTGTTACCCTATATTGACTGTACCATCTATCTCTTGGTCCAGTAACTTCTACTGCCTCATATCTATTTCTTCTAGTATCTTCTAGTAGCTTCATTCTTAGGTTGATCTACTATCAATATTCCTTTATTTCTTTTTTCTTCCTTTACTATATCTTTTTCTGGAGGAACTACTTTTCTCTTAATGCCCTTAAACTTTGAGGATCCCATCCTGCAAATCCTTCAGGCAGAATTCCTGTTAATCTTGGATTTCTATCTAATTCTTTTTAAAAGTCTACTCTCATTTCTAACTATTCTCATTTCTAACTGTCTCATATCATTATAAATACTTCTTTTGAATTCTCTATGATAACAATCCATATTATTTTGAATTTTTAAAACTGTTTCTTTTAGTTCCTGTATCGTTTCAGCTGTATTATCTACTTTACGTGTCATTACTATCTTTTTGTACTGAGGTTCTTCACTATCACTCATTTTTTAGTAACACTAGGAGTTGTTACATAATTTATTCCAAATTTACCTCCTATTTCTTTTAACATTTCTTTTATTTCTCTTCTTTCTTTTTGAACTTCAGTCATCCTGGCCTAATATCTGTAAATATTTCATATTTTTCTAATTTACCTAATCTTTTTTCTTTTATTTTTTCTTTAATTTTATCATTCATATCTTCCTAAATTCTGATACCAAATCAGGTCCCTCGCAGTTTAGCAAAATACTTTGGGATTAAGATTAATATTTCTATCAAAAACATGCCTTTCTCTTCTAATCTACCCTTTAAATTATTGTCAAAATGAGGATTTAATAGCATATTATTTAATCTGTTTATTTCTCTATTAAATTCTTCAGTATAATCGTTAACATTATCTGTTTTAGAATCAATATAACTTGTATCGTTTACTAATTTTAATGCTACCCAACAAGAACTCATTCTATCAAAATAGACTTTCCTTTTTAATAGCTATATACTTCCCTTGTAAATTCCTAAGATATTTAATATTTCTCGACAAGATATTAACCCAACATGCTTCCGCAAAATATCAAGTTACTCTAGCCTTCATACCTCAATCCTGGAACAACGGCGACACCAAATCAAGCCTTCAAACAGGACTCCAGAGGCTTCACTGCTGATTGACCTAACTAGAACAAATCTTGGAGGGTTATTGGGATAATATGAAGCTTAGAAATAAAATATCTTAAGATCTACTGAAAGAACAACGCTAGTTAAAGGAAAATCCTTTTCTTTATTTAGAGGCATGGTAGAGAAAATGTTTACAAAGAGAAGAGAGTGGCAAGCCATCGATGCCCAAATACATAAGATAGTGGGTTTTTATAGAGGTTGAACCCATCCTCTGTTACAATATTCCCCTTGTATTATGACGAACTGATTACATCATTACTCTTATAGCTTTCTTTCTCTATACAATAATTACAAGCAGCATGACCCACTTCTTTTAATGCTTCGCACAAATTAGCCTTCACTTTCAGAACATCTTGGACTTCATTGCTGCCAATCTTGGAATATAACCTTTTGAGCTGGATATCACTGCATGGACTAATGCCTTTTTCACTGGGCGAATAGATCACATACTTATAACCAACATAAAAAATCCAACTTTGGTCCGCTCTTATTAATTCTCTAAGATTTTTAGCAAATACTTTATATCCTAGCATATGTCTTTTCATTGCCCATTCACTTGTTACTGTCAACTTTTTAGCTGGCATATCATCAACCTTGTCTCCATACTTTACAGTCATAATCTTTACCATGAACGGTCCAGTATACTCCACTTCATTATTGCAGTAAGGCGGAACTGTTATGAATTTCATGAGGACGAAACCTCTAGGTCTTACTCTAGGATAGAACATTTTTAGTCCTTCTACAACCTGCTTGGGCAGCTGGCTTTACTATTTTGTTTTCCAGAGACTTAATATATATTTGTCCGACAAACCCGAACTTAATACGTACTGAAATAATATTAACTTCACATCCTGGATCTAGCCAAATAGTGCTATTATCAACAGCGTACTTATCATTTTCATTTGGTATTACTGAAGTCATAAAGCTTACTATGCTGGCATAATTTCTTATAAACTCAGCATTAACTCTGACATCTGGTAACTTAGCAAGATTACTACTTACGTTGGCGTTTGGCCTCGGGGATAAGTTTTTTGGCTTCTCCCGAGCTTTCGCCTACTTCAGTAGAACTTTTTAATACCAACTCTTCTTCCTCTTCAGGAATTATTTCCTCAAATTCTTTAGCATTGGAGATTTTATCACAGAGAGAATTAAGATCTTGGTAATATTCTCTACTCGTTTATCTAATATCTTTGCTTTTAGATCATACTCCATTATTAACTTCCCTGCTCAAAATATCAGCAAGAAAGTTGGTATCTCCTTTTATATGAACAATCTTAAATTTAAATTCTTGAAAATAAGTCTGCCATCTAATTAATATCTTGTACTGTACTTCATTAGGCAAATTATTAAAAATAAATGCTCTTACTTGAGTATTATTTGTTCCAGCTACAAAATCTTTAGGAATAAGAAAATAAGAAAAATTTTTAAAACTCTTTTTTAATGCCTACAATTCTTTTTCATTAATATGATAATTTAATTCACCGCCTTGGAACGTACCTGAAGTATACCTGCAAACTTCTTCTTTATCTGCTTTTAACACAGCACCCCAATATTTCTCACTTGCATCAGTTTCTACAATTAAATTATCTTTATCACTTGGGAGTTTTAACTTTGGTAAGCTTTTACATTTTTCTTTTAATAATTTTACACAATTACTATGAACTTGTGACCATTCAAATTTAGTATCTTTCTTTAATAAGTTATTTAATTCTTGTCTATATTTAGCTAAATCTTTTATGTATTGTTCACCACAATTTAAACATCCTAAAAATCTTTGAACTTGTTTTTTATCTTCTAATTTATCAGGGAAATTTTGTATTTTTTCTAATATATGATTTTGTAATTCTATTCCATTATTATCAATTATCATTCCTAAATATTCTATTCTTGATTTTCCTATTTCGACTTCTTTTCACTTAAAACTATACCATGAGCTTTGGTTAACAACATAAATGCTTTTAAATGTTCTTCATGTTCTTCCTAGATAGACTATAAGTCTAGGCCTGATAGTGCTATTGTCAACAGCGTACTTATCATTTTCATTTGGTATTACTGAAGTCATAAAGCTTGCTATGCTGGTATAATTTCTTATAAATTCAGCATTGACACTGGCATCTAGTAACTTAGCAAGATTAGTACTTATGTCGGCATTTGGCCTCAAGGAAAAATTTTTTGCTTCTCCCGAGCTTTCGCCTACTTCAGTAGAACTTTTTAATACCAACTCTTCTTCCTCTTCAGGAATTATTTCCCCAAATTCTTTAGCATTGGAGATTTTGTCATAGAGAAAATTAAGACCTTTGGTAATATTCGCTACTCGTTTGATGAGATTAACTATCTCATCTAATATCTTTGCTTTTAGATCATACTCCACTAAATCAAAAGAATATTAAGAGAAAATAATATAAGAAATAAATTAGAAGAAATTCAAAAAGAGCAAAAAGAAATAAAAGAAATGTTAAAAGAAATAGGAGGTAAATTTGGAATAAATTATGTAACAACTCCTAGTTATATATATATATATATATATATATATATATATATATATATAACACATAAAGCTCTAAATTATTCTCATAGAGCAAACACAAATAATTAACAGTAATTAAATATGCAATAAGAAGAATGGTCATATGTATATACATTGAGCTAATTTTATGGATAAATAATTGCATATTAAATGCATGAGCAAACCAAAAATATAAATAATATTGAAATTATAAATATAACTAAATTTTGGAATAAATTATGTAACAACTCCTAGTTATATATATATATATATATATAACATATAAAACTCTAAATTATTCTCATAGAGCAAACACAAATAATTAACAGTAATTAAATATGCAATAAGAAGAATGGTCATATGTATATACATTGAGCTAATTATATGCATAAATAATTGCATATTAAATGCATGAGCAAACCAAAAACATAAATAATATTGAAATTATAAATATAACTAATATCTAACTCATATACAAGTTGACTCGACTGCAACTGGTCCAGCTAAAAGGAAAAGATAGCTGGTCTAATAACTTATACAAACATTGATCTTTATCAATTTACTAATAAAATTAATCAATTAATTTAAGATTTTACTGAAATTTCAATAGAGTCTCTTCTATAACTGGACCTAATCCACTATAACTGGACCTAATCCCTTGTAAAAAAAACTCAGTAAAAAGTAACACATAGAGCCTCAGGCTCACAACAACAATATTACATGCCCATCCGGGATCTACAAGAAACTAATCTAATCCAATCATCCAAATTCCAGCTCTGGTCCCTAACTCTTCTATTGTCCAAATAATTATTTTCAATACTTCAAAAATTATAAAAAAATAGTCCTAAAAGCCCTCTACATCTTCCTTGTATTAATTAATTCATTTCACTTAATTTTACTCAATCAAGAATATTTTACAGTTTAATCAGCTAGTTTAATTAAGGGAAAAAGCACAACTTGAGTTAGGACTACCTTTGCAAAATCTACTACCTATAACACATTCAAAAGGTCTGAAAATGCTAGAAATGACTATAAACATGACCACCTTTCAGAACAACCTGCTAGGCACCTGGATAAAGCCGAAAACTCAATTCTGAATATCGGTGAGCTATTATCGATCCGATCACACCTAAAAGAAACCCATAAATTGTTAATAATTATCATATAATTATATTTAATTTACAAGCATTGAAAAAACTCAAAAATCTCATCAAGCGATCTGGATCATCCGTCTTTCCAAATGGTGTCCGATTGGAGCGAAATTGGTCCCATTTCGAAGGTTTCATCGTTCTGAGTTCAACGGTAGTCTTGGATCACTGATCCGACGATTGAATTGTCTTGCCACTACTTTTTTTCTCCTCTTTCTCTCTCTTCGATTCTTACCAAAAAGTCCATTAAAACTAGTAAGGAAAGCTACTAAATGCTTCCTTGGACTGAGGTACTTTGAATGAGGGTTGTATTAAGGTCAGGCAGTAGCTGAACGGTGACCGGCAGTTTTCCAAACCCATGGTACACTTCCCTTCGCTAGACCCATCATGAAGCTACCTATGGTCGTCGTTTCCATCACCTAAACAACACGTGGAGAAGTTCATGTTAGCTGGTTGCTTGGTGGGTGTTAAAGGCTGGCCGAAGTTGCTGAAATGAGAAGGAGAAAGTGGGAAGGAAAAGGAGCTGCGACGTGAATGGTAGGTGGGTTGAGAGAGTTTTGATTAGTGGGTTAGTTTTGTTCTCAAATTTTATTGGCTGTTGTGTTATTATTATTATTATTATTAAACTTTGAATATCTATACAACTCTTTCATATCAACTTATAATTTATTTCCTATATGGATAATACCAATCAAATTAATAGAACTAAGCATTCCATCAATTCTGCACTTATAAATATTAATCATAATAATATTACAATTAAATTTAACTTTATCTAAATTAGCTAAAGAAATTTCAATTATTCTATCTAATAAAACATTCCTTAGCTAATATAATCTCTAAGATGTCTCCCTACTTAGTAATTTAATAATACGAGGTGATAAAATATATTCTAATTTAAATTTTTAAATTGCAAATATACTTAAAATATCATTAAAATAATTTGACAATGAATCTCTAATATAATTGCACTCCAAAATCAACAAACGAAATTTGCATTTAAAACTTTTTTTAATAATTTATAGAAATATATTTGAATAGTAAAATAACAATAAAATAATCAAATAAATAAATTATTAATTTATTAAATTTTTTATAGATTGACTCTAAATCAAAATATCATCAAGGTGCATAATAATAAAATTATCAATATAAGGCCGCAATACCTCATTCATCAAGCGCTTAAAATGTGGCAAGAGCATTGCATAGGCGAAGGGCATCAACAACCCCTCATATAGATCTTGGTTTGTTTTGAAGGCAATTTTCCAAGAATCTCACTCATATAGATCTTGGTTTGTTTTGAAGGCAATTTTCCAAGAATCTTCCTCATGAATCCGAACTTGGTGATAACCAGACTTTAGGTCTAACTTGGTGAACACCTTTGCTAGTTTCAGTGGGTCTAATAGGTCATCAATGCGAGGTAGGTGATAGGATTCTTGATGGTGATTTGTTGACTGCACGGTAGTCAATGCACATACGCCATTCGCCATCTACTTTTGGAACCAAAACAACTGGTGATCCACATGGTGAACTATTGGGTTTCAATACTCCATTATCTAGTAGCTCTTGAACTTGTCGCTTGATTTGCTCATTTTCTATTCCTGAGTTGCAGTACGTACAAAGGTTTGGTAAAGTGGAATCTAAGAGGAGGTGGATCTCATGCTTTACTGCCCATCTCAATGGTAGTCCACTAACATCTTCGAATAAATCAGCATACTCCTTCATCAAGTGCTGAAATTCATTCTCCTTTTTTACTGCATCATCAATTAAGAGCTGCTACTTCATGGTTAGGCATTTGTAACCAAATCATCACTAGCAAAAATTTTTGGCTTGCATTCAATAACCTTTTAGCTTGTGCAGCTATCACCAATTCCACTGTTGATTGAGAGACATCTTTGCTGATGACATATGTCTTCCTATCCTTCCACAAGTAATACTTTTGGTCTCATCTGTGATAAATTGCATCTCGTTCCCATAAGTCTGGGGTTACCTAAGATTACTTGGCAGATATTGAGAGGCACTACCTCACATGGTACCTCATCGATGAAGTGCTTAGTGATGGCAGAGCGTAGCTTGCATTGCCGATTAATCTTCATCTCAACATCCTTATGAATCCATCCCAAAGGATAACGGTGAGGATGGGGTGTTGCCTCCAGACCAAGCTTTTGCACGAGGCTTTCTGAAATCAAGTTTTTTCTGGCTCCCTGTGTCAAAAATAGCCCTGATTACCTCTTGCTTGACTTGTATGCGTACAGTGGAGTTCTTCTTTAACATTACGCGAAAAAGGCGGTAGCAATTTTGTCTCCTTTGGCTTGGCCATCAAAGACAAACTCTTGTCCGCTTTGCTTACTTACCCGAGTTCAATGACTTTTCCACCAGTAGCTACAACAGTTGTACGCTTCTCTTTTCCTTTCTTTCTCCATTTCTTGGGAAATAACTCAGAATGTAGCTTCCAACACCCCTCCTTGTCATGTCCTGAAATTTTATAATACCTATAATATTTGTCAATTTTAACCATATCAGAAATGGAATTACCTTTCTTTGGATTTTTAGAACTGAACTACTTTTTCTGTTTGGAGACCCTTTCTTCAGGTTTCTTTTCACCACGAGCCCAATTCTTTCTTTTCTATTGCCATTATTATACTACTTGCACTAGAAAGATCATGTATGGGAAAGAGACTTAATTCTGCCCTGATTCGTTTATGTAAACTAGAAACATACTTTGCGTGGGTAGATGGATCCAGTAATGATCCTCCAAGGGTCAATGCTTCGTGTTGGAACTTGTCAGTGTAATCTTGCACCATTTGTTCCCTTTTCTATCGAAGTCGGTGCCATTGATTCCATCGATGTTCTAAGTATCCCATGGGATAGAATTCCTTCTGAATTAGGCACTTAAATTGACTCCCGGTAAGGTGATCGGCATCAGTGCTTCTACTAAGGGCTTTCCACCAGGATTTTGCATGTCTGGTCATCTTCAATGGTGTGTAGGCAACCTTCTGAGCATTAATTACTAAATCTTTGAAGTGTGAAGTATGTCTCCAACTGGTCTAGCCATGTATCTAATTTCTCTATATCAACCACTCCATCATAGACTGGGATTTCAACCTTTGCTTCCACCATGAAGAGTTCTCAAACTAGTATAGCTATACTTGTTCCATTACCATTGTCATCTTCATTGCCATCACCATCAAGGTCTTGCCTTCTTGGGATACTGACGATTTCACCCTTTTCCTTGGTTGGAGTAAGGGCATTAACAAGGCATGGCTGCCTGATTCTATATCCAGATGAGGACAATGGCTATATCAGATGTCAGCTTAGCGACTTGCTTGGATAGATTTGAGGGAGACAGAACCTCATCATCGCTGGCCATGGCAAAACTGAGTCACTGTGCTGGACGCCGGTGGATTTGTAATTCCAAAAGTGGTTCTCTAGTTGCTTTATACCTGGCCTTTGTTTGAACCATCCACAGGTAGGACCTTGTTGCTCTGATACCAAAAAGTGATACACTTTTTTTTTTTTTTTCTTTCTTATTTGAACCTTTAGAACCTACAGTTATAAAAGAAAACAAACTAGAGACAAATTCCCATAAAAAAAGTTTGAACCAAGTAATCAAATTACCCGGAATTTATAAGAAAGTTCTAAGGGAATGAACTAGATTTTTTTGTTAACTGATATTCCAATAACACAGAACAAAAGGTGAGAGACTCAGTTACAATTTCTATTCTCCCGATCAAAAACTGCAAATCCTATTTATAGAATTAAAGCCATGCAGTAGTTGTTGAGTTCCCTAGAAAATTCACTTCTATTGATGCTGCCATTAACCCGCTCTTCAATTAACGGATCCTATCCCTTATTTGCTATCTACATCCATCTTCTAAATTCTGGTTTATGTGCCTACAATTGCGATAGTGAACTAGACTATCACGAAGGGAAAGACAAAGTATAGAAGACCAGCGCCACATCAATTAAACATAAATGGACCAAAACCTAACGTGAATTTTAATCAAGTCCATGAAAGATCCAGATCATCCCAGATCACAAAAGAAGGCTAGGAGATGGTGTAGCTCATAATAACCCTATTTATTGACTTTTTTTGCACATGAGAAATATATTTATGATGAAGATTTGGAGAAGGAAGATAACTATGAACCAATTAGGTTTGATAAGCATCAAGATGTGGTGGCGACTGGAGAAGAAGAGCGGATTATCAATTGGAAATTGATATTCCTAATTTCTATGTGTTGTCCCAAAATAGTCCAAGAGGAGAGGTGAATTAGACTTTACAATTTTTCGGCCCTTGCTTGTAGTCTAATAAAAAATTGTGACTTTGTTCAACTAGGTGCTCTTTTATATATATTGTGAAAGAGATATGTGTTTTAATAATGTGTCCCTAAATTTCAGTTTAAGCTTCAATCAATATTTATAGCTATTTTTGACATAACATTCATCACAAGATATTCAATCAATTTCTCAATCTACTTAATATATCTTCAAATATGTCAACTCAATCTATTCAATCAATCATTCAATATCATGCATAGAAATTAAATTATATAAAAGTAATGAGATTAAGGCTAGAGAGATCAAACACAATGATTTTTATAGTGGTTCAGCTTAACTAGCCTACATTCACTCTCTCAAGGAACTCTCTTTGAGTCTTCTCTCCACTATTTGCTCTTTTAAAGGCAAAATACCGAAAGCCCTTTACAACTTTTTTTTTTTAACACCAAGTTTTTACCAAGGTAGCTTGAACTCTTGACAAGTGCTATCTCAAGCACTCACACTCTCAAGCTTCAATAGGTGCTTGTACAACCTCTCTTAAATGCAATTTAATATTTTAACACTCACTCTCACTCAATACAAATCGAAATATAAAGAAGAGATGAGTTGATTTGCCAATGGTAGCTCAAAGACTTTAAAGCTCTTAAATGAAAGCAATAAATGAAAAATCAAGATTGGAGTGCAAATGTAAGCTTTCATCAAGTGTAAAATGAAGTAAAGAAAGTGTATTTATAGTTCCAAATCATTTTAAACCGTTTGAAATCTTTTTGGAACGTTACACACTCTGTTCTAGGCAAAATAGCCGTTATTTTATCTTTTTGTGCGAAGTTAAGCAACTCTGATTATTTAGCAAACTAATGAAATTTTGGCGACAGTAGTAAACTAGTTAGCAAACTAATGTTTTAGCAAACACATTAGAAAACTAATATTTTAGCAAACAAGTTAGCAAACTAATTTACCAGATGCCTGCTTCAAATTGTAATCTTTTTAAAAAAATCTAATTTAGACTTTAAGAAAAATATATATTTCAATACCAATATCCAAGGTCATGATGAGAGAAAATTTTATCAAATAATTGAAAGAAAAATAAATTTTGAGCTCTATTTGACTAAACTTTCATCTATTCTTTTTACACAAGTCCTAAGACCCAATTCCTAATTATATGACTTTCATACCTTTACTTTGAGTCTTGGCTTTCATAATCTTGTTCTTTTTCAACTTGGATTCATCTTGAGATGCCTTTAAGTATTCTTCTTCCTTAGATGCAACTTCAAAGATTCTTCATAAATAAGAGAAAGAATCTACACGTCACTTAAAATTGAGTTAGATAGATTCTATTTGAGTTTTGTTATCATCAAAATCAATGCTCATTTTGAGCTACACGGGGTCAACAATCTCCCCCTTTTTGATGATGACAAAAATCAATTGAATCATCAATTAAGAATAAATAAAAGTGTGCGTAAGTTTATGTATATCCAAGCAAGTTAGTATGCGGAAAATACTCCCCCTAAATATATGCGCACAAGTTAAAAAAAAATATTGTCAGCTATACAAAACTCCCCCTGAATTTATGCTATAAAGCATGTTCATAAGATATTCACAATTTCAATATGCAAAATGTTAAACTTAATAATTTGCACATAAACATACTTCCATTTTCAAAGTATAAGCACATATCCATTTTCCGAAAACAAAAGCACATGTCCATTCCATTCTCTCCCTTTTTGTCATCATCCAAAAAGGAAACGGGAGATATTAATCCAAAAAGAATCAAGTTGACACAAACTTAAAGTAAATAGTAGCAAACTGACAAAGCATTCAACAATAGTAGTAAACATACTAGTAAACTAAAAATGTAGATAGGAAACTAAAAATGCATATTGTTTTCTAATCATTAAGTCTTTTGCTCCTTCGAATAGCTTTGGAAGGCACCATCTTCTTCCTGGAAGGTTTAGCAACAGGTGGCTGAGAAACTTGGCCACCCAAAGGCTCATGCTCCTGGGGCTCATCCTCATTAGATGGAGTTTGAAGGGCAGCAGCCAGAGTCTGGTATGGATTGGACACTGTAGACTTAACTCTTTTTCTGCTTTTCTTGGCCTGAGGTGCTTCAGTTGCAGAAGGTTTAGATGGAGCACTCTCCTGCTGAGCCTTTAGAGATTCTTCCTTCCTCTGTGAAGACTCAACTACAGGTTCTACAATGGGCTCAACTACAGGTTCTACAACTTGTTCACTAACATGCTCAACAGCAAGTTCAGTTGCAGGTTCTTCAACCTATTTACTCTCATGTTCTACAGGAGCAGTAGACTCACCAAGCCCAGTACCTTCACACTCAATATGACCATGATCAAAAGCATGAGTATCATGAGTAGAGGGACCACCTACAGGTACATCAATCTCAACTTGGGTTGTGAAACTAGTTTCCTGTCCCTGCTTAAGAGCTACAATTTGTTTCTTTAACTCCTCATTTTGAGTAAGCAAATGACTTACTTTGTAATCAACCACATCCAAAAATTTTCTCAGAAGTTCAATAGATTGATTTGTTGTACTGAATTTCTCATTAATGAAAGCTCTTAGCCCTTGAAGCTCACTCATAATCTCACTTTGAGAATCTGAATCAAATTTAGTTATAGAAGATCCACCTTTTTCAAAACGTTTTTTTCTTCCATCAGTATCAAAATGAATTTCTCTAAGCACAATTAAATCTGCCCTAGAACTCTCCTTAGAGACATTTATATCCAACTCTCTAAACAAGCCAGTCAAGAGATGTGCATAAGGTAATTTACCAATCCCATAAGCTTTACACATATTCTTGAAAATTAGATATGCCAAATTCATTCCTACTCTGTTAACAATATGCCACATTATGCACATATCCAAGTAACTCAAATATCCATAGCTGCCAGATTTAGGACAAAAGATATAATTCACCATACTATGAATAATCTTAATGTGTTGAAAAGCTTTTGTGCTAGTGGACTTTTCACTAGTGGCAGTGTTGGCAGGAAAGACTTCATTTTCAAATTCAGCCAAGTTAAAGCCTGGAACTCTAGTAACATCTCTATGAGTAGAGATTTTATTTCCATCATTTGGCAATTTTAAGGCTTTAGCAATCAACTCAATAGAAATGTCATATGCTTTGTTATTCAAAGTGACTCAATTCTGTCTTCTTCATCAACTATTTTTAAAGTTCTATAAAATTCTTAGACTAGTCTAGGGTAGTAAACATCAGTGCATTCACAAACATTCATCCATTCTTGAAATTCAAAAAGTGCCTTGAATTGGAAATTTACCTGATCAAAATTATCCCATTTCATGAACTTACAATCAAGAAGCGCTTTGAAAACAATAGAGCCCAAAGATTTTGCAGCACCCGTTTTGCGTTGAGTATCAATCCCTCACATTTTCCTTCCCTTGTTCTTTTCCGGTGTCGTCACAACAGGTTTGACTTCCTTAGATAGGTCGAAGGATACACTGGTCGATTCAGTTTCTGGTGTTTTCTTCTTTTCCTTCAATATCTTCTTTTAATGCGACAACTGGGAGTTCTTCAGATGACGACGAGGACGGCGAGGTTACAGCTGGGGTGTAACACCCCCGTTTGCATAACCTGGTAGATTTCACTGTTCCGGTGACCGGTGTCGGTCCGGACAATTAAGGGGATTAGAACCACACTTAAGACAACTAGAGAAGCTATAAACACAAATAATTAGCAATATCCAATTAGTTAAGTATAAACAAGAAAAATAGAACGGAAGAAGTTAAACGAGCCGAGAGTCACAGCGATGGGTGACCTTCTCGGGAACGACTGCGAAGTCATTTTAAACTCAAATTTCGAATCGTAAAAAGTGACGCTGCGGTCCTTAGGACCCTTATGAACACAGTGAAAAAGAGAAAATCATGAAAAATAACTATTAAGCCAGTCAAATAATTAGGTCAAGGAGCCGGAAGAAATATAGAATTAATTGCAAACCGGGATGAACCGGCGAGGGGTAATTTAGTCAATTGACCCCGAGAGCTGACTCTTGACCTAACTGTCAAATAAAATCGGAGAAAAGAAAATTTCAGAGTCGGGAATTAAATTAAAGAACTAATAGAAAAAAAAAAGAAGAGAAAATGAAAAAGGTGTAGGGAGATGACATCATGCATGACATCATGCATGATGCTATAAAGAATATAATTAATAAATTTACTTAAATTGATTTTTGGTCTTCTTAAGACATAAAAGAAAAGAAAAAAAAAATAAAACACAAAAGTCTTCTTCAAAAATGTCACTCTCCTCTCCCACACCAAAACCTCCATTAAAGCTCAATTTTGAGCTTGCATATTATAAGATTTCACCATAGAAAAGTAAGCCACCATAGTTAAAGCTTGTCTAGGCAACTTGAGAAGAAGATTGGTCATCAAAGAAAGAAGAAAAGAAGAAAGAAAATTGGAGAAAAGGGGAGTTAGAAGTTGCTACACAAAGGTTAGTAATTTAAGTTGCAAATAAGTTTATTACTTGTGTTTATAACTTAGTTAACTTAGAAATATGCTTAAAATGAAATAAAAATATGTGTGAGGGACTAAACTGAATTTTGGCCAGCAGGTGATGGGAGTATAATTGCATAGTTCGATGGATTTAATTAGGGATATAAACCTTAATTAGTTGAATGACTAAGGTTAAAGGCACAGAATCAAGTAAATGCAAGAGTTTGTGTAGTTAGGGTTTTGGACATTAGGGTTTAGAGACCAAAAATGTGAAAAACTTGTAAATGGTGTATTTGACCTAATGTGAAGTGAAAAATAGTCATTTGTGACCAAATGAGGTATGTTAGAAGTGTTGGAATTAAAAGCCAATTCGGATTGGATAAGGTCATGTGCTGGCAGCATGACCAAAATTTCCTTTGAGGGATCAAAAATGAAATTTTACAAGTCCAATGGATATGGGACCAATTGGGGATGAAAATAGGCACTAAATGACACAATTTTTATTTAGGAAGCCTGCCCAAAAAATGACTAAAACCTAGTGAACAAAGTGACCGAAGTCGGAAAATCGCAGGCTGCCTCTGCACAACCTGACCAAATGAACAGTGTTTGTTCATTTGGTCATAACTCGATCTAGGCAGATCAAAATGACCTGAAATTTCACCAGTTGTTAGATGAGATATATACCTAAAACTTTTATGAAGAACACCAATTCAAATTATGCCATTAACCCAATCAAATTACTGAGCCAAGTTGGGTCACTGAATCTGCAGATTGCAGATTTTCCATTTGAACAATAAATTTTCAATGGCTATAACTCTCTCTAGAAAACTCTGATTTAGGCAATTCTTGAACCGATGGAAACCTAAGACATGGTAGAACATTTCATATGAAGAAACTTAGACCAAATTATGGACTTAACTTGATCAAATTGCTGAACGAAGTTGGAGCAATAAATCTGCAGAACCAAATTCTGTAGCATGAACAGTAAATGTAATTTGCTTATAACTTGAGCTACAAAACTCCAATTGGGGTGATTCAAAAAGGAGAATAAACTTAAGACAATAAGGAACATTTTCTATGAAGAAAGTTTTGTCAAATTCCAACATTAAACTGACCAATGAAACAGTATAATTAAGGACACCAAAACTAAAAATTTGGCAATTTTGCCTAAAAGACCTAAGTTTTGAGAAAATGACCAAAACCAATAAGTTTGGTGACCAAAATGTGGTATGTGGGTAAAGTTGGAATTCCCATACCTATTAAGCCTTAGAAAGTCAATAATTTGACTTGAATAGTGCAGTGAATAGTAACCCGAAATACAAAATTTCAAGAACGTCGAATTTAGCACGTTAGAGCTAGATAAAAGTGAAGTTAAATTTATTTTTGAATTTATGCCAAGTTATGGTACTGAAACACTATGAAATTGTGTGTTTCAGTTGAAAAGAATACCGGAAAAGAACCCGAGGAACCGAGTCAAGGCCAAGAGGTGACTCACTTGAGGTTTGTGCACAACGTATACTTTTTATAATTATCTTCTGCATACTGTTTTGAACAATGTGAAATATTGAATTATGGCATTCTTATGATGTTTGATTTAAATTGTGAAAGTTATTGTGCATATCTGAAATGACAATATTTAGCAAATTGTTAAGATAAGTTTTGAAACCACAGTGTCATGACCATATATTTAAACGCCTCACTAGCACGACTAGTGGGGGTAATTAGTTTCGAATTTTGATTCCTTCTCTAGAGAAGTGTTGAGGTGTGCCAGTAGAAGATGATGTGAATGGATATCCATATATTTGAGCTAGCTAGCCTTGTGATGTGATTTCTCTTTAGCCTCTGGCTATTAAGATTCTATTTGTTTCGAATGGCATGATCTAACTGTGAGTTTTATGAAATGTGTTTTGATACTTCGAAATGAACTTGGTTTGCATTAAAATCTCATAATTCATGTTTTGTGTTTAATGCTCATGTTTAGCCAAATTTTTGAATAAATGTGATTTTATTTTTGCATAAAGATTATTTTAGTATGTTGTGCACCACTGAGTCCTAGTACTCAGCGAAAGCTTCTAGTGCTATCGCAGATACAGACACTAGAGGAGCAGCAGACTGAGCTGCTAAAGATTGAGGATCATTCAGCTTGAAGTCTTCGGGTATAATTTATACCCCAATTGTAAATATTTCTTTTGATGTATGTATTGCATATAAATGTATAGACATGTAAATGGGTCTTGAGCAGCTTATACAAAATTTGTATGAAGTTTGTAATAAAGTTTAGTTTGTGTTTCTTTTGATGTAAATTTGTAAGGATGTATATAAATTGTTTTGTGTTTAATGAAATATGAGTAGAATTATTTTATTTAATTTGAATGAAATGTATTGCTAGTTTTAATTTTAACTAAATGTTTTAAGTACTTATAAGAAAATGCTCACCACTTATCAAAAGTAAGAAAATTGTTTTAAAATCCCTTGTAGGGTACTTAATAAATTATCGGTAGGTGAAGTTCGGTAGTTCATAAGGTAGTCTACGGGAACATGTCATGTCTTACAGAGGGGTAAGGTGTGACATGGGGTTTTTCTCTTGGTGCGAGCCATGAATGGCGAATTTGAAACAGTGAGGTATCGGGAAAGATGGGTTCCGACGCAATGAAAATGAGTGAGGGATTAAAGAGTGAAATAGGCGCTCTGATGAGTACGAGTCAGTGTTAATGACAAAAAAATTTGTAATGGTAATACCATAAACCAATGCAAAGGAGAGAGAGAGTCGGGTATGGCGAGAGAAAAAAAAAAGAGTGAAAATAAGTGACGGTTTCGTATAGCAGTGGGTAACATTTCTTGAGTCCCACGCTTTCCCTCTTATAGTGTACCTTATTTGAATTTTATTTTTATTTGAAATGTATATACATATATATATATATATATATATATATATATATATATATATATATATATATATATATATCTGACACAACAAAGAAAATGTGAATGGGTAAGAGCATTGATTGGCGCGTAGAAAATTCAAAGCACAATCACTTTTTGGTTTGAAATTTGAACAGTACACGATACAGTAAACTAATTTTAGGTAAGCAACATTAGCATACAACTTAGTAAACTAATTTCACGAGTACACAAATAAGTTAGCTAATGTTGTTTGGAGTTTTCCCAGCAAATTTATATCACAGCAAATTACTCACGCATTGGATAATATGCAGATATATTAAATCAATATGAATTGAATTTCAAGCAAGTGGTTCACTCATGCCAATTTCCCTTCTAATTTTGCAAAAAGTTTCCTCATTGAGTGGTTTTGTAAAAATATCTGCAAGTTGATTTTCAGAAGTAACAAACTCAATTTTAATATCTTCATTTTGAACATGATCTCTAATAAAATGATGTCTAATCTCAATATGTTTTGTTCTTGAATGTTGAACTAGATTTTTTATCAAGTTTATGGTACTTGTGTTGTCACTCCTAATTGGTACATCATTATATTTTAAACCAAAATCTTCCGATTATTGTTTTATCCATAAAATTTGAGCAACACAACTACCAACAGTTATATATTCAGCCTCGGCTGTAGACAGAGCCACTGAAGTTTGTTTCTTACTGTGCCAAGAAACTAGTGCAAGACCAAGAAATTGACAAGTACCTGAAGTACTTTTTCTATCCATTCTACTTCTAGCAAAATCTAAATCACTATAACCAACAAGATTAAATGATTCACATTTTGGATACCATAAACCAATTGAGTGTGTGCCAATGAGATATTTGAAGATTCTTTTAACTGCACTTAGATGGGATTCTTTTGGACATGATTGAAATCTTGCACACAAGTAAACATTAAAATGTATGTCTGGTCTAGATGCAGTAAGATACAAAAGAAAGCCAATCATACATCTATAAAACTTTGTATCTACTTCTTTACCTTTATCATCATTGTCCATTTTAATTGTTGAACTCATAGGAGTGCCCATGCTCTTCAAATCTTCCATTTTAAATTTCTTCAACATATCATTGATGTACTTTGATTGATTTATGAAGATGTCATCTTTCATTTGCTTAATTTGAAGTCCAAGGAAGAATGTGAGCTCCCCCATCATGCTCGTCTCAAATTCATTCTGCATAATCTTAGAAAATTTCTTGCAAAGAGATTCTTTAGTGGCACTAAAAATTATATCATCAACATATATTTGCACAATGAGCATATCATTATGATGTTTCTTAACAAAAAGTGTTGTGTCCACTTTGCCTCTTTGGAAATCATTTTGTAAAAAGAATTTACTAAGCCTTTCATACCATGCTCTAGGAGCTTGTTTTAAACCATATAAAGCTTTAGTAAGTTTATAAACATGATTTGGATGCTCATGATTTTCAAATTCCGGAGTTGTGCAACATACACTTCCTCATCAATATAGCCATTTAAAAATGCACTCTTGACATCCATATGATAAAGCATAAAATCCTTGTAACATGTAAAGGCACACAACATTCTAATAGCTTCAATCCTAGCAACCGGAGCAAAGGTTTCATCAAAATTAATCCCTTCCTCTTGGTTGTAGCCTTGAGCCACTAGTCTAGCTTTGTTTCTAGCAACATTGCCTTTTTCATCCATTTTGTTTCTAAAAACCCATTTAGTACCAATAATTGAATGATTTTTTGGTTTAGGCACCAAATTCCAAACTTTATTTCTCTCAAATTGATTGAGTTCTTCTTACATGGCAAGAATCCAACTTTTATCATTTTGAGCTTCTTCAAAACATTTAGGTTCAATTTGTGAAACAAAGGCAACATTACCAAAATATTTTCTCAATTGTGCTCTAGTCATCATCCTTTGAGATGGATCATCAATGATGTCTTCTTGGGGATGATTTCTATGAAATCTCCATTCTTTAGGTAAATCTTCATGTTGGGGCTCATTTACTTGTAAATCTTCCAAATTTGGCATTTCTTCCTTGATTTAATTATTGTTGGCATTATGGACGTCTATTGTGGTATCTCCTTGTGTTTCTTCATCTTTGTCATCCATTTGTTCCATTTCTTGACTTGATTTTACATTATCTTTTCCAAACACCTGCTCATTATTATCATCAAAAACATCTTTCCTTCTAATAGAAGGGTTAGCCTCATCAAACAAAACATGAATAGTTTTCTCAATAACTAACGTTCTTCTATTAAACACCCTATATGCTTTACTCTTTGTTGAAAATCTAAGAAAGATTGCTTCATCGGATTTAGCATCAAATTTCTTCAAGTTATCCTTATTGTTATTTAAGATATAGCACTTACATCCAAATGTTCTGAAATATGAAATATTTGGTTTTCTTCCTTTCCAAAGCTCATAGGGGGTCTTTTTTAAAATTGGTCTAATCAAAATTCTATTCTACACATAGCAAGAAGTATTAATAGTTTCAGCCCAAAAATACTTTGGCAAATTATTTTCATTCAACATGGTTCCAGTCATTTCTTGCAGAGTCCTATTTTTCCTTTCTACAACCCCATTTTGTTGTGGTGTTCTAGGAGCTGAAAAATTATGGTTAATTCCATGTTTATCACAATATTTCTCAAATAAATGATTTTCAAATTTAGTTCCATGATCACTCCTTATAGATGTGATGCAAAAACCTTCTTCATTTTGAACCATTTTACTGAAAGAGGTGAATTTCTCAAAAGTTTCATCTTTGTGAGCAAGGAAGAATGTCCATGTATATCTTGAATAGTCATCAACAATAACTAAAGCATATGTCTTCCCCCCAAGACTAGCAGGAGACACGGGTCCAAACAAATCAAGATGAAGCAATTCTAATGGCCTAGTGGTAGAAACAATATTTTTAGATTTAAAATGCTCTTGTATGCTTTCCTAGTGCACATGCCCTACAATGAAATTCATTTTCATAATTAATCTTAGGAAGACCTTTAACAAGTTCTTTCTTGGACAATTTTGAGAGTGTATGCATGCTTACATGTCCTAATCTTCTATGCGATAAATAACTAGAATTATCAAAACATACTAGACATGTACCATAATTAGTTTCAAAGTTATTCATGTCAAGCAAGTAAATATTATTAGATCTATTTGCAATGAACAATGTGTCATTATCTAAGTTGTTAATTGTACAAAGAGAAGAAGTGAACTTTACCTCAAAACCTTTGTTACAAAGTTAGCTTACACTTAGCAAGTTGTATTTCAAACCTTCAACAAGTGACACATCTTCAATGCAAGGTTTGGTTCCAATTGTGCCATTTCCAATTATTTTTCCTTTTCCTTTATCTCCAAATTTCACATGTCCTGCATCTACCATTATGATTTTTGAAAACTTGTCCTTTTCACCAGTCATGTGCTTTGAACAACCACTATTTATATACCATTTTTCACTTTCCTTCATCCCTTTGAAACAAACCTGAAATTTAATCATTTAGCTTTAGGTACCCAAGCAACTTTGGGTCCTTGAGGGTTAGTGACCTTAGGTAATGTAACACCCTCCCGGTAGCAATTCCGTACATTCTACTGTTCCGGTGACCAGTGTCGGACTGGACAGCTAGAACGTTCGAAAAAAATATTTAAACTAAAGTGAGGAACCATAATTAACTCAATTATTAATGAGAAAAATTTATGCAAAATTTTAGAAATAAAATACAACCAAGTTAAATGAGTCGGTGCCCTAGCGATGGGTAACCTAGTGAGAAGTTGCGGTTCTCGCAACTGGGAGCCCTCGACCCAGGGAAAAATTCATAAAATAATTTTTGGGACTTCAGAGAATGGTCATTGAGGTTCCTATGGCATTAGAATGCCAAGAAAATATTTAGAAAAATTTTTCAATTGGTACAGACAATTTTGACCCGTTAAGCCAAACGGAGGGCATTTTGGTCATTTCGCCTTCAGAGACGATTTTTGACCGATTTGTCCAGTTAAGTAAATAATTATCATGATCTAAAATGAGAATAAATATTGCTAAAATTTGAATTAAAAATGAGTTGAAATAAAAGAAAAAGAAAAATGAAAGAAAACATAATAATTACATCATGCTTGAGTAAGCATGATGCAATTAAAATGTTCCTAACCAATCAAATTTCAACAAGTTATTAAACACCACTTAAAAGAGGATAAAATGAAGAAAATAACTAAAAACTTATCAGCCATCTTCTCCCATCAAAACCAGCCGCACCACCATAGCCATGGAAGCCTCCATTTCCTTTTTTCCTTCTAGTTTGAATTTCTCTCTATTCTTACCCCAAAACCCTTAGGTCCCTTCACTAAAATTTGTCACCCAACCTTGCTAGAGTGTTTGGTAGCCAAGAAAAAAAAAGAAAGTGAAGAATTAATAAGAGAAAATTCTGCCCTACTAAGGTTAGTGCTTATTTATGCATATTTCTCTCTTTATTCCATGTTAGGGATTTAAAATGAGTATGAAATTGTAAATTAAATGAAATAAAACTTATGTGTATGTACACCATGGAATTTGGCAGCCCTAAGGAAGGGATAATGTTGATGGTTTTGATGGATTTAAAATGGCTTAGAAATGGTGTTGATGTGTAGACATAAATTTGAAATGGATTAGTATGCCTAATTGACATGTGTTGTGTGAACCTTGAATTTGAGCTAGAGTTTTGGATAGAAATTTGGGCTTTGCTTATGTAATGGTGAATGAATATTCTAATAGTAAATTAGTGACCATTTAAGGTAAATTGACCATGACTTGGAGTGAATTATAGCATTAAAAAACTGATTTGGTATGCTGCCTAGTGAGAGCAGCAGGTTTGGATGTAAGTCTAGCCTGTTTGGACAGCCATAACTTGGGCTGTGTAGGTTCAATTGGTGTTTGGCCAATTGAACATGAAACTAGACACATAATGGCACAACTTTGGTGAAGAAACCATGCCCAAAAGACCAAAGCAAGTGGACCAAAAACTTGCCCCAATCCGGATGTCCTGCAACCTGTTTCTGCAGAATGACCAAATGAACAGTGAATAGTGACTGTTCATTTGGCCATAACTCAGTGTAGAATGGCCCAACTGACCTGAAATTTTACCAGCAACAAGCTAAGATATAGACCAACAACTTTCATGAAGAAATCCACCCCAAATTATGACCAGAACCTATCCGACAAGGCAGTTGCAGTCACTGTTCACTGCACTGTAGATATGGTCAGTCCAGAAAAATTCTAATCCGGCCAGTTGTGGTTTTTGGACCATAACTTGATCTAAAAAACTCCAAATGGAGTGATTCAAAAAAAGAAATTCAACTAGACAAAATAAGGAACAACTTTCATGTTATCATTTTCCCAAATTCCCACTGCAACAACAACTAATGGAACAGTAAAGATTGGGTATGAAAACTGAAAATTCTGCTCCATTAATTTTAAGCTTAGAAATGGTATTGTTAACCAATACCAACAAATTTTGAATGCAAAATGTGGTATGTTGGGAGTGTTAAAACCAATGTACCTATTTTCTATGCAAAAGTCAACATTTTTGTTGACTAATGAAGGGAATAGTAACACCAAAACTTGAAATTCAAAAATTGTAAAATTCAAAAGTATCAAATGCCCTAGTATACCTAACAAGATTGGTTTGGATAGTTTGGCATGCCAATAGGGTTCAGTTAGCAGTACTGCACATGGCATTATGCCATTCTGTGATTTCATGGCTTTTAGCCATTCTGACATTGTGTTGATACTTGGCCTTGTGCCTAATGTTATTACAGCTTATTAGTCGTTACATGCTGCACGGAGACACATATATGACCGATGGTGTGGACGGCGAGGTACTTGATACCCAATGCGGTTACCCGTTTATCCATCCGATCGTCAGATAGGTTACTTGGGCAACCAAAAATGAAAGTGGATAAATGCAATGAAATAATGAATATAACCAGTACAAAATAAGTACGACTACAAATACTCAAATAAAATTTATTTACAATGAGACATTAATACATTCACTACATATTTATTTTCTGTTATTTCTTTTTATTATATTATTGATACCACTAAGCATTATTGCTTAGCGCGTTGCTTTTGCCACGCGTAGGTTCTGGAGATCCTGACCGAGAGCCCGGTAGACCACGGTGGGTGAGACCTCCTGTGACTCAGATAGTGTCCGTGTCACCACACCATCTTCAGTGCATTGGTAGGACACTATGTTTCATTTTGGTATTTTGTAACTAACTTTTATTTTCTTTTGTGTAAATGAAACTTATGTAATGTATTTTGATGTTCATGTAAATAATGAAAATTGTGATTATGAATGGAAAATTTGAGTATTTACTTATTGCTTATATATGAGTACCATGAGAAATGAATGATTGAGAAATGGAGATGTTGTTGACAATAAAAATTATATTGAGATTTTGATATTGGAGTTTGAGAATGATTGAATATGATTATTGGAAGTGTTTTTCACAGGTTCCGAAGAACTGTTTTCTCCATTTTTAACCTGCATCACGATTTTCTATAAAATTTTCGAAATCTCAAATAAATTATAATTTCAATAAATGACTTAAATGAATTATATTTCACAAGTTATATTCAAAACTATCTTAAAAATTAATTAAGGAAGAATAAAAATAATTAAGATAAAATGGAGTGTTCCAGTACACCGTGTGACATAGCTTACTCAGATATACTGTAGACGGGTAAGGGGTGTCACAGGTAAGGTTCCCTTTGGCACCCATACCTTCTTCACCTTAAGAAGACCCTTCCTAAGTGCATAATAACTAATCATATGACCTCTTTTATTGCAATAATAACATGTGATATTAGGAAAAGAGGATGTAAATGCTTTAATGAAATGATCCTTGTATTCACCATAGTTCATGAAACCATCAAAACCAATTCCATATTTTTCATTTGAAATTCTTTTGTTTTCAAGAAGTAAATCTAGAGTTTCTTTTTCTTTTGTAAATTTTGCCAAATCATTTGTCAAAGATTCTATTTTAGCTTCAAGAACTTTATTTTTCTCAAAGAGCTGTTCACAAGTTTCTTTTGAGATTTTCAACTCTAAATCTAGCTCTTTAAACAAGGCAATTTGTCCTTTGTAAAATTCATTTTCTTTATACACATTGGACATGGCAATATTTTGTGATCTCAATGATTCAATTTCTAAATTCATTTTAGTGAACTTTCTCTTGTAGTTTTTATATTCATCATATACTTTAGCAAATGTAAGTTCAAGTTCCTCTACATTATGAGATTCAGAAGAGTTTACCTCATTATCACTTTCTTCTTCCTTTTGTGAACTTTCGACTTTCTCTTCGAATGCCATCATACAGAGGTGAGCAGTCTCCTTGTCACTTGATTCATCATTTGAAGATTCTTCACTGTTGCTCCATACTACTTTCATAGCTTTCTTACTCCTGTCTTCTTTTCCTTTCTTCTTTTTGAGCAATGGACATTTGGGCTTGATATGTCCTGGTTTGTGACACTCATAACATACAACTTCTTCTTTTGAATTCTTGAAATGTTTATCCTTCGGAGTATACTTTTTCAAGAATTTCTTGTATTTACTTCCTCCCTTCTTGAAAGCTCTTTTGAATTTTCTTGCAAGCATAGCCATTTCATCATCATCATCATCACTTGAAGCACTTGAGTTGTCACTTGAGTCAACTTTAAATACAACTCCTTTCTTCTTATCTTCATCCTTATTTGACTTGAGAGCAATGCTTTTCTTCTTCTTTTGCTCATTTTCAACTTCATCTTTCTTGTATACCATCTCATGTGCAATGAGAGATCCAATGAGTTCATCATAGGTGAAAGTTTTAAAATCCTTGGTATCTTGGATAACTGTAGTCTTTGATTTCCAAGATTTTGGAAGTGATCTAAGAATTTTCTTCACAAGTTCAGCTTCCTCAAATCTTTTACCAAGTTCTTTGAGAAGATTGACAAGATCGGTAAACCTTGTACTCATATCCGCAATTGATTCTCCTGGATTTATTTCAAATAGCTCATAATCTCGGATAAGGAAGTTTGCTTTGGACTCCTTGATGACATTCGTTCCTTCATAAGTCACATCAAGCTTTTCCCAAATTTCCTTAGCAGATTGACATCTTGAAACACGATTGTATTCATTAAGGTAAAGTGAGCAATGCAAAATATTAACAGCTTTAGCATTTACATAAATTTTCTTCCAATTATTGTCATTATATTCATCTTCATTTTTAGGAACTTTAGTATTTCCTTGATCATTCTTTTGAGGAATATGTGGACCATTTTTAATAATTCTCCATGCATCAATATCTACAGATTGTATGAAATTTCTCATTCTCACTTTCTAAAATGAGTAATTAGTGCCATTGAAGAGTGGTGGTCTAGTAATTGAGTAGCCTTCAGCTAGTGGTGCGAGTATACCTGCAGTGTTGCTAGATGAACCAGCCATTAGGGATCACTCCAAGGTTGTGACACCTTAAGCAAGAGAGGCAGGCTCTGATACCAATTTGTTATCCCAAAATAGTCCAAGAGGGGGGGTGAATTGGACTTTAAAATTTTTTGGCCCTTGCTTGTAGCCTAATTAAAAATTGTGGCTTTGTTCAACTAAGTACTCTTTTATATATATTGTGAAAGAGATATGTGTTTTAATAATGTGTCCCTAAATTTTAATTCAAGCTTTAATCAATATTTATAGCTATTTTTGACATAACATGCATCACAAGATATTCAATCAATTTCTCAACCTACTCAATATATCTTCAAGTATGTCAACTCAATATATTCAATCAATCATTCAATATCATACATAGAAATTAAATTATATAAAAGTAATAAGATTAAGGTTAGAGAGATCAAACACAATGATTTTTATAATGGTTCGGCTTAACTAGCCTACATCCACTCTCTCAAAGAACCCTCTTTGAGTCTTCTCTCCACTATTTGCTCTTTTAAAGGTAAGAGACCGAAAGCCCTTTACAACTTTTTTTTTTTTTTAACACTAAGCTTTTGCCAAGGTAGCTTGAACCCTTAACAAGTGCTATCTCAAGCACTCACACTCTCAAGCTTTAATAGGTGCTTGTACAACCTCTCTTGAATGCAATTTAATGTTTTAACACTCACTCTCACTCAATACAAATCGAAATATAAAGAAGAGATGAGTTGATTTGCCAATGATAGCTCAAAGACTTTAAAGCTCTTGAATGCAAGCAATAAATGAAAATTCAATATTGGAGTGCAAATGTAAGCTTTCATCAAGTGTAAAATGAAGTAAAGAATGTGTATTTATAGTCCAAATTATTTTAAACCGTTTGAAATCTTCTTGGAATGTTATACACTCTGTTCTAGGCAAAATAGCCGCTATTTTATCTTTTTGTGCGAAGTTAAGCAACTCTAATCATTTAGCAAACTAATGAAATTTTGGAGACAGTAGTAAACTAGTTAGCAAACTAATGTTTTAGCAAACACATTAGCAAACTAATATTTTAGCAAACAAGTTAGCAAACTAATTTACCAGATGCCTGCTTCAAATTGTAATCTTTTTAAAAAAATCTAATTTAGACCTTAAGAAAAATATATATTTCAATAGCAATATCCGAGGTCATGATGAGAGAAAATTTTATAAAATAATTGAAAGAAAAATAAATTTTAAGCTCCATTTGACTAAACTTCATCTATTCTTTTTGCACAAGTCCTAAGACCTAATTCCTAACTCTATGACTTTCATACATTTACTTTGAGTCTTGGCTTTCATAATCTTGTTCTTTTTCAACTTAAATTCATCTTGAGATGCCTTTGAGTGTTCTTCTTCCTTAGATGCAACTTCAAAGATTCTTCATGAATAAGAAAAAGAATATACACATCACTTAAAATTGAGTTAGATAGATTCTATTTGAGTTTTGTTATCATCAAAATCAATACTCATTTTGAGCTACATGGGGTCAACACTATGGAAATCTCAACACAAAAGAATTTTTAGATTGGATCCCAGAAGTGGAACAATTCTTTGACCATGTTGACGTAACACTTGGAAAAAGAGTCAAATTGGTGGCCTGTCAGTTGAAAGGAGGTGCTTTTACCTGATGGGAGTGATTGCAATCCAAGAGAGGAAGCCAAGGAAAGGGATCAGCCCATACATTAGATTATGAGTAGATTTTATTCCAGGTTTTGCCAATAGGAGATCCACCAAAGCCTTTCTTGATTGTGAAACAAGAAAGTAAAGAACAAAGGAAACTTTGAGATTCAATAGTGCTACTTGAAGTGGAGGAGCCTAAGTTTGAGAAATCTGAACTAGAAGTTCCAATCATATTTCCTTTTGCTATAATTGGAGACGAAAAGTTTGAAGAATGTGTCAAAGGGAAAGACAAACACCAACCCATGGAGGTTCCATTGGAAGTTGAAGAAAATTCATCAATGCAGACAATATTGGACATTGGAGAAAAACTAGTCATGGAGAAGATAAAGACTGAAAATTTATCTAACTCCTTAATTCCTATTAATTTTATTTATTCAAGTATTTTTGTAGAGATAAAGGCGAGGTAAAGTTGATCAATTCAATCTTGTTTTCCTCTCTTTGTTTACCTTATCAAAGAATGCAATGTGGTGTGCTACCCCAATGAAAATTGTCATTCTCTTTCAATTCAATATGAGGAAGAGTTTATTCCAAGTGGGGAAGAATGATATAGGACTTATCTTGTTCATTGCTACGTAAGGACAAGTTTTTTTCCATGTCGGAGAGTATGGCGCGAAGCTTAGAGTTCCATACGACAAAGAACACCTTGGTGTGTTCCAGTATTCCAGAACACACCCAGCTTGCGTTCCACAAGGCACAACAGAGGTAGTAGAAATTCGTGTTTCCTTCGTGGCAGCTTGTGGAGATGTGTTTTTCAATTCAAACACATTTTCAAGTGTATTTTCAGCAGTCCTAGGAATCCTATCATGATCCCACTTGTTTTGGGAAAGTTTCTATTTGTTTTAGAAGAGTTTTAATTGCCAACATTAGCTTATTTTATTTTTCTATTTAGTATTAGTTAATTAAGTTTTTTACTTCTACTAGGATTAGTTATTTCTTATTTTATTTTAGTTTATATAACATTTTTAAATAGTAGATTAATTTTCCTATTAGGTTATTATAAGTCTATGAATACACTGCACTTCCAAATTTTGCAATTTGATTAATAAAAATTCCGCAAAGCTTTTCTCTCCATACTTGTGGATTGTGTGTGAGTGTGTACTTTTGTGAGCCTCAAGCCCAAACTTGAGAGTACATTTCACTTTTTTTTTTTTTTTTCCAATTTATCCCTTCCTGCTTTTTTAATTTCATCTTTTATTTTATTATTTTAATTTGTGAAGTTAGAGATGGAAAGGACAGAAAAAAGGAGAAAATTTCAACAAAAATAACAACTTAGCAGCTCTATTTTCTCGAAGACCCTTATTCTCCTGAAATTTTAAAAATAAAAGAAATTTATTTTAAACAATATTACAAATGCTCCAAACTTCATAAAATTCACATATAAATACTGGAGAAATATGTGTTCGAGTATATGAAGTCAAAACTAGTTATAATGTATCGATTTTAACACTTAAAAAAAAAAAGTTTCTCAATCAGACATTAAACCATGTTCTTACAGGTAATTTATCATTTGAACAATAATAGCAAACAATATATATATATATATATATATATATATATATATATATATATGACTTTTCAGCATCTCAACCAACACACTCCATAGCAGACTCGCAAAATTCTACGATAAGGGTCTTAAAGTTTGCTGAGATCCCCGTTATTGAAGTACAAGTAAGTCTTTTTACCAGAAGCTGTGACTGTAGGAAATGCAGAAAACCCAACATAGTTCCCTTCTGACTTTGTTTTGCATATTTCTGCTACGTACTGGAAGAGCTGGTGTTCTTTGTTATATGGTTGATTCACATAGTCCTCAATTGGCATCCACTAAGCAAAACAAAGATAAGAAATAAACAAATTATATTATGATCTTTCTTTTGGGAATCACGTCCCACACCAGAAGTAGACAAAAATGAAAGGGTGAATATGAGTGGTTTGGTTGCAATATTGAATGGCTAGTCAATTTGATGTGTAAAACAATTTAATAACTTATATAGACCCATATTAAATAAATTAATATGTAATATGTCAACACTCTCTCCAAATTTATCAAACTACTCCAACATTACAATCATACAACATGAAGAGTCCTAATTTTTATTTGATTGTGATGAAGGATTCAATCTAAACTAAAAGAAATATTATTAAAAAATTACAGCAAAAAAAGTAGGGAATTGTAGTAGTAAATGAAATAATAATTTTTTTCATCTGTCAAGGACTAATGCAGTATTATGATCAGCAAGAGATTTATTCAGAAATGCTACCTGGGCTGCCTCAACCTCTGAATCTTGCTTCTGGATGTCAAAGGAGAGCGGTCGTAACATGCAAACGAAAAATAAATCTGATTTGCGAAAGAATGAATTGTGGCTTTGTCTGTTGATAAACAATAAAAATGAGATTGTGAATAAATCAGCATTCAAGGGAACACCATATGAGAACCTAGAGCTTTTATCTATACTGGCTCAATGGATTCTCCAATTGAAAGATCTCTTTAGCACAAAGTACCATATGTTCTATACACAGCACAAAAATCTAGAGATCCATGATGTAGAAGTTCAAATAACAGATATCTTACCTAAATGCTAAAACTTCTACAAATTCTGCCTCAATCTGATACAAAATAAAGATTAAAGACCTCAGATTTATAATGACATCTAAGAATTTAAAGATAAATTCCAAGTCATGTTCCCTTTTTAAGTCCACAAATTGTAAATTTATTACTTACTCCAGTTTCTTCTTTAACCTCCCGAATTGCAGCTTCACAAATATCCTCACCCTGTGGAAAGAGAACTTCAATTTATTATGAAAAACATCTTAAAACCACCAAAAGTACAGCCCTAATACACTCACCTCATTGACTACTCCAGTAGGTAACTTCCATAACCCTGTACCTTTAAATCCACCACTCCTTTCTTGAACTACAAGGACCTACCAAATAAAACAATTTAATTGCCAAAATAAGTACCGAGCCACTATGTTGCACACTGATATGACATGGCTGAATCAACAAGGCTACAAGACTAGTAATGGGCCTAGACAACTCAGAGTTTATACAAGGAGAAAAATAAGAAGAAATGGAGCAGAGGTTTTAGAGAATTCTGGAAGTGCTGACTTGGGTGACAGAATAGTAACTGTTGTTTATGAAGAGGATTCTCGAAGCACTGACATGGATAACAAATTGGTGCTCTTTACATGTGCTGCAGAAAGATATAAGAAACCATCCATGAAAGAAAGAAGGCATCCTTATCTCATGTGATCTTGCACTCGGCTTAGTGCTGGGCCTGAGTAGTTTCTTTTGGGAATTCTCTGGTTTAATTTGTCTATGTAATAGCCATTACTGGCTAAACTAAGTTGTATTGTTGTTTTTACTTCTTCAAAATAATACCAGATTCTTCCCCATTCCTTGGTGTTTTGCTCTGTTCATTTACTTTTATTCGTTCCTAACTCTATCACAAACATTACAAACAATGATAGGAATTGAAAAAAAGAACCCAGATGAGCTTAATACTTCTTGGTTAGAAAAAGAGGCTATTTTTCCTCCATTAAAAACCTTGATTAAAGAAACATTAGAAAGGAGAAGTTAAATTTATATGACAATAAAATTTGAATACCTCTCTATTATTATTCACTATAAATGCTCCAATACCCACTCGATGTGAAGCATTTACCGGAAGAGTATCACAAGTATTAGGTAGCCAACGCACTAACATCAAGTAATCTGGTTCAGCATGATGGTACCTAAACTCTTCCTGCAAAATTAGCAGGACATGATCACAAGATATAAAGGTTGATAAGAAAATATAAAATTTTCTAATTAATTAGTCCCACTACAACACCCCCTCCCTCCCTCCCTTTTCTAGCTCAGAAATTAAATCTAATATTTGTGTAGCAGAATCCAGACGCATTACAATACGTGTTACTCTAATTTATTTACCTGAACTACAGGATTGACGAGATTAGAAAATTCAATTGGCAATTTGATCCAAACAGCCCTCTTACCCTAAAAAAAAAAATACGGAATAAAATTAGAAAAAAAAAATAATGATTTAAATTGCAGCACAATCAAGTGGGTATAGGACAAATAAATTTAGATGATTAGGAGGCACCTGTTGCTTCCATTGTGAAATGGAAGCTCTAAGTAACGGAATAAAACTATTGGAGTCCATATACTCCTTTATTTCCACAACTACTCCATCGTATAGATCCTCAACTCCATTGAGCAACTGAACCTGCTCAACTCCATTATCAGGAACTGTATGCTCCTTCATAGACTCCAAACTTGCCGTGGATGACATGCTTCTAATCAAGAACGTAAATTTACAGCTATATCCTGAATGAATTAAGCATCAACTGTCCAATAAGCCATACAAACAAATAAGACATACAAACACCAAAACCAAGACCAATTCACAAGACCAAGTCAAGAAGAAATTTTAGAGATGAAAATTAAAACAAAAGATGAGTATTCCTCATCTTTTTAAGAATTTATAAATCAAAGCATCTTATTTCAAGGAAATTTCCAAGCACAACCACCAACATACAGGTCTTATTCATTGCCAATTTCAACATAACATTGAGAATTTCTCCACCCACTAATATTGCTAAATATCGACATTATTGAGAATTTTGGTGGGTAGGTGACCTAAATTATGAGTTAGGCTTAACTCTTAGGTATAGGGTAAGAATCAAATTAGTAAACTCCCCATACCATTTCATTACCATTCAGCCTGTTGTGATACAATATGTGGAACGGTACGTTTTGTCAAATAAGTAAAACAAATGTCCAGCTGTTGTGCCAGTTCAATATAGCTGTTGAAGAGTTGTTATGGTTGTCGGTATTCTGTTAGTTCAGTAGCAAAATGCAAGGTAGTTTGTTACAGGAGCAGGAATGTGAAGAAGTTGTTGTGAATTGTTAGATATGTTAGCTTTAAAGTTCAACCATGTACAAATTCATTCTTGATTCTTAACGAAGATTTGATTGATTGTTGATTCCATTCTCTGTATATTCTGTTCTTCCTAATTTCTACCACAACACAAGCATAGACTAAGCACCAAATAAATCTGCTACCCGATCAATAGATTATCAGAACCAATAACCTGTTTGAACAATAACCCTTAAACGGACAGAGCTCAATCTATCAAAAGCACCCAAGATCACAAGCGCGCACACACACACACATATATATATACCTTTCGGAGGAAGAAAAAAAGGAAATGATGCGCCCCCAAGAAGACTGCTTTTTGAAAGTGATGGCCCAGCAAAAGAAGATGATGGTGGAAATATTCTGTGTGGGAGAGAACATATGAAAAGTTTAGTAGACCTGAATCCGTGATTCCGCATGAAGCAGCAACTACTAGAGACGGATCTCTGCATATATTCCTCGTGATAAATTACACAAAGAATCTGCGCAGCTGGACAAGCTGTGGTTTTGCATGAGTGTCAAGTGCTCGACAAAATTTTTAAGAGGAAGAGCAGAAAAAGAGCCCCGTTGACTCTGAATTGACTCGTTCTTTGGAGATGAGGCGATTGATTGCAGGCTGAGAAGCTTTCTCAAACCCCAGATCCATGACTCGAGGCGATACTGATGTTGGTTATTTTTATTTTATTTTATATATATGTATATATAAAATTCCGATTTAATTTACATAATAATGGTTTTTGTATAATAATTAATTTATAAACTCATTCTATTAGAGAATATTTAATATTATTGAAAAAAAAATTAAGAGAAAATTTTAATAGAATTTAAATTTAAATATAGATTAATATTTTATGACTTAAATAATAATAAAATTTTAAATGTTGACTTTTTGAGATAAAAAATAAAAATAAAAATAAAAATAAAAAATATATGATGAATTAGCTTCAAAGGCATGTGAAAGTTTTTCCTTTCCTATTTAAAAATAAAATTTAGAGATAATATTGGATAGAAAATTAATTAAATCTCAATTTTTTTTTAGAAAAAGTCAAAAGAATAAGTTTGAAATTTTTTCATGCAAGCAAAAATTTGTATTTTTATTATTAAATATGCTTTGAAAAAGTTTTTACAATTTTTCAATAATAGAAAGTAAAAATGTTAACATAAACTCAAATAAATTGTATTTTAATTTTCTAACGAGTCTAAAGTTTTAAGAGTATATTTGTCTTAATTTATAAACCGATCAAGTTCTAAATATATACTAACCTTTTATTCATAATAATTTTTAGATTTATAAATTGAGTTTATAAAATAAAAAAGAAATAATTTAGAGATCAATTTATTATTTTAGTGTTCATAAGTTATATACTTATAGATTAGTTTAATAAAAAATTTTATTATATTATTTTTATTTAATTTTTAAATTTTCATTATAAATCTCATTTAATATCATTTTTAATCATATTAATAATAAATATACTTATAAATTATTTTTTATCAAACACATTAATTAATTATCAGTTATTCATAATTATTTAAAATTTTAAATATTTATAAGTTAAAATTAATTTATAAACACTAAGCTGATCTTTATAAATTAAGCTAAATATTTTATAAACTTTTAGATTATAACTCTACTTGAAGTTAACGTTGAAAGATAAAAATGGTATTTAAAAAAAAAATAATTACTTTTAGTATTGTTGAAAAAGTAATTTAAAAATATTTTATTTTTTTAAATTTTTTATTATTAAAATATGTTAACTTTAATTTTTAATATAGTTAATATTTTAAATAATATTTTTTTAACAGCTATTTTAATAGTCTATCAAACAAATCCTATAAATCAAAGGGAAAAAAAAAAAAGTATAAGCCTAATTTTTGCTTTGCTAATCATTCTCTCAAGGACAATGCGTACTTGAGTAAATCATTCGATGACATTCACGGGACAAAAGGCCTAACCAACTACAGAAAGTTGACTCTCCGTCCTTTTTTTTTTTTAATATGAATTTTAAACATTTTATCCATGTAATTTTATTATAATCTGAAATTTACCTTTGTTGACTTCGACCAGCCTGAGATTAGATCAGCCGCCAAATTTGATTAGGAACACGTCCCATGCATATATTAAAAGTTTGATTTTGAAGTGGGAGTTAATTTTTATAAAGTTAAATTAAATATTTTTTTTATACTAAAAAGATATCTAAAATATATATAGAGAGGGTTTGATTTAGCTTATGTAAATTAATTTATAAGTATTTAATTATTATTTATATATTAATTTAAATTTATGAATCTTTAAAATTTTAAATATTTATTTATTTAATTAAAGTAATTGATGAGTAACCAACATAATTAGTAAAATAAACTGAAATATTTAATAAAAATAACTCATAACTATTTTTATTATTAAAATTATTAAAAATAATATTAAATAATATTTGTGATGAAATTTTAAAAATTAAAAGAGAACAATATAGTAATATGCTTGATTGAACTAGTTTTACGCACTACAATGGAAAAATCAGTCCTTTTCAATTTATTTTTTTTAATTTATAAACTCAAAAAATTTAAAATAAATATGTAAATTTATTTTTGAAGCTTGTAAGCTAGTTTATAAAGTGGCATTTAAAAAAAAAATATTTGAATATATATGTTTAATTATTTGGATATGAAAATTTTATTTGGATAGGAAAATTTTCTAGTTCACCAAAGTTAATAGAATAAACAAGTGAATTTGAGCAAGTTAATAGAAAAAATTAAACATTTTTGTTAATTGATAATTATACTTAAGCGTTCTAATTTTAAATCACATATCTAAACTTTAAGATTAAGACTAATTATTAAGATTGAGACTAATTATAGCTACATCTTAAAATAAATTTGGAAAATTTTGAATTTTGTTAAACAAAAGAAGCCAAAAATATATTATAATCAATGCATTTATTATAGATAACAAAATGAACCAAAATAACAGTTTAACATTTTAAAACATGTATTTGGTTGATACAGATTTTGAAATTCGAATTATTCTCAAATAAAAGGTTTAAAATTAAAACATTTAGATATAATTGTTAATTAATGAAAAGGTTTAGCCTTTAATTTCTGCATAATTGGCCTACTTAAATTGTTATATATGTTTATTGTAGGCTTCAAACTAACAATGAAAAAGTTTTAATAGCTTTGAATGGCTATCTAAACATGTGAGCATGAATATATAACATGCAAAGAAGAAGTTTTGCTAATGAATTTCAATGGAAACCAAAAAGGCAAAAGAAATGGTAAAACAGAGTTTAAATTTGCAAACCTGATGGCTTTTGGCGGGGAAGAAAGAAGGCTTCCTTATCAGAACTGAAAATATTATATGCACGAGAACGTAGATGCTGCAGGATTATGCAAATATATACACAATCATATCATTGATTAACAGTTGATATTAACATCATCATCAGACGTTTCCAGGCATGTGCTTGCGTAGCTTCGTTGAATGGTGCTATGTATAAATACTACTTGAGGGTCGTTTAGTTTTCGTTTTCCCAGAGCTTTAAAATATGATTCATACGATAGCCTGCCAGAAATATAATCTGAAAAGGTGGCGGTCACAACTGCGACTGCGTGTAAAATATTTCCTTCAGTAGAGTTTCTTCCGGGCAAGTATATACCATTTTCCTCTGCACGTTCCTTGAATGTTCCACTTGGGACGTCAAATTTCTTTTTCTTAATTCATTTAAAACCTGAAGAGGTTGTTTTCAAGTTTGATCAATTCAATCAATTACACCGAAAAAAAAAATTTGAATGATTAGGCTTTTTTTTTCAACTTTAAAATAAAATTTCTAAGGATACAATTCAAGATTTCAAAATTAAATGAAATTCATTTTCTTTAAAAAAAATGTATATTCAAATTTTAATTTTTTTAATTTAAAGAATGTTTTGTTTTTTTTAGAACAAGAACATGCAGACTAAGACTTAAATTGTAATAATAATAATAATAAATAAATATATATATATTAAAATAATAATAAATAGAATTTTATAAACTTATAAGGAATATTTGTAAATAGTTAAATATTTAATAATTAATTTGTAAAATATATGGATAATTTTATAATTAATCAAAATTTTTAAGAAACTTAAAGTAATTAATCTATATTTTTAATAATTTTAAGTTTATTTTTTTAATTTGAAGAAACCCACATTTTAAAAATTTCAAGGAATAAGTTGTTAATAAAATAAAAATTGAGAAACTAAATTGTTAATAAAATTAAACATCAATTACTAAATTGTTTTCAATTTAAGAATATTTTGATATTTTTATTATAATCAATTATAACTTAATTGAAATTATAATGATAAGAATTAATTTTAGGTTTATTAAAATGTAAGTGACAAAATTACTTAATTTTAAAAATAAAAAATATAAGATGAAGTTGTAGGTATTGTTTTGAAAATCAAACCAACCGGTCGAACGAGTTTAAGCGAAAATCAGAGCCTAAGGATTGCCTTTTGATAACAAAGACCATCTCTTTTATACCAATAAAGTACATTGTTTACCATATATTTGAATATATCCATATAAAATAATCAACTTAATTACTATATAATTATTTTTTCATTAATTTAAATTATATTTTATTAATTTATTATAATTAAATTAATAACTACTATAAGCTTAATTGAAATCTAAATTATTTATAAAAAAACATTTACATATTAAAAATTAGCTAAATTTATTTTAATAAATATTTATAAAATATATAAAACTATTAACTACAATAAAATATTATTATTAATAATTTATTTAATAGTACAGCAGTTAAACATCGGTTTAATCCCCGATTGATTCTTAAATTTTTAACTCATTGTCTTCATTAATTCAATAACCTGATCGAGTTTAAAAAAATTAACAACAGGTTTAAACAAATCTCAGAAATTAAATTATAATTTATTTTTTTTATTTTTTTAAATCTCTGTCCCAAATAAACGACTCAGTGTTATAAGTATATGAGATATTTTTATCAAAATTTAATTTATTATAAATTTAATATATAAATATGTGAAATTTATATATTTAATAAACGAATTTATCATATAATTTTTTATATTAAATTTATAATAGATCAAATCTAAAAACAAAAAAAAAACGAAAGGCCTTTCTGTTAGTCCAACTGAATAAGGAAAGTTGGCTCTCCCTTTTTTTTTAAAAAAAATATAAATTTTAAATATTTTATCTGTATAATTTTATTGCAATTTCAAATTTTCCTAACTAACGTTTGACACGGACCACCCTGAGATGGGCTCAGGTCTTTAAATACAAGGGCGGTCGTAATTCAACCGCCAAATTTGATTCAGTTTTAAGTTCTCTGCGTATGAAAAGGCACATTTTGAGGCATAATATAAGTTGATGAATTCAAAATGTAATGTGAATCTGCCCAGAGAAACGCATCTAAATTAAAAGTTATTCTGAGTGCGTAACGACAAGGTTTTAGTTGAAATTTTAAGGCAGAATATATATTAAACATCTGAATTAAAATTGTACTATGTTCAACGACTGAATTTATAAAAATCATAATAATTAAATATAAATTAATTATATTTTTTTAAATTATCTAAAAAAAAAATTATCCTACTTCTTATACTTGAAATTTTGCTGATCATGGTCTAAATTTTTTTAAAAATACAAATTTGTCCTCTAAATAAAATTTTTCATATTAAAAAAGCTTTTTAAGTTACAATGTGACATTTATAAATACAATTTTAGTATTTTTAATAAATGCTATATTCTTCGCATTTTCAGGAAGTAAATCATTATGATGATATTAATATTTTTATGATAGATTTAGATGATAATTTAAACGGCCGATATTTTTCAAGTGTGAGATAAATCAAATTAAAAATATAATTTTATTATTTTTTAACTTGAAAACTTGCTATAGCAAGTTAGAAAGAGTTTTATGAAATAAAATTAAAATTAAGTATTTTTTTAATAATAAATTAAAATTAAGAGACGAAAGTAAAATATGAAAAAAGTTTAAGGGTGAACTGCAAAAATTACCCTAAAATAAATGGATCCAAATATAATTTCTTTTGTAACAGAATTTTTTTTTTTTATTAGATTTTATATGATTTCCCGGTCAGACTTAATTTATTAGCTGAGTAAATATCACTCACGCACTTGACAAGTGTTAAGTTCGAGTCTCTTCTCCCTCAATTCTCCTATCAAAATTATGATAATATTGAATTAATATATTTATAATCGTATTTTTCTCAATAATAATATTAAATATATTCTTCATAAAATTGTTCAAAATATGAATTTATGATATCTGGTTTTAAATGGGTTTGACATTTGAAATGAACTGAATATGGATTTAAATATTTTATCATTTAAAATTGGCATTTATCCAAATAAAGCTTAATGGCATTTATCCAAATAAAGCTTAATAATGTGTTCTCCATATCCTTTGTGAGAAAAAGAGAGAAACAAAACTACATATCCCTTCCTGGATTAAAGCTGAATCTTCAAAATTGATTTACAAGAGTATTTCATTTAATCTAATAAAATTGTTTAAAACATTATCGTATGACATAATTTCTTTATTATTTTTATTTTTACATTTTTATATAAAAAAATAACTTATTATATTAAACATCAATTTTTTATTTAGGCTTTTTTAAATTTTAACTATTAAAATCTTATCTCATAAAAAAAATTATCTAAAATTCTTTTTTACAACATCTTTTTTAAATTTTGAATTCTTCGATATATAATTTCAAGCATTTAAATATATATATATATATTTATTAAAAATTATTTATAAAAATAAAAATTTAAAATCTGATGATATATACTTTTATCTCTTTTATTAAATATAAAAATATATTAAATACTATTAAAAATTTTATTATTAAAACTTAAAATAAAATTATAATTAATTAAGAATTTTTTCATATACAAAATGATTTTTAAAATATAAAATATAAATATTAAATTATATTATTAAAATAAAATCATAAAAAATATGTGCAAAAAGCTACTAAATACATATTTAAGGGAAAAATCTCATACTAAGGTCAAAACGTATTACTAATTTTATTGAGTGATTACACTGAATTTTTTGCATCGCTAACTAAGAAAGATAGATTGATATTACAACTTGACTATTATTATAATTTGATCTCTGTTTTTTAAAAATTTTAATAATTTAGTCCCTATATTTTTTAATTGTTGAAATTATTAGATTTTTTTTCTTATTAACTTTGTTCCTATTAAAATTTTTTCTTGAATTCTTTTTATAGAATAAAAAAAATTAATTTATTTGATGACAATTAATTTTAATTGAAGGGAAATATGAGTGACTAAATCATTTAATTTCTAAAATATATAGACTAAATTGTAAAATCTGTCAAATCTCAGTAACCAAATATTGAATTTTCCTTAATTGAATAAAGGGTGTATTTATATTTTTCACTTAAATTAATAGCATTATTAGACAGAAATATTTTTGATTTTGACAAAAGCACAATAAAGAGACTAAATCATTCAATTTTCAGAATATAGAGATAAAATTATAAAACTAGTCAAATTTCAGGAGCCAAATAATAAATTTTTCTTAATTGAATAAAGGGTATATTTATCTTTTTACTTAAATTAATGACATTATTAGATGGAAGGACTTACAAAAGCACAAAAAAGTGATGAAATCGTTCAATTTTTAAAATATAAGAATCAAATTATAATATCAACAAAACCCAAAAATCAAATAATAAATTTACCATATATATTAAACATTGGCAACATATTAGCTATTTATTTCTTTAATTAAAAGCTATTATGCAACATATTATTGCATATTTATATAGTGTTTTACTAAAGTTTAAAATTTAACGGTCAATACCATCACATGTATTTAATTTAAGTATATGATGTGATAATTTCTAATTTGACCAGTAAATTTGAGATGATTGATAATCTATTCAAAATTTTAATTCAATTCAAAATAAAATAATCTAAAATGACTCATAAAATTAAAGAAAATTCAATGACTCACGACTCAAATTAAAAATGATGCATTTGAGTTGAAAAAATTTTTCACTTTAAGCTGTCAATATAGGAAAAATTGAGAAAAATGAATGGAGAGAGAAAAGTATACGATAAAATTAAAATTTATGAATATTCTATTTTATTTTTCAAAATACATATGCTCAAACATTATTTATAGCATAATATAAAGATAAAAAAGTAATTAATTTTTTTATTATTATTGTTTACTTTGTAATTTTATTAATTTGTCATTAGTGCACCACATTATTAGTATTCCTTTTTTTTTTTTTTAAGTTGGGGAATTAGGGAAGTGGAGACTTGAACTTACTTTATTAGGTGAGTAATATGTCTTTAGCTATGGGATCAAATATTATATACTTTTACTTTTTAATAAGAAAAAAATGTTATGAATGGGGCAAAACCAGCAAATTGAACCAGTAGAGTAAAAAATGAGTACTTTACACATACAACGAATTGTTCAAACTTCCAGCTATTGATTATATATATCATTTAAAAAGAACTTAATTGAATTTTCATAATATTATATTTAATTTTTATTTTTTTGTAATAAAAATTCTTTTAATTTAAATATAAAATTAATAAAAAAAAACTAATTAAATTAAATTTTTATAAAATTCTTCGTTCAAAAAGAAAATAGTGAAATTTGTATAGAATTGAATAGATTAACGACTGAATTTGTACGTAAATTACCAAAATCCTTGACCAGCTCAATTGGGACGGGGTAGAATTAGCATCGGCAAACAGTGGGAAGCTTGAAAACAAGTCAGGGCATGCATTGGTGTTGTATCCAGGGAACATGCATGGCATTGGTAGGTGTTGAATCAGCCAAGCCAACCATGGAAATGGTAAACGCCAATGGATAAATATAACCTGATGAATTCAAATTTATCCGATAATTTAATAATATCAAGCAGACCAAGAAAGGAAAGACTGAAGCGTTTTTTTTTTTTTTTTTTTAAGTCAGGAATTTTATTATTAATATTAAAGTATCCTGAAGAATTTACCATGAGACAAAGAGCTAAACCCGTCATCAGATTTCCTTTGCACCCAAACCTAAAAGCTTCCTGTCAAGTAAAAAAACATAGCTGAAAAAAAAAAAAGCAAAAACAGATGCACCCAGCAAACTAAGCATCTAGTAGACTCTGAGAAAAGCAAAAAAATCATTGTCTCTACTTGTTCCAGACTTTGCAAGAAAATCAGCTAGCTAGAATGCTTCCTTCCCTTTTGTAGCGAGTGAAGCTGACTGACGAGAAAGAAGACATCAAGTTCAGAGGACCATTGATGAGACCACTGAATGTCCATGGTTCAGTGAAACAATCTTGAATCCAAGAAATAGCACACTTTGAATTAGTTTCCATGATGATGTCTGAGGAACTTAAATTGGGAAGTCCTGGATCCTTAGAGATTTTCAGCTCCATGTGGATAGTTTGGGCCTCAGCCTCGCTGGAATCAATCAACCCCACAAGACATGAAAAGAGGCATCTAATAGCACTGTCACGACCCAACCTATGGGCCGGACCGGCACTAGAACCTGGGCCAGCCTAAAGCCTCCGAGGCCTGTAGTAAGCCTAACTATTTATCAGCCCAACTCTAAGGCCCATTTGGGCCCAATTTCAAGAAATCAACCGGACAGAGTCCGGCCATAAAATGGACCTACCAACGGGGAGTTTTTAACTCACTCTACCTGTAAACACAATAAATACTCAATTTGGGAGTTCAGCTCACCCTCCACATACTCATCAGCATAAAAATAAATGGGAGCTCAGCTCCCTCATCCAATCCATCAAACGTGCATAGAATATTAAGTTTACAGGTCCAAAATAATAATTTAGTTTACAGACCTAAATCAAATAAATATTTCTAACACATGTGGAAATTCTAAGATTTAACAAGTTTATACAAACATTAATAATCGACCTGCGAGGAAGAAAGTAGGTTAACCTCAAAAATATCATCCTGTGGCCTAGAAAAATATTGAACAGGAGTGAGCGTTCGACTCAAAGAGTAAAATATCAATTTTAACCATAATCTCTATAACTATCTAAAACTAATGCCCCCTGTAGAGTGAAATGCAACAACAGCAATAATTGCACATCATAACAGCAAAAAGGTAATTTGGAGCACTCACGCATCCAGCAATATCAATCATATATATATGGGAGCTGATCCCCTATACAACTCTCTTAATTCCAACTGTGCCAGCAAAGAACTCAGCTCGGACTTCCACTTAATAACTAAATCGGGGTCCCAGCGAAGAACTCAAGCCATGTCTACCCCGAAGGACTGGGTCCCAGCGAAGATCTCAAGCCGTGCCTACCCGTCCTATCCATAGTCCACACCACATCACACGCAAGCCAACGCACGCACACTGCTCTAAATTACCACAACAACATACATGGCACTTTCACAGTTATGAATGCAACATAAATCGTGCCTAAAATTTAACTACATAGATACATACATATAGGTGATGCATGGGCATGCCTGAACATATAACAATATCGAAATTACAATTAAAATTAATATTTTACTCACAGACTGGACAACGGTCACTGTGGCGGCTGGGCGGAGGAAGAAAGCTGTTCCGGCTCACCTGATAATTACATTACAATTATTTAATACAAATGACTCCATACAAATCAAGAAAAGACCAAGTACGTCCTAAGTCGTGCCGAAAATCCGGCAGAGTCTCCTCTATACCTAGGACCTACCCAACCTGCAAAAGGGCTCAAAACACACTTCTATATTCACAATCCATATATCCACAACTCAATCACATCACACAGCCCCTCCTAGGCCCATCAAATCAATCATTCATCACAATATGTAAAATTTCAATTTAGTCCTTATAATTGATCATTTTTGCAAAAACTGCCCAAACAAGCTCTAAAAATTCTAAAACTTTGCCCCGCGGTCCTTAGCAATATTACTAGGCTATTGCAAAAAGAATTATAATTTTCTGAGCTACCACGAATAATTTATGAATTTTATTCTAAATCGATATTAGCCGAAAATGAGCGACTTGGAGTTCGGGTTTACCTGTGCCAATTCTAACACCTGAAACGCGTCCAGAACGTCTAAAAATGCTAGGATTGACTGTAATATTGACCATGTTTCGAGACGGGCTGCCGGGCAGCCGGATCTGGCTGAAAATGCGGTCCTGGCGCCTATGAGCCATCCTCGATCCGATCGCACCTAAATAAAGTCCAAATTTTATTAATAATTATCCTAAAATTATTTTTAAATTTTGGGAATCGAAAAAGTTCGAAAATCTCACCAACCGATCTAGACCGTCCGATTATCGCTTTTTTTCAAACGGTGTCCGATCGGAGCGGGACCAGTCTTGTCTCGAAGATCTCGTCGTCCTAAGTCCATCGGTGGCCTCGGATTTCCGATCCGACGGTCGGATCGCGGGAAAAGTGATCGGAAACCGAGAAACCCATATGATTTTCTTCCAACTTTCCCTCGCCGGTTCTCTTTCCTCCGGCCATCAAACGGGGTGCCACTGGTCTCATCTGAAAGTTCATCATCTTGGGAGTCCGTGACACTTGGAATCACCGGAAATGGCCGCCGGAGTCGGCCGGGGCGACGCCACGAAGTCGAGCCCCTGCTACGCGCTCTCCCTCTCTCTTCTCTTTCCTCTCTCCTTCTCTCTCTTTCTGCTGCTTCCTGCTCAATGCTGCCGCCGTCTGGTGGTTGCTCCGACACGGGGGGAGGCCGACGGTACCTCGCCGGCACTGATGCTGGCCGGCCGGACGAAAAAAAGGGAGGGAGAAAGTGAGGGGGAGAGTGGAGTCGGGGAGAGAGAAATGGGGTGGGGGAGTGCTGCATTTTTTTGTTTTTAAGTTTCTGCAGTTTTTTTTTTTTTTTTATATGGGTTGTTACATTCTTCCCCCCTTAAGAAAATTCGTCCTCGAATTTTCAAAGAAACAAGAGATATGGAAAAGAAGATTATCAGAACAAGTGAAATCATTACTCCTCCAACTATGCAGAGATTGGTAAAACATTTATTCTTCAAACTCTTGTCTATTATATATGACATTCTACCGCTCTCTGATTCTACTATAGTGTCCTATTTGTCATCATCTCTTTCTAGAGGGCTTTTATCTTGTAACTATTCATTGACCATTTTTCTGGCATTTCAAGTATTCGCTATACCTCACTGTTCTTGACTTGATGTCTCATAACTTCAATCAACTTTGGTGCTTACCTCACTTTTATTACGCCCCAACATGTCTCTTGGTGACTTCAGTCATCATTCCTTTGTTTTAATAATCTCTGTTTCCCCAATGACATAACTTATGTTCCTTATTCCATGGTATCCTATGAGTAGCTTTCCTGTAGCACCTAATCTAGGCATCTTGTTCGAGATCTTTACTCTTCCTATGACTTCAGTGGTCAACACCTATAAATCTTCTCACTCCCATGCTACTTCAAATTCTTAATCTCTTTTGTGTCATTACTAAGGTACTTAGACCAATCCTCTATCTATCTTATGTAACTAGTCAGGTAGAGTCTCCTCCAAGGGCCAAGTGTATCATTTATCAACATTGGAAAGTAAACTGGGTCTCTCTTTCTAGGTAACAAAAGTGTTTATATTCCCTGACAACTCAATCCATGCGACTTTATCAATTCTCACTCCTTCTCTGGAATGGAAATATCCAGACTTCTTCCTTTAGCTTCTTAGTATGTGGCCTACTTCTGACACATTGGCACTCAGATCGAGGCTCCACTACTCCTTTAATCTATCATCTCATAATAACTTATTTTAAACATCCCTTAGTGTGTTCCTAGCATACCTATTCCTCCTTATCCTCATCATTATAACTGGCTCTATCGAGCTTTCTTCCTGTCCTTTGCATCTTATCCACTTCCCTTTTCCTGTTTCTACTATTGTTGATATCTTTCCAACCTACTGTACTTATTCTTTAACCTTTGTTTTCTCTCATTCTTATACTTTTTCCTTCAATGATGTCCATTCCGTCATCAACTTTAACTTTCATTTTATTTCTTAGTCTTATCTTGATTACTAATTCTATTACTTCGGGAATTCTAACCTTACGATTTACTCCAACCAGCACATTCTTCACCTTATGTAACACTTATAATTACCTATGGAAATTTCTTTTTGTATCTCCTTTTCCAACTTAACTATCAGAACATTATCATTCCCTACCAGCCTTAGTAGGAAATTACTTATCCTGGATGGATATGAGCCCCAGAAACTATAAGTTCCATCTGAACTAACACGGCTATGGAAAATGTGTGCCATGCCTTATTTCTAAACAAGATACTTCACATGTTCATTCTCCTTAATATAATCACATATACTGCCCATAGCTTTCCAAACTTCAGCCTCATCTTTTCCTATTAGCAACAATCTCATTCGCTGTAACTCATTCACAATTAGTATTCTTTCCAGCTCATAATTTAAAATAGTCACAAGCCTTAGTAGCTAACTCAATTTGACTCCTGTTATTACTCTGACCGTCCTTTCATACTTAACACTAGGTATGCACTTACAGTTATTCTCATATCATGAAATTGTATATGAATTGGTGCCTACCAAACTCTTAAATAACTAGGTCTCCTTGACTCAATCTCTGTTCCTTATATAACCTTCTAGAACCAAAAGCACAAGCTAAACTTGAAAAGAAAGAAAAATATCCTCTTATATTCAACTACGCCCGATTGTCCATATAATAACGTTTAACTTATGTTTCTTAGTCTTTCTCTTCAAATTTCATCATCTCCTAGCACAATTGTGCTCTACCCATAATGCATCATCTGCATGAACCCTTTATCGTACCATTGTCCTTCCTGATATAATATTTTATAATTTATTAACTTTACTTTACTCGACTTATGATTCATATCTATCATCGTTTATATTGTGCCCTTAACTTTTGTTGATTCCTGAAAGATTTCTCTTACTAATAGATTCTTCCAACACTAATTCCACCCTTAGCTATGGTCATTAATTTGATCCTTGAACTTTCTAGTGATTTATAACCACCTATACTTGTCACTTCTCATTCTACCCCTACTGTTGTCCTGTCGTTATTGCTTCACTGCAAAGTGATTCTGTTGGTCACATTAAAAATGTTTGCCTATCATTCATAATGAACCCCTAACTACCTTTTCACTATTTCAAAGGTCTAACCTAAAGCCTATATGTCATTGTCTATCATTCTTTTCCTCTCATAATACCTATTTGATCCCTTAAATTGACTTTTATTCAGCTTACTACTTACTAACTCTTTTGTCTCTGCCTAATTAGATAATCCGCAATACCACTGCACACCTTCTAGCTTTTGCTCATTATTATTGTATTCCTCGCCTAATCTTCTTGATACTGTTAACAAATTAAAAGAATCTTGCTCCATTGCTATCCACTTCACTTTAGAAAATAGAGAATAGATAAAGTATGATCCAATCATGAAACTCTAAGCTCTAAAATTTAGCTCCTGACACTACCTCAACTACATCATGCTATGAGTATCACATTACTAGATTCCACACCTCTATCACTATTCTCACTAATATGGTCCCATTTTGAGTTCTCCATCCTTGTCATTCACCTTGCCAATAATAACAATTAGCTTACCCTATATCTTAACTTTGTTCCTTCTATTATGCACCCTTTAGATTGTCCTTTCATTTATTTCTTTTGTCTTACCCAAAATAGAACTTAACTATTCTATCCCTGGTTCCATTCTTCTTCCTAACATGACAGATGTACCTGCTAACTATATCTTTCAGAGTCTCTACCACGTTATCACATATCTGTGCTATTCAGATTTGGTCCTTTGACCACTCTAGCTAGTACTTCTACTGGCATTTAGATTATATTGGATCTGGCACCAATTGTCCAAGCCTTTATTCTGCACTTTCTCTATCCATTGGCCTTCTACAATTTATCTTCGCTAATTTATTACTGTTAACACTATTATAATTAGATTCTACTATTGTTTTGAACAATATGAAGTTAGAATGGAACTCAGGAAATTGCAGTCATACCTTTATCGTATGATTTCTATTCTCATCCTTTAGCTTACATAATACCCTTACCACCTCAAGAACTGATTCTGCAGTAATTTTATTTATTTGTTATTATTATTATTTTCCATGTCTACTCAATTAGCCAAAACTTAAGATTCCGGGCACCCAAACCTATCATCCAATTCAAAGGATTTACATCCATCGTGATCTGATTATATATGATTCCTATAATAGGACTTGCAACCTCTGTAGGATACCCGAGCCAATTACTCTCTACCACACTCTACAGTCCCATCTGGGACACTATTCTATAAGTCATCATTATCAGTAATAACCTTCGATCCCTTCTGAAAAGATAGGTCTATACCCTAACTTGCTGTAATAAAGGTACTACATTTACCACCTTGCCCAAAACCATGTCAAATTAATGTCTCTCTTATCATATCATAGCTTTATAAATCATTAATTCATAGTTTCGACCTTCTCTAGGTAGTAGAGTTGTACTTTACACCTTACTGACACACACCAGGTATATTATTCTCACTAAACTCTAAGCAAAACATCTGTCGTACTACAAAAATGATCCCAAATTCGTACTGAAGACTAGATGATCTCACTTTATAAGTGTTACGTTTACTTTGCAACTAATCCGAAACCTCTGGTCTGATGGCAACTCTTGATGCAACTTTAGCTCATGCTAGGGTAACTGAGTCACTGACTCTAGTTATCACCCAACTGTGACCTTTCAATATTCTAACTCTAGACCCCTAACTAGGAGTTCCCAACTCCTCTACAGATATAGAACTCTGTTCTGGCATAACTGTACCAAAACAGAAGCCATCCGTAAACACCCTCATTATGGAGCACCATGGGGATGCACGCAGCTTTACACAATAATCTCATGTCGGTACTGTAATCTGCAGCTTACAGAGCAGACATCGAGAATATATTATAGTTACTACGATACATCTTGATAGACTAGGTCTCCTAATCTCTTATCTCTCTTGAATCTACTATTATCATAAAATTACTCTGACTGGGTCATCCACTAATGACTACCAGCAGTGGTATCCTCATCCTTATCTAGGGCAACTGTACTTTCAAGACTCACCTTTATGTACCCGTGCATAGCACTAGATAGGCACAACACTTAGACCCATACTGATAGAAATATAGTGTTTCTTGGAGTACGTATCCTCATGATAGACCTCAACATGTCTGCTAACTCTATTTCAACTTTATATGTACTCCACGAAAATCAAGACACTAATTGAGGCACTTTTATATTTTCTGAGGTATAACGCAGAATCTAGAAACAAAGGATTACAGAAAAAAACGAAACAGAATCCTATACTCCGCATGTTACATCCTAATAAGACTCCTTTTACACTCCCAAGTATTTTATTTCCCATGAATTTAGAGCCTAAGCTCTGATACCAACTTTGTCACGAACCAACCTATGGGCCGGACCGGCACTAGGACCTGGGCCAGCTTAAAGCCCTCGAGGCCCGTAGTAAGCCTAACTATTCATCAGCCCAACTCTAAGGCCCATTTGGGCCCAATTTCAAGAAATCAACCGGACAGAGTCCGGCCATAAAATGGACCTACCAACGGGGAGTTTTTGACTCACCCTACCTGTAAACACAATAAATACTCAATTGGGGAGTTCAGCTCACCCTCCACATACTCATCAGCATAAAAATAAATGGGAGCTCAGCTCCCTCATCCAATCCATCAAACATGCATAGAATATTAAGTTTACAGGTCCAAAATAATAATTTAGTTTACAGACCCAAATCAAATAAATATTTCTAACACATGCGGAAATTCTAAGATTTAACAAGTTTATACAAACATTAATAATCGACCTGCGAGGAAGAAAGCAGGTTAACCTCAAAAATATCCTCCTGTGGCCTGGAAAAATATTGAACAGGAGTGAGCGTTCGACTCAGAGAGTAAAATATCAATTTTAACCATAATCTCTATAACTATCTAAAACTAATGCACCCTGTAGAGTGAAATGCAACAACAGCAATAATTGCACATCATAACAGCAAAAAGGTAATTTGGAGCACTCACGCACCCAGCAATATCAATCATATATATATGGGAGCTGATCCCCTATACAGCTCTCTTAATTCCAACTGTGCCAGCGAAGAACTCAGCTCGGACTTCCACTTAATAACCAAATCGGGGTCCCAGCGAAGAACTCAAGCCGTGTCTACCCCGAAGGACCGGGTCCCAGCGAAGATCTCAAGCCGTGCCTACCCGTCCTATCCATAGTCCACACCACATCACACGCACGCCAACGCACGCACACTGCTCCAAATTACCACAACAACATACATGGCACTTTCACAGTTATGAATGCAACATAAATCATGCCTAAAGTTTAACTACATAGATACATACATATAGGTGATGCATGGGCATGCCTGAACATATAATAATATCGAAATTACAATTAAAATTAATATTTTACTCACAGACTGGACAACGGTCACTGTGGCGGCTGGGCGGAGGAAGAAGGCTGTCCCGGCTCACCTGACAATTACATTACAATTATTTAATACAAATGACTCCATACAAATCAAGAAAAGACCAAGTACGTCCTAAGTCGTGCTGAAAATCCGGCAGAGTCTCCCCTATACCTAGGACCTACCCAACCTGCAAAAGGGCTCAAAACACACTTCTATATTCACAATCCATATATCCACAACTCAATCACATCACACAGCCCCTCCTGGGCCCATCAAATCAATCATTCATCACAATATGTAAAATTTCAATTTAGTCCTTATAATTGATCATTTTTGCAAAAACTGCCCAAACAAGCTCTAAAAATTCTAAAACTTTGCCCGCGGTCCTTAGCAATATTACTAGGCTATTGCAAAAAGAATTATAATTTTCTGAGCTACCACAAATATTTTATGAATTTTATTCTAAATCGATATTAGCCGAAAATGAGCGACTTGGAGTTCGGGTTTACCTGTGCCAATTCTAACACCTGGAATGCGTCCAGAACGTCTGAAAATGCTAGGATTGACTGTAATATTGACCATGTTCTGAGACGGGCTGCCGGGCAGCCGGATCTGGCTGAAAATGCGGTCCTGGCGCCGGTGAGCCATCCCCGATCCGATCGCACCTAAATAAAGTCCAAATTTTGTTAATAATTATCCTAAAATTATTTTTAAATTTTGGGAATCGAAAAAGTTTGAAAATCTCACCAACCGATCTAGACCGTCCGATTATCGCTTTTTTTCAAACGGTGTCCGATCGGAGCGGGACCAGTCCTATCTCGAAGATCTCATCGTCCTGAGTCCATCGGTGGCCTCGGATTTCCGATCCGACGGTCGGATCGCCGGAAAAGTGATCGAAAATCGAGAAACCCATATGATTTTCTTCCAACTTTCCCTCGCCGGTTCTCTTTCCTTCAGCCACCAAACGGGGTGCCACTGGTCTCATCTGAAAGTTCATCATCTTGGGAGTCCGTGACACTTGGAATCACCGGAAATGGCCGCTAGAGTCGGCCGGGGCGACGCCACGAAGTCGAGCCCCTGCTGCGCGCTCTCCCTCTCTCCTCTCTTTCCTCTCTCCTTCTCTCTCTTTCTGCTGCTTTGCCGCTGCCATTGTCTGGTGGTTGCTCCGACACGGGGGGAGGCCGACGGTACCTCGCCGGCACTGATGCTGGCCGGCCGGACGAAAAAAGGGAGGGAGAAAGTGAGGGGGAGAGTGGAGTCGGGGAGAGAGAAATGGGGTGGGGGAGTGCTGCATTTTTTTTTTTTTTAAGTTTCTGCAGCTTTTTTTTTTTATATATATATATGGGTTGTTACAAGCACCATTTTAGTCGCTTTGCATCCCTCCAATGCCGCTGGGACTAGGATTACCCGTAGAGGAACCATCCATGTTCCAAGAAAGACTGAAGAGTTGCATAGTGGTGTTGATAAGATAATTTATTTTAGCTAGCTAATTCTCAAATTTAGTTAGCTAAGAGTCTGGTTGGTAATACTTAATGATTTAAAACAAAAGTATTCTCTAAAAATATATATTAGATTAGTTGTTAAATATAAACAGGGGCGGAATTAAAGCTACATTAATGGAGTCAATTGACTCTATAAGGTTATAATAAATGATATAATTGAATATTATACATTTCATCTCAAGATAAAATTTAATAAATTAAGATGGTAACATAATTATATTTTATTAAAGAATATATTTATTTATTACTGATGAGTCAATATTTTATAAATAGAAGAAAACACTTCTTAAAATATTTTATAAATATAAGAGGATAAAAAATTTTGCCCCCATTGACCAAAATCTTTGGCTTTATCATTGAATGTAAAATGACAAAAAGAGTCGTGATCTATTCTCTCTCAACTTCAAACTATTAGGAGATGTAACGATTTATCTAATCTTTTAAACCCGAATGCTATCATAAATGCTTATGCCATCAAATATTATAACAATATAAATATTAAATACTGCCTTAAAAATTATTATTAAACAAATTTAATTTATAGTAACTATTTTCAATTTTTAGGTAACTACTTTTGGTTGAAAGTTGTTACGAAAATCACTAATTAATGGCTTTCGATTGTTACAAAAGTAGTTTTTCCTCTCTCACAGAAAAATCAACTCTTATTATAATATAAAAAGTGAGTCTCATATAATTTTGAGGATTGATGTGTGCACCTAATAATCTCTCTTAGCTTATATTCTTTTATCAATTGTGCATTAGATAAGGCAGTAATTATAGTTTATTAATTGAATAAGAAATCACATTTTTTTTCCAATTCACGTTTTGTATTAAATAAATATTTTATGTATTATTTTTTAAATAAAATTAATATTTTGAAATAAAATAATTTATAAATTAATTTAATATCATAAATAATTTTAACGAACTCATAATTCAAAATTTAATTTAAATCTACCTAATTCAACTCATACTAAATCTAAATTGAATGCGAGGAAGAATTTTCTTATGATAAGAAAGAGAAAAAGATTTAATTGAATGAAATTAGACGTTGTATTTTTATGTGAAGTAATTTATAATTCATTTAATTTTATGTGTAATTTAAAATTATTTATAAAATTAAAGATTTAATTGACTTTTTTGTTTTAAATATTAATAATTTATTTATATATATTTATACATGCCAATTTTTTTTTCTTTTTATGTTTATAAATTAATTTTTTTAGTCAAAAGATGTGAATTATAAAAACTAAAAATAGATGTATTATATATTTTTTAGTATATGTAATTTTTAATTATAAATATTAAACATTTTAATTTTAATAAATTCAAACTTTAACCAAATTTAAAAATAAAAAACAAAAATAAGATGAATAGAAATAATATAATAAATTCATATGTGATTATTTAATTTATTATTAAATTTTAATGTCATCACTTGATTTTAATATATTATGACTAAAAAATATCTAATTTTATTTTATTTCATGAAATTAATGTCATCAAATTTTAATAAATGATTTTTTTAGTTTAAAAATAAATTTTAAAAAATATTTAGCTAGCATGTTAAAATTAAATCGAATTATTATTATTATTATTATTAAAAGATGGAATGCTTTCACTGTTTTTAAATCATAAAAGAGCCTTTATAACCATATTTGTAAATGCCAATCCATCTTCTAATTATAACAAATCTCGTGGATGATTCTCTCTCTCTCTCTCTCTCTCTCTCTCTCTCTCTCTCTCTCTATATATATATATATATATATATATATATATATATATATATATATATATATATATATTTATAATTTTTTAAATGTAATAGAATTTTAGTTATTATTTTACCATAAATAAAAATAAAATTTATCTAATAGCACAAAAATAACTATATTATCGTTGTTATAATAAATATGACTAACTATACAAATAAATCATATATGAGCTTATCGAAAAAATTAAAAGATTTTTAAAAGATTTTATATTTTAAAAATAGTAATTGAAATTTTAAAAAAAATTGTCACGATCCAAATTTTAAGCCGGACCGGTACTAGAACTTGGATCAACATAAATTTCTCAAAGTCCGAAGTAAGTCTAACTATTCCTAACCCAACCATAAAGCTCATCATTGTTTCAAGAGAATAAACGGATAGAGTTCGGCCATATATTGGAATATCCAACAGAGAACAATAACTTCCCGACTTGTAATCACAATACATATATCAATTTAGGGAGCTCAGTTTGCCCTCACAATCCTTAAGCAATTTAAATTATCAAATGGGAGCTCAGCTCCCTCATTCAAATTTAATCACACATTAAGTTTTACAATATCCAACATATTAAGTTATTACAGTCTCAGAAAAGTTTAACACACTATTGGTACATGCGGATTTTCTAGAAAATAAACAAGGAAATAAGAACACAATAAATCTGCTTCTGGTAAACTTGCGAGGAAGAAAGCATGTAAAACTCAAAGAGCTCTCTTGTTACCTAATGAAAATAGTTGAACAGGATTAAGCATTCGACTCATAGGGTAAGATATTTATTTTAAATATAATTTCTATAACTATTTAAGACTAATGCATCTCTAAGTATGAAATGTAACATATACAAACAAATTCAACCAAATTCAAATAATATTCGCACAAAAAATAATGTGAAGCACTCACACATCCGTGTGTCACATCATTGTATATAAATATAGGAGTTGATCCCCTATATAACTCTCTTAATCTAATACCTGCCAATGAGATCAACTTGAGCCAGATTTTCTCTTAATAATCCAAATGTAGGAGTTAGTGAGATCAACTCAAAGCCGTACTCACCCCTACTTATTCACTAAAATGATTGGATTCCAGCGAGTCAAGCTCTAGCAGCTTTACCCGTCCTATCCATATCTAATATTGCACCACACGTACGCCGATATATGCACACAGCTCTAAATTACCTTAGGTAACACCCACAACAATTTCATCAAATAAAAAAAATGCAATACAAACTGTGCCTAATAGTTATCTATATACATATATTTATAAGTGAATGCATGGACATGTCTTGAATATAAAATAATATTGAAATTATAAATAAAATTAATATCTACTCACAATGTAACCAATGATTATTGGTTCTGCTGAAAAGAAGAAAATTGTTGATTTGAATAACCTAAGCAAACATATCAAATAACTATCAATAACAGACCAACAATAATTAATTAAAGAAACAAAAGACTTACTATGTTTGTATCGAAAATTCGACAAAGTTTCTCCTATACCTAGGATCTAACCTCTTTGCAAAAAAAATCTCATTTATATCCTAACAATCCAAAGGCCTTAGGCCCACAACACAATACAATGCCCATTTGGGGCCTTCAAGCATCTTAAATTATGTCCAAAACTCTAATCTTCAGCTCAGTTCTTGAACTCCTCTACAATCTAATTAAAATCACAATCTCATAAATTCTTAATAAAATTCTTACTAAAACTTCAATTACATATTAAATTTCTCATGAATATTCGACAGTATTCCTTCTTAAAATTGAATTAAATTTCTTGTCACAAAACTCAAATCCACTATTCAATAATTATATCAATTTACACAAATTTTCAATTTATTTCTTCATACAATTATTAATTCTAACACTTCATATTAATTCTAACACTTCATAGTCAAATCTAAAATAGAATATTTCATAGTATATCCATATAAGCAAAAATCTAACTAAACATCTATATTTATTTCCCAAAAATATTCCACAATGACTTAAAAATTCATTAAGCACAATATACTATCTCAAAATAATTTTAGTTTCATCAAAATAACATATTCAACTTAACTCAATCCTTAATACTAAAATTGATAATTTGTGCATTCAAATTTATATAAAATATTACAACCGTCAAATAAATTCTAAATTTTAATCATATGTTCAAGACATCTAAATATATCATCAATAAAAATTTTAGCATCAAATCATCTCTGCATCATGAGATATCAAAATATCTATTAAACCCTTCAAATTTTGAATTTTTTCCAGAATAACTCTTACTCAGACAACTCATATAAAATAATTTATATCTCACAAACTAAAAGTTCAAAATTCACCAAATTTTAACACTGCAGCCCTAACATACTAAAGATCATCTCTACTAAATTTTATAGTCTTCTAAACATCCTAACTATTTATTTTTCTCAAATTTCAGCAGCCTAAAAGCCCAGAATTCCAATCCAGGCAGCTTAGGTTCAACAAATTAATTCTCCAAATCTTATCATTGAACAATTATCAAATTTTAACCATAACTTCTACACATAAAGACCTTAAACATATCCAAAAATCACCAATGAAAGATGAACTAAACTCACCTAGATGGAAGACAAATCTACTATCCCTACTCAATCCCTGTTTTTGTTACTGTTCACCTTCTTTCTCCTTTCTCTCATTTTAATTTATTGTATCCTAAACCAAAATCTTTCTTTTCCCCTTGCTGGTTTTCTGAAGAAATCTAAAAAATTTAGCCATTATTCCTTCTTCTTCTTCTTCTTTCTTCCTTCCCTTCCCCGATACTCCTTTCTTCCTTTTGCTGTTTCTTTTTTTTTTTTTTTTAAGTGGCCAGCTGTGCTACTTTCAGAAGAAAAGTTCAATTTGGTCCTTGATCTTTCCAAAATTTCATATTACACCAAAAAATTTAAATCTTCACTTATAAATCAAAATTTCAAATTGTGAATGTTATTTCTATTTCCAATAACAACCATATTTAACATTTTAACAAAAATTGGAGTGTTACAAAAATTATAATAAAATAAGTGTTTAATTATTTTGTTATATAAAATATTTTTTTCTAACTATATTTATATCATTAAAAGAGATTATATTTATTATTTTTGATTAATTTTATATTTAGTAACAAATAAGGAAGAAAGAAATTTCTAAAAATAGAATTAAATATTAACTCAACATTGATCAACGTGAGTTGTAAAATGTAATTAAATTCAAAATTCAGTAAAAATATTAGTCACTCTCATTTAATCAAATTTTTATTCTCTTTTTCTTTTATATATTAATTTAAGAGGACTTTTTTTATTTTCTTCCTATTATTATTTTTAATTACAAATATAGTAATACATTTTTTTATTTATATATAAAAAATATAATGTGTCTAAATTGTTAATACCTAATTTACTAATTTTGTTACTGGATGTTTTATTATAGCATGAATATATATATATATATAATTAAATAATATTTTTTTATAATTCTTAATTATAAGTATATTATCTACTATATAAATATTTAATTCATAACTATATTCGTTTATCATAGTTAAATATTACACATGTGATTTTTAAATAGTTAAAAATATATTATATGATATTTTTGTATGACTGTATAAAATATGTTCAATCATAAATTATATATGTATAATTAAAAATTGCATAATTTATAAATAATTAAAAAATATATTATATATTATATATTAATAATTAACTTTAAAACTTTAGTGTTAATTCAATCTAAGTATGATTTTTTATGAAAATAATTGCATAATGAAATTGTTTCAAAAATCAAGAATAGAATAGGAATCACATTGAACCAAATTGAAATAAAAAAATTAAAAATCAAAATCATATCAAATCAGAACTGAATCAAATTTTTTGTTCAATTTCCATTTCTAAGCCAGCCCAAAATCAGAATTGCACACCCTTATTTAAAATATTTGAAATTTGACCTTCATTTTATATAAAAAAAATGTTAATTCAATAACAATTGTATGAGTTAGTTGTTATTATTATTATTATGGCATTGCTATGAAAGAAAAAACCAGAGCTTCATAATAGTTATTATTATTATTATTATTTAATTTATAATTTATAATACTTAGCTATACATATTTAATTTATAATTTACGTGGTTTTTATCCGTTAATATTACTTTATATATCTATAAACAAGTAGATAAACAAACTTTAAAGTATTAATAAAATATCAACTCTATATTATTTTCAATTATTATTAATTCAATAGTTAGTAACATACATGTGAAAAAATATTATAAACTTATCTTATTACAAAACCAAATTAAAAATTTTCTAAAATTTTTATTTTCTTAGACTTTGTTTATTTTATAGAAAATAATTTATATGTGAAAAATATTTTCTATTATTTGACATATGCCTAGAATTTTATGTCATTGTTCACAAGTTTTACCAACTAAGTTTTATGAAAGTTAAAAAAGTGAGGTTAGAAAAATGACTTTTTATTTTAAAATAAGAATTTTTTTTCCCTTATTTTGAGGTTATTTTCATTTGACTAAATTTTTTAAACACATCCAAATATTTTCAATAATTCCAGGAAAATATTTTCTTCAAGGGAGTTTAAATTTTTCAAGAAATTTTTATTTTTAAATAATTTCAAAGGAGTATTAAGTTTTTTTTTTTTTACCTTATTCTCTTTTTTTTTTAATTTTTAAGTGGATTTTTCCCTATTTCACAAATTTTCTAATTTCTTTAGGAATATAAATTTTTTATTATTGATAATCATGCAAAATAGCGAAATTAATTAATAAATTCTTTAGCTCATATTTTATTTTACAATATTAAACTTCACATCATCTTTAATATTTAGCAGGGACACTTTGATGAACCAATATAAGAGTATGTGCTCTTAATGCAATTGGCTGACTTGAACTCAGCTCCATTAACAGTAAGCAAGTGATCTGTTTTACCCTCTCAATTTTTCTAGCATGGTGCCATTATCAAATTTTCAAGAATTTTATTCTTCTAAACATATTAATTGAGAAGTTCAAGTATTTTCTTATAAATAACTATTTCAAGGATTTATTAATTCTTAGCAACAACATCATATGTAGTTCAATATTTAATTAAATTTTGGATCAATAATTTAAAATAAATATAAAAAAATAAATAATAATTAATGATTACATAATTTTTAATTAATATACTATTTATTATTAATAATAACTTAATCTTAAAAATAAAAATACTCAATTATTTATTAGTAACATAAAATAATTAATTATTAATAAGTAATAAAGAATAATTCATTATTAATGAGGGATGTAAAATAGAAAAATAATTCATTTAAAGTCTTCCCTAAGTCATCGTTGGCTCAGTCAAACTATTAAATGAAACCTAACTGCTCACCTTTTGTTTCCGGCTTGATTGTACACAAATAATTGGAACCATTTAATGTGTGGACCTATTCGTTCAACTGTCTATGCCCTAATTTGGTGTGTTGAATTAGCGCCAATTTTCGTGCTGAATAGCATCACTGTGTAAAACGATATACATATGAGAAGGTTACCTTTTATTGGCTTTTCTTGTAAAGTCTTATGTTTTTTAAGTACAGATGGAATTTTTAACTTTTTCTTTTAATTAACATAACATAATATATCCACCAAAAAAATATATAAAATATTGACTACACAAAAACTCTAATTATATATTTTATTATTTTTATAAATCATTTTAAACTTTTATTTAATTCAATAAAATTATAAATATCTTTAAAAAAATTATAAATTTGTTTATCTTATTTTCTATCCCACTTTTCTATTTATTATTATACGAGCTAGAGAGTATATAACTTTTTTGCATGATACCTTTATATATATATATATATATATATATATATATATAAAGATAAACTTATTCAATATTTATATGAAAAAGATAATATTATTTAATTTGCATTGAACACCAAAGAGATTTCCTGCAGTTTTCTTACAACAACTACAAAGCTTGATCAGCATATACTGTAGCATCTGATGCAATTATAATAAACTAATATATTCAAGGCAAATAATTTCTATTAAATTGAAATGGAACTTTAAGAATAAGTGGTTATATAAGATATCCAACAACTGACAATTAAATTTTAAGGTTGAACTTTTTTTCTAGTAGTAGAGGGATTAGGGGTTGAGACTCGAGCCCATCTACTAAATAAATGATATATTTTTAATTATTAGACCAAGTCAAGTCGTCATATGAGTTGACCTGAACTAGCCACCAATGCTAAAATATAGGAACTTTCCTTGAAACCCAATTTTAATGGGAAGAAAAGCTTGACCGTTTACCAACCAGCCGAATTGGAAGACTTGTGAGGGGACCACAGCAAGAAACTGCCAAGAAGGCATTCCCATACACAGGACTTTTGGATGAAAAGCATCAAAGAGGACTTCCCATACACAGGACTTTATCTTTCGCATGGAGTTGAACTTATAAAACTTTGGGTTAATTTGGTTAATTAATTCCTTCCCTCGAATCAGCTTAACACTCGCCTCGTGAAGGCAATAGCCTGGCTGATGGATTAGCCAGGTTAGGTACAACCTGTGAGGATGATTTTGTGGCTCTTCTTGTTTGATCATCTTGGTACTGTAGGTTTTGTCAGATTTTACAAATGTATCGTGTTTTGTTACTCTTCATCCCCTGAGTTGTGTCGATTTTCCTTGCTTTTCTGTATCTTCTTGTTAGGTTCTTTCACTTAGCATTTATTGTAAAATAAATCTTAATAAATCATAACAATCATAAATATAATGTGAATTATAAACGTAAAATTCAACCATCACCTTAATAATGGATCTTGAATAAATAAATTCTCACAGATTTAGAAAGCGTATCTGTTGTGGAGTTTAACTGAGCCATGGTAATAATTGAGAGGGACCATTTGATTCAATAAACCGATTTCTCCCTCTTGACCCTTCTTGATTCACACACAAGAATTTAGCGATGGAAGACTTTCTTGAAATAACCCTATTATCTCTGACTTTATGAAAGAGAATGTGTGTGACCTTACAGGTAGAGAGAAGACCAGCTCATATATATATATATATATCCAAGACTTAATCTTATACATCAATCAAGTAACCTTATACAATTAGAATTATGATTTATTTTAATTAGAGTAATCCTTATACAATTAGAATTTGTATTAATTAAAATAAATATCAATTACTATTGGGCAACATTAAAAGAATTGATTTTGGCCCATATGTAATATTAATTACTGGACAAAATCTTACATTCTCCCACTTGGCACAATAATTAAGTGATATAAACTTTAATAATGTAAACATTAGGCACGCATAAAATAAATAAATTATTTTCATAATGTACTTCATAATTACCTTCCTATAACAAATTACTAAGTATGGGTTATGGCGGTTGTACATTGTTTATCACATACTTCCTTCCATATACCACAATACTAGCAACTTACTATAGTAGGTACATAATGGATATATGTTTATCACATCATAATCCACAATAGTGTCTCAAAATACTTTTCCTATTATCATTCACTCAAAATATTATGTGTACACAATTATGAGAAATAGAAAATACTTTAATGTATATCAGAAACACATCAATGAGCTCAGATTGTCAAAGCCAATATATCATTAATTAATACAAACAAGACCTATTCTAAGCACATGTTCTTTAAATGTCTTAGGTTGTAAGCCTTTAGTCAATGGATCTGCAATCATGAGATCAATATTAATGTGCTCAATAAACACTCTTCTTTTCTGAACTTCCTTCTTAACGGCAAAATACTTTAATTTTATATGTTTGGCACCCTTCAAATATTTGTCGTTCTTGGAGAAAATACTGCTGCGGAATTATCACAATAAATTCTCAGCGGCTTACTAATGGTGTCGACTACCCCAAGTCCTGAGATAAAGTTCCGCATCCATAATGCATGAATTATAACTTGAAAACATGCCATAAATTTTGCTTTCATAATGGATGAAATAATGACAAACTATTTTTCGGCATTTTTTCATAATATTGTTCCTTCAACTGATAAGAACAAGTAGCTGAAATAAACTTTTATTGTCAACACATCCAGCTAAATCTGAATCTAAATATCCAATTACTTCTAAATAATTAGATATCCTGTAAGTGAGCATGAAATCTTTAGTTTATTGCAGGTACTATAAAACTTTCTTTGCAGCTTTCTAGTTATCAATTCCAGTATAAAGAATTGTACAGGTTTAAACATACATCAAATTGTCCACAATTGAAGCATAAGGAATTGATTCCATTTCTTTACGTTCCACATCATTCTTTGGACATTGATTGAGACTGAATTTGTCCCCTTTTTGTATGGGAATAATTCCTGCTGAATATTTATGCATTTTAAATCTCTCTAGAATTCTATCGATATAGGCTTTCTGAGACAATCCCAACAGTCCTTATGATCTATTACGGAATATTTCTATTCTAATAACAAAGGATGCCTCTCTCATATCTTTCATTTCAAAATTCATTGAGAGAAAATCTTTAGTCTCACGTAATATGCACAAATCATTTGCAGCAAACAAGATATCATAAACATACAGAATTAAGAATCATCAACTATCATTCTTAAAGTTTCTAATTTTGCTGCAATATCACTTGTTCCAATAATGTGTTCTTGCATACTTTTTGACCTATCATACTTCATGGTCGTGAGTTATGCCATTAGAGTACCAGTGAGTAACTTAACTTCAGAATAGAACATATCTTTCATGAGTTTAAGGTATTCTTTTATATTTTCACCCGATAGAATTGTAGTCCTAATGTTGTTAGCAATAGTTATTCACAAAAAAAACATAAGGCTTAATTTGCTTAATGATTCTCATTGCTTATGGTATAACTTCTCTTCCTCACTACTTATATCCATAATAGCATCGAATTAGCCAAGTTAAGGTCCAAGACACTAATTGGAACTTGACTTGCTCACACCATTCAAAGAAGTTCAATTAATTAAAACAATAAGAGATTAAGCTTGCGAATGAAGAGAAAAAGCTACAATATGATATTTATATGCTCAAAATAGATTCAGGTAACTTTAACAATTAGAATATACTATAGTTCTCCTTTGAGTAGATACTATAATATACTATCCTAAATTAAATGCCTTTAAACTTTATTAGATAATAATTAACTTATATCAAATATAAGTGTTGTCTTTTGACATCCAATATATATTTGATAAAATATTATTGTCCTCATAATTCTCACTATCATATAATAATTTATTTATCTTTGGGTAAAATCTTAAGTTCTGATGACTAGTAAGTATCAATTAATCCACTTTTCATCATAGGCATCTATTAGTATGGATAATTGATAATTTTTATATGCATGTAAACATCATTCATAGTTCGGCCACTTTAGTGACTGACAAACTATTAATTTTATTTTATTTTAGTTTGGCCACTTTGGTGACTAACAAACTAAAACAAATATCATAAGGCACACATATAAATTATGTATCTTAATAAACTTAATATTTGTTCATTTATTAGGTTTAATTACAAACCTTAATTAGATTGGGTAGAAAATATTTTTTTTTTCTTTTAATTTCTTTCTTTTGAGAAAATATGATCTCAAACTTAAATCTCTTTATAACACGATTTATCATCGTGTTAATAATCCTCGTGCCCAAAACTTAATTGGGTCAAATTTTAATAATATTATCATTATAATTATTTTAATCATTAACATTAATCATAAAACTTTCACGATCTATACTTTAATTTTACTCATATCTAATAACAAGTAAGAACTTTAACATTATGTTCATTATCATAAATTTGATGGAGAAATTTAATTGTTCAAAACCTAGAGTTTTGATACCATATGTAAAATAAATATTAATAAATCATAACAATTATAAACATAATGTGAATCATAAACGTAAGATTCAACCATTACCCTAATAATGGATCTTGAACAAATAAATTCTCACAGATCTAAAAAGCGTACCTGTTGCAGAGTTTAACTGAGCCATGGTAATAATTGAGAGGGACCATTTGATTCAATAAACTGATTTCTCCCTCTTGACCCTTCTTGATTCACACACAAGAATTTAGTGATGTAAGACTTTCTTGAGATGATCCTATTATCTCTAATTTTATGAAAGAGAATGTGCGTGACCTTATGGGTAGAGAGAGGACCAGCTCATATATATATATATATATATATATATATATATATATATATATATATATATATATATATATATATATCCAAGACTTAATTTGATACGTCTGTCAAGTATCCTTGTACAATTAGAATTATGATTTATTTTAATTAAAGCAATCCTTATACAATTAAGATTTGTATTAATTAAAATAAATATCAATTACTATTGGGCCACGTTAAAAGAATTGATTTTGGCCCATATGTAATATTAATTACTGGACAAAATCTTACATTTATCTCCTAGGTTGAGTGTCATTGGAGAAGCCTATTAGCTGGATTAGTTTAGTGGTGTTTACTAAGTTTTTCTTAGCTTTTTTATTAATAATAAAAAAATTTTTGCTTATAAAAATTAAAAAAAAAAAAAAAAAAAGAAAGAGAGACTGCCAAGAAGCACAAAGCAACTGAACAGGTCATAAATACACAACTTAATCCTGAAAATTTCCAATGTGAACCAAGAAATCAATAATAATTACCTGCGTAACTGAACAGGTCATATATACACAACTTAATCCTGAAAATTTCCAATTTACCTGCGTAACTGAACAGGTCATATATACACAACTTACTCCTGAAAATTTCCAATGTGAACCAAGAAATCAATAATAATTACCTGCGTAACTGAACAGGTCATATATACACAACTTAATCCTGAAAATTTCCAATTTACCTGCGTAACTGAACAGGTCATATATACACAATTTAATCCTGAAAATTTCCAATGTGAACCAAGAAATCAATAATAATTACCTGCGTGATGAACCTTAATGCAAGTTATATTGCATGTATATGAGGAATTGTGATTCAACCAAACTTAAAGACATTCCTGAGAAGCTTTAGCTGTCAAAGGCAATGTTCAATTTGACAAGAAAATATAGATAATTACTCTCAATGCGTGATGAACCTTAATGCAAGTTATACTGCATGTATATGAGGAATTGTAATTCAACCAAACTTAAAGACATTCCTGAGAAGCTTTAGCTGTCAAAGGCAATGTTCAATTTGACAAGAAAATATAGATAATTACTCTCAATGCACACATCTGGCTATTTCATAGACTACATTATATGAGTAATTATTATATGGGTGGATTGGCTCTAATAATTTTTCAACTTAAACGATTCATCACCAGCAAAATTTACATTGGAGGGTATTCACTACATGACTAAAATTTAATGCGTTCTCTCTTATATTTGTGTAGGATTTCTCAATGATTATGAAGATTGGCCAAATTATGCTTTTAATTTATGTTTTTGATTGGCCGGCCAGCCAATAAAATGATCAGCAATGGTACAATTTCGTGTTAATTTTCAACCCATTTAAAGTCTTCCTCTAAGTCATCGTTGGCTCAGTCAAACTATTAGATGAAACCTACCTGCTCACCTTTTGTTTGCGGCTTCCTCTCTCCTTTCAAACAAAGAAAGAAAATGAAATTGCAGAACAAAAGAGTAACAGGTTAAGGAAGAATTTTCAAAGTAAAAATGGCAGATGGCGCTGTGAACTTCTTGCTTGATAAACTAACTAATGTTCTAATGCAAAAGGCATCATTACTTGGAGATGCTCGTGATGAAGTTGAAAAAATAAAGCTTGAGTTAGAGAGCATGAGATCATTCTTAAGAGATGCAGAACGAAGGAAGGAAAGGAGTGAGTCGGTGGAAACATGGGTGAGGCAAGTAAGAGAAGTTGCATATGAGGCTGAGGATATAATAGATGAGTTCATGCATTACAAAAGCAGAGAGCAGTTTAAAAATGGATTCAAGGTTGTAGTCCAAGATGTGGTCAACTTCCCCAAGAACGTGACCAAAAGGCATCAGATTTCCTCAAAGCTACAAAAGATCAAAGCTAAGGTTCATGAGGTTTATGAGAGAAGCAAGCGATACGGTTTTGATCAGCTTGAAGAGGGGAGGACGAGAAATGTGGCTAGTGATAGGTGGCAACACTACGGAGAATCATCATCTTTTGTAGATGAAGATGAGATAGTGGGGATGGAAGAGAATACTGAAAAGTTACTTGGATGGTTAACAGAGGAGGAACCACGCCGAACTGTTATTTCAATTGTGGGAATGGGTGGCCTGGGTAAGACCACTTTAGTCACAAGGGTCTTCAACAATCAAATAATCAAGAGACACTTCGATTGTGGAGCATGGATATCTGTGTCACAAATATATGGAATTGATGAGCTATTAAGAAGCATGATCAAAGAAATTTTTCATACAAAACAAGTGCCAATACCAAGCAACTTGGGTTCAATGAATTACAGGAATCTTGTCAGAGTGCTTGTTGATTATTTGCATCAGAAGAGGTATGTTATTGTCTTAGATGATGTGTGGAGCATAGACCTTTGGAGCAAAATAAGAGGTGCATTTCCCAATAACAGATATGGAAGCAGAATTGTCCTCACAACAAGAAATGGGAATGTGGCTGCCTCCATTGGAATTGGAAGCCATATCCATCACCTTCAGCGTCTTCAACAGAAAGATGCTTGGTCTCTCTTCTGCAAAAAAGCATTCTGGCATGACCCAGAGCATATGTGTCCCCGACATCTTCAGCCTTTAGCTGAGGCTATTGTGCAGAAATGTGAAGGCTTGCCTCTAGCAATAGTGGCTGTTGGAGGTCTCATGTGTTCAAGAAGCAAGAGGATTGATGAATGGAAGACTGTTTTTGAAAGCCTCAATTGGCAACTCAATAACAATCCCATGCTTGAACGAGTGAAAGGCATCTTGCTGTTGAGTTTCAATGATTTACCATTCTACTTGCAGCATTGTTTCTTATATTGCTGCGTTTTCCATGATGGTTACCCAATTAAGAGAAAGAAGCTAATTCGGCTATGGGTAGCAGAAGGATTCATTAGAGAAAGAAAGGGAATGACAATGGAGGAGATAGCAGAAGAGTACCTCACAGAACTCATTCTTCGAAACATGATTCAGGTCACGGAGACAAATGATGCTGGGAGGGTGAAGATATGCCGAGTCCACGATGTCATGCACGAACTTGCATTGACAACATCTGAAAAAGAGAATTTTTGTACAGCATATGATGGAAGTCAATCAAGGTTAGAAGGAAGAATCCACCGTCTATCAATCTATAAGACGGGTGAAACCATCCAATTGAGCAGTACAATATCGCGCCATCTTCGCTCTTTTTTCGTGTTTCCAACAGATAAGTGCTCATCATTTTCGCTGAATGCTTTTTCATCAAAGTTCAAATTACTCAGGGTGCTGAATCTAGAGGGAGTTCTGGTTGAAACCATACCATCCACATTAGTTGAGTTGTTCAATTTAAGGTACTTGAACTTGAGGGACACCAAGATTAAGGAGCTTCCCAAGTCAATGGAAAGGTAAACAATCTGCAGACACTGGATGTCTGGAAAACCAATATGAAAAGAATGCCAAGGGGAATATCAAAGTTATCAAATTTACGACATCTATTTATGTGCAGCAAACAAGATCAGAATTCTGAGGCAATAAATGTTCTCAATGGGATGCAGGCTCCAGATGGAATATGGAGTATTCGGAGCTTACAAACATTAGCATGCATTGAAGCAGAGAAAGAGCTGCTCCAACAACTTGGGAACTTCACTAATCTCAAAAGGTTGGAAATCACAAAGTTGAGAGCGGATGATGGACCAAAGTTATGCTCCTCAATTCAAACGATGACAGGCTTAATCCGATTAGGTGTGATGGCAACAGAGATAGAAGAACAACTTCAGTTAGAAGCATTAACTCTGCCTCCATTTTTTCTTCAGAAACTGAAATTGGTTGGAAGATTGAATAGGTTGCCTCCTTGGCTTGGGTCCCTAGTTAGTCTAACTCATTTACATTTGGGTTTTTCATGTTTAGAAGAAGATATTCTTTCTTCTCTCCATGTACTTTCAAGTCTAGTGTTCCTTGAACTCAAGAATGCTTATGATGGGAAATTCTTGCACTTCAAGGCAGGATGGTTTCCCAGACTCAATAAACTTATATTTCAACAACTTGCACGATTGAATAGCATGAAACTAGAGGAGGGTTCACTACCAAGCATCCGGGAGATGTATCTAGTTCGTTGTCAGGAGCTGAAGGTGTTGCCTCACGGCATTGAGCATCTCACTAGTCTCCTGAAGTTGCATTTGGAGGAAATGGCAGAAGAATTTATAGAGATGTTAGAAAGTGGTGGCAGTGAATATCAAGAAAAGGTAAGGCATATACCCCTAATCAAACTTGTATATCTAACAGGAGAAACCCGAATGGTTGAAACCCTTTGAGGGTGGGTCTCCAATTACTTGATTCTTGTATCATTATGCTGTTTTAATCATTCAAAACAATATCAATTAATGGTAGTTGAGTTTGAATAATCCCATACAAGCCAAGTAAATAACCAGTTAAAAAGCCAAATCAACTAATACCTGAGAGAGCCAGAAGATCAGGAAATGCTAATTCGGTGAGCATTTTTGTTGGTGCTCTATATTGCCATAATAGTTTCTGCTTCGCATTCTCTCCCTACAAGAATAAAAGTGAATGGCAAGTATCAAGTCTTTTGGGCATTTCCACAAACACCTAAAAAGGCCCACGAGTGTTTTATTATTATATTATATATATTCAACTCAACTCAACTAAACTCATATAAATTCTCTTTCTCCAATGATTTTGGATTAAATCCTCAAAAATTATTATATTATATATATTTAACAAAATTTTACATTTGATGATGATTAGTTATGAAAATGCAAAATATATGATAGCTAGTTGTTTAGCCGTGCAAAATATATGAAAATGCAAAATATAGTTTTTTTTTATCACAAAATACCTCATTTTGATGGGAATAAGGACTCTGCTTAGATAATAAATAGCTTACTCCTGTCTTTTGTTATTGTTTGAAGCTAGAAAAGCACCCAATTGAATCATTTGCAGCTGCAGTATATAACTTCAAAGGCATTCCCTCGGTAGGCAGCTGCAGTATATAACTTCAATGAGATAATGTTTGACTCTTTTAAAGTAAGTAGATGCCTCTCTTTTCATTTGAGCTCTTCTTCGTTTCATAGCTTAAATGGGTCTCTAAACTCTCTCATTTCTCTCTCTCTTTTTCTTTTTTTTTTAATTGTTTTCAATAATCTCCATACCTATATTCTTTTAAAACAAACATGTATTTATAGATCTTAGTAAGGATTTGTTATTTCCTCCATTGTAAGGATTTACGGTAAAGATTTAGTATCATTGTATTTCTATTAAATAATAAAATATTATGCCTAAGAAACTCCATAATATAAAACAAATCCTTCCAAATGAAGGAAATATCAAATTCTCACAATAAAAAAGAGATAATAAATCTTTTACAAGAGATAACAATTCAAGATCTATTTAAAATAATAGAACTCAAAATAAATATAAACATGTTTTAAAAAGATGCAGATTTTATAATTAGTACATCCATAAAATTTGATAAAATAATATTTTTGTTTAATCTAAATTTTTTTGCTAAGATCTTGTTTGGCTCAATTCATTTCACTTTTTTTTTTTTGTCAGTAGTAGATAGACATATGCCTACACAAGACTTACTATACTAACACTCGCTCCCAGGTAATTGCTGACTGAGAAGAGTTTTGACAATGCTTATGAACCCACACACATATCTTTTACCGATAATATCATAATAGAATTCATTTATAAATAAATTTTTTTGTCTAGTATATTTTATGTTAAATGTAGAATTATTTCATTTGAAATAAATTTTATGTTTGAAATAAATAAAATAAAATTTAATTTTATTATAATAAATTTTATGGAATTGATTATTCGTAAATCCAAATAAATTTTCACTTAAACTAAACATTCAAATATATTTATAAATGAATTTTATAAAATTTATTTATATCAAATGCTATTTTAGACTCAATTTATCATAAAATAAAATTAAGACTTACATATTAAATATATAAATTTTATATATTTATATTTTAAATTTATAGTAGATCAAATTTAGATTAAAATTTTCCTTCAACCTAATATCAATTATTAAAAATTTTTTTAAGAAAAAATGAGATCTCACTCTTTAAGATTAAACACAAAATTTACCTTCAAAACGAGAAGCAGAATTTGCTGAACAAAAGCTCATTCAATAAACATTTACGATCATTCGCAAATTGTGCAAAAGGATGAACTATCAGACTGCCTACCCGACAAAGCCTGGACAAGTGCCAGAGAATCAGTCTCGAAAATAACCATAGAATAAGCTTTCTGCTCTGCCCAAGTTAAAGCCTCCCGCAAGCTTTAAGCTTTTGCAACCTTAGGGCGAAGACTCAAGAGGACCAGACAGACAGCCCTGCTTGACAAGCATCACTTACCAAAATTAATACTGATCATTCTTGAAATTAGTATTTTTGAATTTTAATTTATATTTTACTCCTGTAGTCCTCTAAACAATTAAGAGAGACGCCCTATGCAATTTATTATTATTATTATTATTGTTATTATTAATAATAAAAATATGGACATGTCTAGCTGGCTGCTTGGCTCCTTGTGACAGGACATGGTCGAAGTTTAAAAGTGAAACCGAAATTAGAACCTGATTGATTTTAAATGGAATCAAAGTTACATCAGAACTTATTAAAATCAAATTGATTAAAATTGAGATTGAATTGATCAAAATTAGCTGATTTAATTGCATGTTAAACTAAATTTTTTTTTTATTTTTTATTTTTCACATAATAAAAAATTTTGAAATTTAACCAAACCAAAATTAGAACTAAAGCAAATCAAATATAAAATCAAACTATAACAAAAAAATCTTAAAAAGTCGTTTCCAACTCCTTTGGAACTTAAAACCAAGGATTCAGGTCTGGAACTGGCAGACAATTGAGAGTGGATCCCATGAAGTAGGAAAATCCCACACGTTACACTAACGTAAGTACATAACAGTGAGCAACCTTTGGAAGTTGAAATTGGAAACCAGGACACGCCAGGCTGCTAGTCCACGTTTTTGTTGCTTCATTTCTGGTGTCCTCGCTACTTAAGTTCAACAGAAGAGATGGTGACCAGACCAACTAATTCTTTATTCAAAAAATCCCATGTGACCAGCTAAGTCCCACACCCATAAATGAGTATCAGAATAGTGAGTACCTCTGGATTCTACAACTGCCTTCGATTCTTTTATCAGCCTGGTGTGTATTGTTCTGTTTATTTATTCTGTTTCCCATCTGTCTTCTGTTCGGTTTGAAAGAAAGTTGAGGAAAAAGAAAGATTTAATTTTTATTTTCTTGACCAAGGTAGTAGTTCTATTCATGCTTTGTTTATTTCTGGGAATTGAGTTTGACCCAGATTCTTATACTGGGTGGGTGACTGTTGAATATTGTTTTTTTTTTCAGAAAGGGTATTTTGATTCACATAATGTGGAAGATCAATATATCTTGTTAGTTAGCTTCTGGGTTTTGGTTAATGTTTTATTATTATTATTATTATTTTTCATGTGTTCTGTTGCCTACCCTTTCTCTTTTGCTTGTTGAGATACTCATGTTTGTGTCTGACTTATGATAGGTAGAGATGTTTTTAAATATCTATGCTGATCGTAATGTGTTTCTTGCAAAAGGGTTGTGATTTGCTTGGCTTTAAAGCTACATTTTGATCAATTCTATCTCAGGTTCAAAATTTGGCCTGTCATTAATCTAATTCTTATCTAAATTGCAAACCTAGAGGTGTCTCTTCGCTTGAATGGCGGCAATACTTGCTTCACACAGTTGTAATTGCCGTAATGTTGATTTGCTGAATCAACTAAGGACATTGGACAATATCAGTTTCTCCAGTTCAATTCCAAACCCATTAGCAAAGTTTGATAATCAAATATGCAATCCACATTCAAGGAATTCAAGGTTTCAGGTGGAAATGCGACAAACTGAATCTCCAGCCTCAAGATTAGGTGCCAAAGGCAATGGACGAGTGATTAAAATGGTACCTGTGAGTGAGGTAGTGAAGAGGAAAACGCTTAATGGTAAAGAAGTAAAGATAGTGAATGGTACAAACCAGGTTAATGGTACTGGAGCGAGCATAATTAAGAGAGAACCTGGTGCAGCACTTGTTAAGACATCAAGATATAGACAGACGGACAAACTTCCACCATTGGAGGATTCAAAGGCTTTGCCCACAGATGAAGGTTTTAGTTGGGCCAATGAGAATTATAACAATTGGCAGAGGAATATTCATATTTGGTCCTGCATTCTTTCTTTTCGTGTTCGAGTACTGTTTGACAATGAAAAATGGGCATATTTGGGAGACTTCACAGAAGAGAAGCAGGTGAGTTTTCACATTCTCATAAGACAAGTATATGTTATTATTGTTATGCATGTGTACAGTACGTCAGCTATAATTTGGTTCCATTATATGTGATTTTGTTTGTTTGAGATGAATATCTTTGTTTTAGCTTCTGTTTCTATTTTCTTTTTTACAGAAAATTCGAAGGCGAAAAACTGCTTCATGGCTACGGGAGCAAATATTGCAGCTAGGTCCAACTTTTATCAAACTTGGACAGTTATCTTCAACAAGATCAGATATATTTCCACGGGAGTTTGTGGATGAGCTTGCCAAGTTACAGGTATCTCATAATCGAGTCTCTATTCATTTGAATTGGCTTTGGCATCTCATGTCATAATTATGCTTCTTAGTGAAAATAGCACAGCAGTTCCATAGTTTTCATCTTTGTTACTTTGATTTTTTTTCAAATAAATTTTTTATGTTTCTTATATTATATAATCCAGGACAGGGTCCCTGCCTTCTCACCAGAGAAGGCAAAAAGCTTCATTGAGAGCGAACTGGGAGCTCCTGTAAATATGCTGTTCAGGGAGTTTGAGGACCAACCAATTGCTGCAGCTAGTCTTGGTCAGGTGTTTGATTTATGCTTAGTTGGTGTACTTTCTTAGTATAAAATTAAAGTCATTGTGAAAATATTTCTTAATTTTAATTGTACACAATACATTCATTTGCTTGAGAAATAGGATGATATCATGATACTCATCATGTAATATTAAAAGAATCACTATGAAGAATATAAAAACATCCCTGGTGCATGACTCCCTGCTTTTCTTATAGAAAATTTGGGAAGTGTGAATCAGAAGGAAAGTGCTTGCTTTCATAGCTAATCAAAGAAAACGCAGAATGTTAATGGTTGCTTAGCTTATGCTGGATTAAACTTTAATTTTTTTTCTCCTGCATTTATGGTCTTATAAGGGATTAATTGGGAAGTGGTTGAGACTTGAGACTATTAAAGTTTTCTTTTTCCCTTTATGAATGAGTTTCTTTGTTGAAAATAAGTCACTTTTGTTAGTTGGAATCTGTTTTTATTTTTTAGGTGCACCGTGCTATCTTGCATAATGGAGAGAAAGTAGTCGTGAAAGTGCAAAGGCCTGGTCTCAAGAAGCTTTTCGACATTGATTTGCGTGAGTGTTATATTTTTTTTTCCCATTTTAACCTACTGACCTGGTATAATTTGTTACAAATTATCAAATGCAATGCTTCTTTTCTTTTTCATCATGTGGTCTCGTCACAGTTTTTGTGCTATAATTAGATGTTCACTTAGGAAAATCTACAAGTTTGCTTGATGGTTGTAGTTACTTCATGGATTCTGTTGGTTCTACGATTTTACTTTTTGACAGATCCAAAAGATAAATTATTGCCAATTCAAATCCTGGAAAGTCCTTGATGAAAGCAGTGAGAACTGAAAAGGTTCAATTAAGATGCATCTACTTACATGCTTCACCAATTAAGATGCATCTAATTTTGACATTTTATGATGTACATTCTCAATCATCCACATATATTTGATTGATTTTAGTTATTCCAGCATTATAGATCTGTCTAGGTTAAATATTTTTCATATTCTCCATGAAGTGTACACTTACATTACATGACAAAATCAGTGATTTTGGTTGTCTAATTTTCTGCTTTTTCCATCCAGGTAATATGAAGCTAGTTGCAGAATACTTTCAGAGAAGTGAAACTTTTGGCGGTCCATCTAGAGATTGGATTGGTATATATGAAGAATGTGCCAAGTAAGTGGCAAGCATGTATCAGTTGTAACATTAAATTCTAAAGATCATGATTACAGAGCATTGATGTCAACAATAGCACACAATTAAAGACACAAGCAATATGTATCCTATGTCCTTGTGCAGATGTGCCTGGCACTTCATTTTCATGTTTAAATTTTAATGTTCATGCTGGTCCACTATTGTATTTGTCTGACATTCCACAAAGTTTAAAGATTCATCAAATGGATTCTGAAGCACATCATTTTTTTCTTTTTATCTTTGTATGATAAAAATAGAGTCCTCTCTATTCATTCCACCACCTTGTGTTGGTTTCAGGATTTTGTACCAAGAGATTGATTATATTAATGAAGGCAAAAATGCTGACAGATTCCGCAGAGATTTTCGGAATGTAAAGTGGGTCCGAGTACCAGTATGTTTCTTGCTATAGCCTTTTCAATTAATTTTCTTCTCTTGCACCTCAATGCATTCAGTCATAAATATGTAATTAGTTAGTGAATGTGGCCTGTACTTTGAAGGTTCTACCATACAACCAATGCTTAATCAAAAATCAATTTTGTCCCTTTGTAGCTGGTATTTTGGGATTATACTGCCACAAAGGTGCTGACATTGGAGTATGTACCAGGTTTCTATCTAAACCAATATCTTTCTTTAACTTCTAGATGATATCCATCATACATTATAGAACTTCAGCAACACTTTTGACATGGTGATATTACTGACTTTTGTATATAGGTGTTAAGATAAATCAACTAGATATGTTGGATTCACGAGGATATAATCGTTCTCGAATTTCTGCACGATCAGTTGAGGCATACTTGATTCAGGTATACAGCATTAATGAAAGCTGATGACTGTAAAATACCTAATGTCAGTTATCTTCCCTGTACCTCTTTCTCTGGATTACCATTTTTTGGTAGTATTAGTTACACCTGAAGACTTCATAACTATTGCTGAACTTACAAAATAATTCAGATTTTAAAAACTGGTTTCTTTCACGCGGATCCTCATCCTGGAAATCTTGCCATCGATGTGGATGAAGCAATCATCTATTATGACTTTGGTATGATGGGAGAGATCAAGTCTTTTACTCGAGAGAGGTTGCTTGGACTTTTCTATGCGGTTTATGAGAACGATACGAAAAAGGTTCATATTCCATCTCTTGATATGGGTACTTAGGTTTTTTTTTTTTCTTTTTTTTTTTCTGACTCTAGCATTGGTTTATAGAATGGAACAACTGAAGTTTCACACATACTGGTTACAACCTTTTCTTTCTTTCATGGTATTACTATTTGATAGGATATAAATACATATATATCATGTATTTATAATTTTATATGCTATGACTCTCTTATTTTCAACCTCTACCGTGTCACTCATATAGCCTTTTAACTGTTAGCAGTATCCTTAAGCTAGTGGAAGGAATTTCTTGGATACATTACGGAAGTTTTAATGAGTTATAGCATGTCAATGAATTGATATTAGATAGTTACGAGAAAAATTAGTAGTGTTTTTATTCACAACTTCTTGTGAATAATCAGCATGCAAAAACCAGAGGTTGATAGTAATGTTGCATGTTTAGTTTCATGTCAAAAGTCTCAGAAATCACTTCAGGCAAAAATAATCAAAATCAATGTAAAAAGATGAAAACTGCTGTTGTCAATAGTGAAAAGTCTCTGTTGCAGAAATCACTGACCAGCAGAATATGACATTGTGAGATATGTTTTAAAAATCATTGCTTTGTTCCCTCTTTTTGAACAAGTAATTTCATTCATTCCAAAAACTACTATAGTATAAGCAAACCTGCTACAAACAACATGACAGCAAGCTTTAAGGAACTAGTCTCCAGAGGAGGACATTCATACCCTAAGTCAAAATTTGCATCTCCAAACTGGACTGGTGCTTGTTATATGCTAAAGCTGCCTTGTTAAAACACACTTCATATAACTACAGAAAGATGCAATATCTATCAGAACTTAACCAGCAACTTCCAATTTCTGCAAACTTCTGTCAGGAATGGTTTCCTTCTTCACTTCCCGTGCAGGTTATCCATTCCATCAAAAACCTGTCTTTGACATTAGAAGAAATCCTATGCACTAAGCTATCACTTGCCTAGATATTTTTATTGTGAATTAAATCATTCTTATCTGTCCAAATGCCATATATTAACATCGAGCCAATCTCTAATTTATGGAAGCCGGAATGCTCCATTCTAATCCCAAGTAATCTGTCATTTCTTTGTTAATGACAAGCACATTCATGCAGTTGAAGTCATTAGAAAGGTTTTAATGCATAACTTTCTTGTCATTGCTTTATTGGTTGAACTTACAAGCATCTGCCCTGCAGGTTATGCAAAGCCTCGTAGATCTTGAAGTACTTCAGCCAACTGGAGATTTATCATCTGTAGGTGCCATACACACTAACCACTTTTTGAGGCAATGATTACTTATTGATATGTAAATGAATTTTTGGAACACTTGACAGTAACAATGTTGTATGTGCTTTTATTTTGGCATTTTGCTAGGTCAGGAGAACTGTACAGTTCTTCTTGGACAATTTATTGAGCCAGAAACTTGATCAGCAGCAGACCTTGGCTGCAATTGGGGAGGTATGCAGCATCAAAGCCTGAAAAATCATTTAGCACGAATATAAGAATGTTAATGATAACCCAGGTGTGTATATGATCTTTTGTGCTATGTTTGGTCGGAGAATGGGAAACAGGAAGGAAGGAGGTATTTTACATTTTTGGTGGGAAGAATAGAATTGGAAAAGATTAAAAGTTACCCTGCTAATTGTTTTTGTTGGGACCAGGTGGAAGGAGGATCACTTTACTTTTCTTGAGTGCCTGTCCGTCAAAAGTCAAAACAAGGATAATTTTCCCCTTCTTATCCCATTCCCCTCCCCCAAATCCCAATTTCTTTCTCTCAATCCTTCCCCAAAAACAACATTGTGATTACACTTGTGCCATTTCAGTAACTTCCCAAAATGTACAGTTTGAGGTGGAAAATGAGTGTCTTGACAAGTCATTTTCTATTTGATTGATAGAAGTCATTGATGTCCATTCTATGTAAGTTAGACAATCTTACATCATTGCTAGTTGCATATGGTACTTTGTTATCTAGAGGAAGCATAATATAATTCATTTTATCCTGTTCAACTTTTATACGATCCCTTGTGCTATGTTTGAATGCAATATTTTTCAATAAGAAATTTAGATTCGATTTCAGTTTAAATTGTTTAAATGAAATTTGACTCATATTTTACTTAGTCGAATTCATCAATAAATACGAGGTTTATGAACACGATTCAGAATTCATTTGAAGTGAATTTCAAATGATACCTTTTTAGAGGATATTTCAAATCCAGACTCAGACAATGTTTATTCCACATTTATAACCTTAACTTGTTTTCATGACTTTACTCAATTTAAAAAAAAAAAAATCTTAAATTCAATCTTTTATTTCAAATTCTTCCACCCAAACACAATGTTAACGATTTATGATTGATGAACTTAGGTTTTTATTTTTCTCCTTTTTTTTCATGCAGGATTTATTTGCAATAGCTCAAGATCAACCATTGCGGATTCCATCAACCTTTGCATTTGTTACAAGAGCATTTTCAACACTTGAAGGTTTTCTTTCTGCTCCCTATCAGGACCAAAAAAGCCGCTAAACCAAACCTTCTCTCTATAGAAAAGGGAAAAGAAACATTCATTTCCAAACTATATTTACAGAGTATTTGCCAATTTGGACTTTGGAGCGACTGCACTCATTTATGTCAATAAATACATTACAGAAATCTCCCTGATAAAAGTTGTAGATTTTTGAATTTTTTTGAGCCTTATAAGCAATAGCAACAACTACATCCTTGTCTTGCTCTTTCTCTTATTGTTTCTTCTAGCCCTTTTTTTTTAATATTTCTTTCTGACAGGTATTGGCTACATTCTTGATCCAAATTTTTCGTTTGTGAAGATTGCTGCCCCTTATGCTCAGGTTCATGTCTGCCTGGCTCCTTCGAACATGACAAGCTTTTCCCCGTGCTTTCATGGTGCCCTTGTTTACTTCACTAACGTTTTGCGCCACTTGCAGGAACTTTTAGATCTAAGAGCCAAGCAGCATTCAGGAACACAACTAGTGGAAGAAATAAGGAAACAAGCGAGTGATGTATTGCCATTTACTCATTCATTTTATAGCTTCATTTCCCTCCTGACTTTTATTGCATCAGAAACCTCTCTTCCCTCTATATATATACAATAGAATGTAGATGATCCATATATTGGAGCACTTCTATGCTGTTTCAGGCCAGAAGTTCTACCATGTCGATGCCATACAGAGTTCAGCAGATAGAAGAGTTTGTGAAACAACTTGAATCGGGAGATTTAAAACTTCGAGTTCGGGTGCTTGAGGTGATAATCCCCTAATATCTGCAGAATATAAGTTTACTTCATTTGTTTCAGCTTAAAATACAAAAAATCAATAAGGATTGCACTTTCAGCAATTGAAAATTTCATTTTCCTTGTTTTGACATACTATTATAACTGCCTTTACCAGTCAGAAAGAGCAGCTAGGAAAGCAACTATACTACAAATGGCAACTATGTACACAGTCTTGGGAGGTACCCTACTAAATCTTGGGGTAACCTTTACCAGTCAAGGCAGTCAAGTTATCGCATATGGCTCCTTCATCGGTGCAGGTGAGCCCTTTTCTTTTTAGCATCAGAATCTCCGGATAATGATACTATTAGACCTGAACTCAAGACCTTACAGCCCTGGAGATAACTCCAGTACCAATGAGTTAATGTTCATTGGTTAAGCCTTATATTTTTCATCAACAGTTTATGGTTTATGGCACTGACTCAAAGCTTGTGAAAACACAGGAGTTTTCTTGACACTGCTTCTAAGGTCAATGCAAAGGGTGAAGAAGCTTGATAAAATTGAGAAGATGATATGATTTCTGACCCAACAAATTGAAATAAATCTCACATGCATTACAGATCATGTTCTTCCATTTATATTTTATAGTCATTCAATTATATAATTTTCAAGCAAAACAATTCTTTTGCAAATCACATGTCATTTTCATTGATTAGTTCAAACATGGCTCTGAAAATATCAGCAATGACAGAGTCAAAGGGACATTGTTTCTTAAGGCAGTGGATTATTGTCAAATGCAACAAAATGATTCCTCAAATATACTTGTTTTTATTTGAGAATGTGACTTTTTACAATCTCACACTCTACTCTGACCTTGTTTCAATTATTGAGCAGGCAAATTATTTTTCCAATTACTTGCAAGATTGTGAAAAAAAAATAATAATAAAACAGCATTGATGCTCTTATAAGGAATAATAGAGTATTAGAATGAAACATTCATTATCAAATAAACATTTGCTTTTAACCCTTAATTAAATTGTAGTGAATGCATGTTCAATCGAAGTCATCTAGCCATTGGCTTGAGTTCTCCTTGTCAAACCACACAAGCAGGCAAATTTCCTTTGGTTAAAAGAAGCAATGGTTGTGAATCCTACCAGCTCATCACAAGTCCTATCATTAAAAAAAATATGAAGGATGTGTTTATTTTAAGAAAAATATTTTATGTTTTCTTATGTTGGGCACCTAAAAAAGTCAAATAAATTAATTTTTTAATTAATTAAAGAAAAATAATACATTTTAAAGGAATATTAATCTTATTATTAAAGAAGAAATAAAATTATTTTCACAAATATAATATTTTACAACAAAAAAAATTGAAGAATTTTTATCTAAAATTTAAAATTAATTTAGGGATTTTATAAAGTCTTCAATTTTCATATAATAATAATGACGAGTAATTAATTAAAAATTTAATAAGAAATTATAAAAATATTTACTTATTAATCTATGACCACCACTAATCATCTTTAATTGTTTCTAACGGCCAACGCCAGTTGTCCGCAATAATAATCAACAGAGGTCAGCCATGATAACCAACACCAGTAGAATTCTATTAAATCAATTAAATTGATTAAATTAATCGATTCAATTGAAAATTTTGATACGACTTTTTAATAATTTGGTTTGATTTAATTTTCAATTTTAGGAAAGTTAATTTATTTAATTTGTTTTTTTTTAAATTAAATCAGTAAAATCAAATTCAACTAAATTGAATAATTTATTTTTTTAATTAATTATTTTCAAAATATAATTAAAAATAAAAAAAATATAATTAAAATTTGATTTGAAATGAATTCAAAATAAGTATAAAAAAAATGTGCAAGATGATGTCCAAATCAATAAATTGAAATGAATCGAACCACATTGGTTTGATTTAGTTTTCTCTCTCAATTTGATTTTTCATAAATATTATAATTGAACAAAAAAAATATTTTTCACAAATAAATTATTTTTTAAGAGAGAAAAAAATAAATTATTTTACCAAAAGTGTTTATCATAGATAAATTATTTTTTTAGTGATGGAAGGAAAGTGAATTATTTCAAGAAAAATGTTTTTAATAAATAAATTATTTGGAAAGAGAAATGAAAGAAAAATAAAAATGGTACAAAGAGGACACTTCAACATAATAAGGCATGAAGAGTTTAATCACAAGACAAGATTTTATGAGACTGAGAATTCTAGGTGGTTGGCATAGTTGATAAATTTTATATTAATTAAAATTTTAAATTATATATAAATGCATGATAAATTATAAAATACATTTAAATTATATTTTACTTAAACTCACATAAATGTAAAATTTTCACAATTTAAAAAAAATAATTTTTAACTTGGAAGATCTAAGTTAATAATTATCTTCATTAAATATTAAAATTTATAAAAATAATATTTAACTCTTAATTTTGTAGTTTTCTACAAAAAAAATACTCTTAAGTATCCAATAATTTTCTAAATACAGACCATAAAAAATAAAATTTAAATTTTTAACCTATTATTCCTTCCATCTCATTTCAATATCTTTTTAAAATTTATGCACAAAAATTAAAAAAAATAATTCAATAGCATCATTTTAATAAAAAAAAATACTAATAATCAATATCATTGAAATATAAAAAGGTGTTAAAAAAGATAAATGCATTTAAAATAATAATAGATAAAGGTAAAATTAAAAAAAATATATTAATACTTTCTTAATTTTTTAAAATAATAAATAAAGTGAGATAAAAAAAATTTCTAAATCATTTATTACAGGGAGAAGGAAGGAGTATAAAACATGACATTTACAATTTTGGTATTTTCTGGATAAATTTCAAGGGTTATTTCTAAACTTTATGAGTTAGAACAGAGTATTTTTGAATTTAAAAATATAATATAAAATCCCTTAAATTTTAAAATTTTACACAATAAAATCTTTTTAACTCCTTAATAGATAGTTTATGCAATGTAGAATAGTGGTAACTAGGGGTGTGCAAACGGTCGGTTCGGTTCTGAATCGAACCAAACTGATAAAATCGAAAACCAAAAATAAAAAATTTAAAAACCGAACCAAACCGATTAATAAGAGAAAACTGAACCGAACCAAACCGATAATATTGGTTCAGTTCGGTTTTAAACCGATCAAACCGAAATTTATAAATTGAGCATTTGATTTTCAATTAGGTTTGGTTTGGTTTTAAATCGATCGAACATAAATCTTAGGGTTCGGTTTGATTTTCTTTGATTTCCTTGATATATATATATTAATAATTTCGGTTCGGTTTGATTTTTTTATTTTTTATAAAAATAATAGAACCGAACCGATTAACCGAAATTATCAAAATTATAAACCGAACTAAACTGATTGAATTTTAAAACCGAACTGATTGAACCGAATTGACTCAGTTCGATTCGATTTTTCAGTTAAAACTGAAAATTGCTCTCCCCTAGTGGTAACGTGAATAATTCTCTCTCTTTTATGTAACAATGGCAAAATCGACAATGATTTTTTCACATATTAACCATAAAAAAAATCTCAACTGTATGAGAAAATGAAATACTAAATGTATAGCAGCTGATTAGAAAAATTTCTACCTTCAAAAAATAATAGCAGTTGTTCATATTATCACTGTTTATAATTATCCATATCAGCGTGTTACTTATAAACCGATTATTAGATGTTAAAAGACTTTTTATTATTCAAAATTTCAAAGTTTAAGAATTTTATACTATAATTTTAAATTTAAGAATCATTTTATTATAATCTCTAAAATTTAAGGATGATTATTAAAATTTATCTCCTTGTGTTTAGTTTTTTTCCCCTCATAAAATTTAAAAAAAAAAAATTGCTTGGGGTTGCTGTCAACGTTATTAAGTCAACTAGTTAATTTATTGAGAATAATTAATAACAAAAACAGAACAATGCCATCAATTTTATTCACTGATTTGGTAGGTAAGAAGAAAGAGTTGGTCAGTGGAGCATTAAGTGTTATTGTAATTAATATATTCATGTATATCACTCTATTTGTACTTGAGTTTCGTATAGTATTGAAAAAATATTAAATAATATTATTTTTATAAGAATATATTAATAATTGATTAAATTATTTTTTATTTTATTTAATTATTTGTTATATAAATATTTATTATATTTAATAGAAATAAAATTTAAAATTGTAAAAAATAAAAAGTTTTGTTTGAGTTTATACTCTTTAGTTTTTCAAATATGATAAATAATTAAAAAAAATTTTAAATATGATAAAAATAGATGAAAAGAATACATATTAATCTATAGATTTTCATAATAAATTTTTAAAATTATTTTATTAATATTTATCATTTATATTTAAAATTTTTTATAAAATTATTTAAATTATAATAAAATATTTCTTAATTTAATTAAATTACTATTTAACTCGCACAATTATCATGTATAGTACCATGAATATACAGTAAAATTTGCTCCAAACTAACAGCGTTTCCAATATTTTTTTTTTTTTTTAACTGATGTTTCCAATTAATTGTGTTTGACAAGGACATTGCAATTGGACATTTTTAAATTATTTGAGCAAACAACCACAAAGTTTGTTGACTTCCCACTAAATTAACTGTTTGACAAATTCAATGAGACCAACCCATTCAATTTATTTCCATAATTTTATATTCATATTTATTACTATTTTCACATACTTTATTTTATTTTTTTCATTGATATAAATAAATTTGTTATTATGAATTTTTTAATTTCATGTAGTATATATTTGATCAATTTCAATAAATTGCATTAAATTTCTTAATTTGATAAACACTGCAACTGATTATTATTTTTTTTAAGTATTAAATTTTCTGAAAAAAGAGATCTCTTGAATAATGAACTTTTATATAATAAGATTTTTTTTTTTTTAATTTACCCATGATGGATTACATCTTTTCAAGGAGAGAGTAGGAATATGAATAAGTCAGTTTTGATAAGAATTCATTTGATTTTATTCTAATAGAATGAGTTTAAATAGTATATATTGAGTTTATGATATATTTAAATTTTAAAAATAATATTCGTGATGGGTTTGAATCGGATTTTAAATTTTACATATTATATATATCTATTATTTAAATCTGTTTATATAAATATTTAATTAAATATAAAATATATATTTTTATAATAATATTTATAAATTATATATTTTTATTTTAAATAAAATATAATTTAAATATTTTATTAAATTATTGTCACGACCCAACCTATGGGCCGGACCGGCACTAGGACCTGGGCCAGCCTAAAGCCCCCGAGGCCCGTAGTAAGCCTAACTGTTCATTAACCCAACTCTAAGGCCCATTTGAGCCCAAATTCAAGAAACCAAACGGACAGAGTCCGGCCATAAAATGGACTTTCCAACGGGGAGTTTTCGACTCACCCGACCTGTAAACACAATAAACAATCCATTGGGGAGCTCAGCTCACCCTCCACATACTCATCAACATAATAATAAATGGGAGCTCAGCTCCCTCATCCAATCCATCAAACAGACTTAAAATATTAAGTTTACAGGTCCAACATGAATATAATATTACAGACCAATTTCAAATAATTACTGCTAACACATGCGGAAATTCTAGGAGTAATTAAAATTACACAATATTGATAAACAACTGCGAGGTAAAAGGCGAGTTAACCTGAACAAAATATCCTCCTGTGGCTGTAAAAATTTTTGAACAGAGTGAGCGTTCGACTCAGAGTAAAATATCAATCTTAACTATAATCTCTATAACTATCTCAAACTAATGCAACTGTAGAGTGAAATGCAACATACACAACATTTTCACATCATAACATCAAAAGGTAATTTGGAGCACTCACACACCTGTAGTATCAATCATAACATATGGGAGCCGATCCCCTATACTCTCTTAAATCCAACGTGCCAATTACTCAAGCTCGGACTTCCACTTAATAACCAAATCGAGGGTCCCAAAATTACTCAAGCGTGACTACCCCTCGAAGGATCGGGTCCCAAAATTACTCAAGTGATCGCCTGGCCCTATCCATAGTCCACACCACATCACACGCACGCAACGCACGCTCCAAATTACCACAACAACATTCATGGTACATTATGATTATGAATGCAACATAATTCGTGCCTAGAGTTTAACTAAATAAATATATGCATATAAGTGATGCATGGGCATCTTGAACATATAATAATATCGAAATTACAATTAAAATTAATATTTTACTCACGCACTTGATGACAATCACCGTGGGCGGAGGAAGAAGGTCATCCGCTCACTGACAATTTTATTACAATCATTTAATAAATCGACTCAATACAAATAAAGAAAAAGACCAATACGTCCTAAGTCGTGCGAAAATCCAATCTTCCTATACCTAGGACCTACCCAACTGCAAAAGGGCTCAAAACACACTTCTATATCCACAATCCATATATCCACAACTCAATCACATCACACAGCCCTCGTGGGCCCATCAAATCAATCATTCATCACAATATGTAAAATTTCAATTTAGTCCTTATAATTGATCATTTTTGCAAAAACGCTCAAATAAGCTCTAAAAATTATAAAACTACGCCGCGTCCTTAGAAATATTACTAAGCTATTGCAAAAGAATCGTAATTTTCTAAGCTACCACGAATATTTTATGGATTTTTAATCCTATTTAAGCACTAGAAAATTACGAAAAAGCAAGGTTGGGTTTACCTTTGCCGATTCCGACTTGAGAACGCTCGGGATGCTGACAATGGTGGGGTAGCCAAAATCTCGATCCAATTCGGAGACTTTTCCGAAATTCACGCATCCGACAACCGCCGAATTTCGCGAATTGAGGATACCTACACGAAGCCCAATAATAATATATAAAAATCGGTGTTACATTCTTCCCCTTACAGAAAATTCGTCCTCGAATTTTACACAAGGCGAATAAAGTATATGATTACACATTGAGCAGATAAAGGGTACTTGCTACGCATGTCCCGTTCGACTCCAGTGCACTCTTCCACTGACTGGCTCTTCCACAAAACCTTAACCATAGGGATCTGTTTTGATCTTAGCTGTCTCACTTGGTAGTCCACTATGGCTACAGGTTGCTCCTCAAATGTCAAGTTCTCCTTTAGTTCTATTACATCCGACTGTAGTATATGAGAAGAATCTGGAATGTATTTTCTGAGCATGGAGATGTGAAACACGGGATGAACGTGAGAAAGGTTGGGTGGTAGCTCCAACCGGTAAGCAACTGCTCCAACTCTATCAGTAACCTCAAAAGGTCCAATATACCGAGGTGCCAACTTGCCCTTCTTTCCAAATCTCATGACTCCCTTCATTGGAGAAATCTTGAGAATACATAGTCGCCCCGCAAACTCACATCCCTCCGTCTGGGTGCATAACTCTTACGCCATCAAAATCAAGCTACTGATTAAAGGAACTATCTCTGAAGTGTACTGCACTAGGTCTACATCATGCACCTTCGCTTCCCCCATTTCTGTCCAACACAGAGGAGACCTACACTTTCTTCCATATAATGCCTCATAGGATGCCAACCCTATGCTGGAGTGATAACTGTTGTTGTAGGCAAACTCCACCAGAGCTAGCTGCTCATCCCACTGACCTCCAAAATCCAAGACACTCATGCGAAGCATGTCTTCTAGTGTTTGGATCGTCCTTTCGAGGGTGGAAAGCCGTACTAAAGTTCATCAGGTGCCAAGTGCCTCTGCAACTTTCTCCAAAACCGAGAAGTGAATCAGCCCTCTCGCCGATATTATGGAAGCTGGAACTCCATGCAATCGACTATTTCTTGAATGTAGAGTCGGGCGTCTAATATGTAGTCTTCACAGGCAAGAAGTGAGCTGATTTGGTTAGGCGGTCTACAATTACCCATATCGAATCATATCCTCGCGTGGTACGAGGCAACCTAGTCACAAAATCCATAGAAATCATTTCCCACTTTCATTCTGGGATAGGGAGCTCTTGCAACTTCCCTGACGGTCTCTGGTGTTCAAACTTCACCTTCTGACAAGTCAAGCACTTGGACACAAAGTCTGCTATGTCTCTCTTCATGCCATTCCACCAATAGCTATCTTTCACATCATGGTACACCTTGGTGGAACTCAGGTGGACATCATGCTGTATAGTGTGCCTCTCGCATGATTTCATTCCTGAGGTTGTCCACATTGGGCACACATATCCTAGAACCTTGCACTAGGGCGCCATCATTGGCAAATCCAAACTCACCACCTTCACCCTGCTGTACTCTTTCTATGATCTTCATTAATTGTTGGTCTCTGTGTTGGGAAACTCTAACTCTATCTCGCAAGTCTCGCCTCACCAAAAATGAGCCAACAAGACCCCTCATCTGAAAGATCTAGGATTAAACCTTGATCCATCAACTCATGTACTTTCCGAATCAACGGTCTCTTCTCTGTGAAATGTGCGCTAAAGCGCTGTAAGATTTTCTGCTTAAAGCATCTGCTACTACATTGGCCTTCCCAGGGTGGTACTGGATGGTGCAATCATAGTCTTCCAGAAGCTCCATCCATCTCCTCTGTCTCAAGTTTAAATCCCTCTGTTGGAAGATGTACTTCAAACTCTTATAGTCGGTGTATATCCCGCACACTTCACCATACAGGTAGTGTCTCCAGATTTTTAGTGCAAAGACTACACCGCTATTTCCAAATCATGGGTGGGATAGTTCTGCTCATGCCTCTTCAGCTGCCTTGAAGCATAAGCCACTACTTTTCCATTCCGCATCAAAACACACCCTAGGCCAACTCTGAAGGCGTCACAGTACACGGTGTATCCTTCACCGCTCATAGGTAGTGTTAACACAGGGGCAGTGGTTAGACACTCCTTATCCTCATCATTATAACTGACTCTATCGAGCTCTCTTCCTGTCCTTTGGATCTTATCCACTTCCTTTTTCCTATTTCTAGTATTGTCGATATCTTTTCAACCTGCTGTACTTATTCTTGAACCTTTGTTTTCTCTCATTCTTATACTTTATCCTTCAAGGATGTCCATCCCATCATCAACTTCAACTTTCATTTTATTTCTTAGTCTTATCTTGATTACTAGTTCTATTACTTCGAGAATTCTAACCTTACAATTTACTCCTACCGGCACATTCTTCACCCTTTGTAACACTTATAATTAACCATAGAAAATTCTTTTTGTATCCCCTTTTTCCAACTTAACTATCAGAACATTATCATTCTCTACCACCTCGAGGGAAATTGCTCATCTGGATGGATAGGAGCCTTTGAAACTATAAGTTCCATCTGAACTAACACGGCTGTGGGAAATGTGTGTCATGCCTTAATTCTAAACAAAATACTTCATGTGTTCATTCTCCTTAATATAATCACATATACTGCCTATAACTTTCTAAACTTCAACCTCAAATTATCCATCAGCAACAATTTCATCTATTGAAACTCATCCATAAATTGTACTTCATCTAGCTCATGGTTTAAAACAGTCGCAAGCCTTGGTAGCTAACTCAATTTAACTCCTGCCATTACTCTGATCGTCCTTTCATACTTAACATTAGGTATGCACTTACTGTCATTCTCATATCACGAAATTGTATATGAATTGGTGCCTACCAAACTCTCAAATAACTAGGTCTCCTTGACTCAGTCTCTGTTCCTTATATAACCCTCTAGAACCAATAGCACAAACTAAACTTGAAAAGAAAGAAAAATATCCTCTTATATTCAACTACGCCCGATTGTCCATATAATAACGTTTAATCTATGTTTCTTGGTCTTTCTCTTCAAATTTCATCATCTCTTAGCACAATTGTGCTCTACCTATAAGATATCATCTGCATGAACACTTTACCGTACCATTGTCCTTCCTGACATAATATTTTATAATTTATTAACTTTACTTATACTCGACCAATGATTCATATCTATCATCGTTTATATTGTGCCCTTAACTTTTGTTGATTCCTGAAAGATTTCTCTCACTAATAAATTCTTCCAACACTAATTCCACCCTTATCTATGGTCATTAATTTGATCCTTGAACTTTCTAGTGATTTATAACCACCCAGACTTGTCACTTTTCATTCTACCCCTACTATTGTCCTGTCGTTATTGCTTCACTACAAAGTGATTCTGTTGATCACACTAAAAATGTTTGCCTGACATTCATAACGAACCTCTAACTACCTTCTCACTATCTCAAAAGTCTAACCTAAAACCTATGTGTCATTATCTATCATTCTTTTCCTCTCATCATACCTATTTGATCCCTTAGACTGGCTTTTATTCAACTTACTGCTTACTAACTTCTCTTTCTCTACCTATTTAGGTAGTCCGCAATACCATCGCACACCTTCTAACATTTACTCATTATTATTGTATTCCATACCCCCATCACTTTTCTCACTAATGTGGTCCCATTTTGGGTTTTCCATCCTTGTCATTCTCCTTGCCAAGAATAACACTTAGCCTATCCTATATCTTAACTTTGTTCCTTTTATTATACGCTCTTTAGGTTGTCCTTTCATTTATTTCCTTTGTCTTACCCAAAATAGAACTTGACTATTCTATCCCTGGTTCCATTCTTCTTCCTAACATAATAGCTGTACTTGCTAACTATATCTTCAGAGTTTCTATCGCGTTATCATATGTCCTGCTACTCGATTTGGTCCTTTGACCACTCTAGCTAGTACTTCCACTAGAATTTAGATTATATTGCATCCGCAATCAATTGTCCAAACTTTCATTCGCACTTTCTTTATCCATTGGCCTTCAGATTTATCTTCACTAATTTATTACTCTTAACACTATTATAATTAGATTATACTATTGTTTTGAATAATTTGAAATTAGAAAGGAACTCAAAGAAATTACAGTCATACTTTTATTGTATGATCTCTATTCTTATCATTTAGCTTACATAATACCCTTACCACCTCGAGAACTGATTCTGTAGTAATTTTATTTATTTGTCATTATTATTATTATCCATGTTTACTCAATTAGCCAAAACTTAAGGTTCCGGGCACCCAAACCCGTCATCCAATTCAAAGGATTTACATCCATCGTGATCTGATTATATATGATTCCTATAATAGAACTTGCATCCTCTGCAGGATACCCGAGCCAACTATTCTCTATCACACTCTACAGTCCTATCTTGGGCACTATTTTGTTGGTCACCATTATTAGTAATAACTTTCGATCCCTTCTAAAAAGATAGGACTATACCCTAACTTGCTGCAACAAAGATACTACATTTACCACCTTGCCCAAAACCATGTCAAATTAATGACTCTCCTATCATATTATAGCTCTGTGAATCATCAATTCATAGTTTCGACCTTCTCTAAGTAGTAGAGTTGTACTTTATTCCATACTGATACACACAAGGGATACTATTCTCACTCTATAAGTGTCACCTTTACTTTGCAACTAGTCCGAAACCTCTGGTCTGATGGCAACTCTTGATGTAACTCTAGCTCATGCTGGGGTAACTGAGTCACTGACTCTAGTTATCACCCAACTGTGACCTTTCAATATTCTAACTCTAGACTCTTAACCAGTAGTTCCCAACTCGTCTGCAAATATAGAACTGCTCGCATAATCAAAACAGACCGCTGCAAACATCCTCATCATAAGCACTACAAGGAAGTACGCAGCTCTACACAATAATCTCATGTCGGTACTATAATCTGCAGCTTACAGAGCAGACATCGAGAACATTGTATAGTTACTACGATACGTCCTGACAGACTAGGTCTCCTAATTTCTTATCTCTCCTGAATCTTCTATTATCACAAACTTATTATGACTGGGTCATCTACTGATGACTGCCAGTAGTGGTATCCTCATCCTTATCCAGGGCAACTGTACTTTTAAGACTCACTTTTATGTACTCGTGCCTTACACGAAATGGGCACACCATTTAAACCCATACTGACAAAAATATAACATTTCTTGGAGTACGTATCCTCATGATAGACCTCACATGTCTACTAACTCTATTTCACATTTCTGTGTACTCCACGAAAATCAAGACACTAACTGAGGTAATCTTATATTTCCCGAGGTATAACGTAGAATCTAGAAACAAAGAATTACAGGAAAAGACGAAACAAAATCCTATACTCCGCATGTGACTCCTAGTAGACTCTTCCCAACACTTAGATAACTTTTCCCTATGAATCTGGAGCCTAAGCTCTGATACCACATTTGTCACGACCCAACCTATGGGCCGGACCAAGACTAGGACACAGGCCACCTAAAGCCCCGAGGCCCGTAGTAAGCCTAACTGTTCATTAACCCAACTCTAAGGCCCATTTGAGCCCAAATTCAAGAAACCAAACGGACAGAGTCCGGCCATAAAATGGACTTTCCAACGGGGAGTTTTCGACTCACCCGACCTGTAAACACAATAAACAATCCATTGGGGAGCTCAGCTCACCCTCCATATACTCATCAACATAATAATAAATGGGAGCTCACTCTCATCCAATCCATCAAACAGACTTAAAATATTAAGTTTACAGTCCAACATGAATATAATATTACGCACCAATTTCAAATAATTACGCTAACACATGCGGAAATTCTAGGAGTAATTAAAATTACACAATATTGATAAACAACTGCGAGGTAAAAGGCAGTTAACCTAACAAAATATCCTCCCGTGGCTGTAAAAATTTTTGAACAGAGTGAGCGTTCGACTCAGAGTAAAATATCAATCTTAACTATAATCTCTATAACTATCTCAAACTAATGCAACTGTAGAGTGAAATGCAACATACACAACATTTTCACATCATAACATCAAAAGGTAATTTGGAGCACTCACACACTCGTAGTATCAATCATAACATATGGGAGCCGATCCCTATACACTCTCTTAAATCCAACTGTGCCAATTACTCAAGCTCGGACTTCCACTTAATAACCAAATCGAGGTCCAGAATTACTCAAGCCGTGACTACCCTCGAAGGATCGGGTCCCATTACTCAAGCCGTGGATCGCCTGGCCCTATCCATAGTCCACACCACATCACACGCACGCCAACGCACGCACACGCTCCAAATTACCAGAACAACATTCATGGCACATTAACAGTTATGAATGCAACATAATTCGTGCCTAGAGTTTAACTAAATAAATATATGCATATAAGTGATGCATGGGCATGCTGAACATATAATAATATCGAAATTACAATTAAAATTAATATTTTACTCACAGACTTGATGACAATCATCGTGGCGGTGGGCGGAGGAAGAAGGCGACAATTTTATTACAATCATTTAATAAATCGACTCAATACAAACAAAGAAAAGACCAATACGTCCTAAGTCGTGCAGAAATCCTAGAATCTTCCCTATACCTAGGACCTACCCAACCTGCAAAAGGGCTCAAAACACACTTCTATATCCACAATCCATATATCCACAACTCAATCACATCACACAGCCCCTCATGAGCCCATCAAATCAATCATTCATCACAATATGTAAAATTTCAATTTAGTCCTTATAATTGATCATTTTTGCAAAAACTGCTCAAATAAGCTCTAAAAATTATAAAACTCTGCCCCGCGGTCCTTAGAAATATTACTAAGCTATTGCAAAAAGAATCGTAATTTTCTAAGCTACCACGAATATTTTATGGATTTTTAATCCTATTTAAGCACTAGAAAATTACGAAAAAGCAAGGTTCGGGTTTACCTTTGCCGATTCCGACTTCGGGAACGCGCTCGGGATGCCTGACAATGGTGGGGTAGCCAAAATCTCGATCCAATTCGGAGACTTTTCCAAATTCACAGATTCGGACAACTGTCGAATTTCCGCGAATTGAGGATACCTACACGAAGCCCAATAATAATATATAAAAAATCAGGGGTGTTACAATTATTAATATTTAAATAATTATGTATTTTATATTTGAATAATTACATATTTTATTAAATATTAATTAAATGATAATATGCTTTTATAAATAATTAATTAAATGAAAATTTAATTTAAAATGTAAATTTAAAAGACATATATTTATGAGTATGATTATGTGTTTTCAAAATAAATTATATTAGACCATATAAAATAAAATTTTTTATATAATTTTTCTTGAAAATTATGCTAAACGAATTTTATAATTATTTATTTATTACAAATATTATATTTAAATAATTATAAATAAAAATATTTAATGTTTTGTAAAATATGGAATTATTTAAATATAAAATAAAAAATTATATAAATATAAAATTTAGATGTGAAAATTATTTTACTAATAAAATAAAACTTTAAAAGCTAAATTGTTTAAAAAAATCAAATTATTACTAATAAAACGAATTAAGGGTTAGTTTATGGATTTTGATATGATTAAAGAATTTAATTGTAATTTTTGATGAGTATCTAAGTTTATGAAAGATTATAGAATATTTTCAGTACACGTAAAAGTAATATCCATTTTTCATAAAAAAGTGAGCTCTTTTCATAATATAAAAATATATTCTATATAATAATAAAAATTAATATATGTGCATCAAATATACTTAATAATCTATCGTAACATTATATTATATTTATCAATAAAATATTCACTTTTAAAAAGAAAAAGTAAACAACTTTTTAAATTTTATTATTGTTATTATTTTCTTTTTCATATTTAAAAATGTAGCACTATTTGATTTGAATAGAATAAATTGAACTAAATCGCTATAATTCGATAATTTAATTTAATTTTTAAAGTAATTTGATTTGGTTCGATTTTAAATTTTAAGAATTTTAATTATTTTGATTCGATTAAATTTTAGAGAAAAAAATTGATTGAATTACAGAGAATATATATATATATATAAATTATTTAATTTAATTACTTAATAATTATTATGTTCAAATAAAGTTAAAAATTAAATCAAATAAAATAACTTAAAAATTAAGTGTAAGTAAAAAACTAATTAAGTCAAAAAATTGATTAGTTCAAACTTAACTAAATTAGAGTGATTTATTTTGGTTTAATTTTTATTACAATTTAATTTAATTTTTAAAATATAATAATTTAATTAATTTAATTTTAATAATTCAATTTAAATTAAATACTCGATCCTAACAAGTAAAATAAGATGCAACTTAGGCGAATCTCATGAAGTTGAGGTTGGAACGATTTTTGAAAAAATATTTTAAATTATAAATATACAATTTTTAAATAAAATCTTACAATATAAATTTTAATAAATCAATATATTATAATTATTTTTGTTAATAAAAAATTTTAATTTTTTTTTGAAATAAAAGACTTAAAATCTTAATTCTATTAATTACTGCTAATATAAATCTATTTTTAATTTATTGTCTCAACCACCACATAACGGTATTAAAATATTTAAATTTTAATTTAATAATATTGAATAGTTTATGAAATCATAAAATTTTAAATTTAAATTTTAATTAAAATTAATTAAAAAAAGGAAATTATTTAAATTTTTACTCAGGTTAAAAATGATCCAATCACAACATACTTTTTTACTGTTCACTATAGTTATATATACGCGCCACCATCTCTCCCTTCCCCGCCTTCATCATTATCATCTGCTCTTCTTCCCAGGTATATGCTGTCGCCGATTTTCCTCCTGCACCTCGATTTCTTCGACATTCCCCTCATTTCCTGTCGCCTCTGTATGTTATTACTCTGTTTTTGATCTCAGATTCCTCATCTATCCTCGTTTCTCGATCTACCATCTCTTCTCTCTCACAGCTTACTACCTTCCACTGACGCTGAGATTTTCAATTTTCTTTTTTATCTGTTTGGTTGCTAAGAAAACCCGGGAAAACCGAAAATAAGATCTCAATTTTGAATCTCTTTGTCTGTGTTTTCTCTTTCACTCTCCCGCTCTTTTTTTCTCTCCTCATCTCAGCAACCTAAAGGATCTTAAAATGCAAGGCTAGGGAAGTGATAGTTCCTTTTTTTTTTTTATAGCGTTTAAACTTCAATTTGTTTTGATATTTATTCAAGAGCGTGAAAGAAAGGCTTAATCTATGGAGAGTTAGTGCAATGATTAGTAGACGATAATCCATTTCTTTGCAACAGAGAACTCATAGAGCTTGTGTTGTGTTCACTTACTAGGGAGCCCTTCTATGCTGTCTTATTATAATTCTTATTTAAATTGGCTTATATTAAGCAAAGGCTAAGTGGTTTTGTAATTGTTTTATATTGTATTTGCAGTAATACATGGCCCCAGCAGCAGCAACAGCAGTAGCAGCAGAAATAAAGCCTAGAGGTGCTGCTCTTTGTTTTTTTTTTTTTTTTAGTAGTTTGATAAATATAAAAATTTATGTTAAGCAGGTGAACATGGATCATAGATGGCCCAGTTTATAAACTATAATTAATTCAATTGCAAAACTGAGTTTTTTCTGGTTTGATATGGTGGGAACTGGGCAGATCGGTGGGTGAATTATGGAGTAATTAAGAGATCTATCAACAAATCAATTTATGGGCCTAGCCGAAAATTTCGTTTTTTTTTTTTATGCTAACTAGATTGTTCAATTGCATGATTTATATTTTGTACAGATGTTTGCATTGTTGGTGTTGCCCGCACACCGATGGGTGGATTTCTTGGTTCGCTATCTACTTTATCTGCCACCAAACTGGGATCTATAGCCATTGAAGGTTAAAACACAAACTATGGTGTCTTTTGATGTTTGGGTGAATTCTGTTTCAATAAGATTTTATTTTTATTTTTACTAAATGTTCTTTTTGGTCAACTTGTAGCTGCTCTTAAAAGGGCTAATGTTGATCCATCACTTGTACAAGAAGTTTTCTTTGGAAATGTTCTAAGTGCTAATTTAGGGCAGGCTCCTGCTAGACAGGCTGCATTAGGTGCGGGAATTCCTAATTCAGTGGTCTGTACCACTGTTAACAAAGTTTGTGCTTCGGGGATGAAAGGTGTGCAACTGACTATTAATCTTAGTTTTCTTGATTGTTATTGTTTTTCAGAATCATGATTAAAACATTTTGGTGTCTTGTTTTTCATTTTGGAACATTGCAGCAACTATGCTTGCAGCCCAGAGTATCCAGTTAGGCATCAATGATGTTGTTGTTGCTGGAGGCATGGAGAGCATGTCCAATGCACCTAAATACCTAGCAGAAGCAAGGTCAGCGTCAGTCTTATTGATATTTCTACCTTTTTTATTAAAAAAAAAACTAATTGGATATCTTCTGATTCAATTATTACAAGCAGGAAGGGATCTCGACTTGGACATGATTCACTAGTTGATGGAATGCTGAAAGATGGGTTGTGGGATGTTTATAATGATGTTGGCATGGGAAGTTGTGCTGAAATATGTGCTGATAATCATTCAATAACGAGGGAGGATCAGGTATGGCATTACTTCCATCTATTCCATTAATCTCATTTATTTTGGCTACTTTCATTTATTTTCTAATGAATTTACAGTAAAATGCAAATGAGTTCTACTATAAATTCCAATTGGTGATGAATTTCAAACAATGAGTTTGTTTGGGAGGGGGGGGGGGGGGGGGGTGGGGTGGGTTTGGAGTGGTATATTTTAGTTTGATCAGTTTTGTAATGTAAGTGGTGTGGACTTCATTTGCACATTCCATTAATTTTGTTGGAAAGTATATTAATTCCATATAATTAAAATGTGGTGTCACAAAAAAAATTTCTTTTTGGGTTACATTACAGGTGTCAAATTTTTTGTTTTTAAAACAGGATTATTGTAGAACTCATTAGTGCCAAACATTATCTAAATTACTAATATATTTAGTATTTACCTTTTCCTATAATATTCAGTGAATTTTCACTCATATATAATGGTGTTTTGTATTGTAGGTATCTTTATTTGAACTGAATAACCCTAATTTTGGTTGGAAATTGTCATGCAGCTTGTTTGCTGGCTTGTTTTCTGCTTCCTTTCTGTACACTTATTTGAATATACAATTTTCACAATGCTACTTTCTTTTTCACATTTTTTAGAGGACTGATAGGAAGGTTTAGGTAGCGCAAACTTATGATAATAAATTGGTAGAGGATCATTTAAGATAATTTGCTATGTTGTCCACCATAAAAATATGGACACGTTTGTGGGTTCACATAGCATGTGTGGATAAAAGGAGAGGTAGGCCAAAGATATGGGCTGAAGTGGTAAAAATTACAAATAACGGCTCACCAATGTTTTAACTCTAAAAGGGTTCCATGTAATTAAACTCCAGCTAGTTTGAGATTGGGTTGTGCCCAACCATATCATTGGCCACCAGTCGTCCAGTATTAGGAACGGGCTTATTTATAGTTAGAGGATGCTCCAGTGAAGACAGTGCCAAAGCCAGTCTTTTGTAAATGCATAAAATTGAAAAAAACATGAAAATATTTGGCTTTTTTTTGGTCATTCCGCCTAAAATTAATGCATCACCTTCAGAACTGCATTAGAGCAAGCACTAACCAGTAGGCTACTACTGTTTATCATTTTCTTTTCTGATAGAATGCACAAATCAGTGTTTCCTCATTATCTTTAAATCCCAACTCCATTGTTGTTTATTTATTTTTTTTTTTTTTTGCTTTAACATATATATTGGTGATTCTGGCAGGATAAATTTGCTATTCACAGTTTTGAACGCGGTATTGCTGCACAAGAAAGTGGTGCCTTTGCATGGGAAATTGTTCCGGTTGGACACCTACTTTTTAGGTTAATTAACACTACCTTTGCATCTTGTTGTGAATATCATCTATATATCCATCTGGTATTGTGCAGGTTGAAGTTTCTGGGGGAAGGGGAAAACCTTTGACAATTGTTGACAAGGATGAAGGCTTAGGGAAGGTATATATGCCCTCTCTCCCTCTGTGTGTGTGTGTGTGTCTCTCTCTCTCTCTCCCTCTCCTTTTTTCCTTGGGGTGGGGGGTTGCACGTAGACCTTCTGTTGGATGCAAAATCAGTTAATGCCTCTAATTTGCTCTACTGTTGCATTCTATTTTGCTGTCATTTTGCCAGTTTGACCCTGTAAAACTAAGGAAGCTCCGACCAAGTTTCAAAGAGAATGGAGGCACAGTTACTGCTGGCAACGCCTCTAGCATAAGGTTTATTATTTTATACTTTCAATTTCCTTAATATTCTTTATATATTCATATAAATACAGTAAAATATGGTACAAGATCCAACTGTTCATTGTAATTGGCAATCGCTTTAGTAGAGGTTTACCCCATAAATGTCCTTAAAAATCTTAGGGTCTGTTTGGTATTATTATTGGAGCTGTTGTTAGGAAAAACATCTCCTTGAATATGATAGTTAGATGGTATTGAAAACTAGCTTAAAGTTAAATTGACATGTTTTAGTTATAAGAAATCCAAAATAACTAAACAACTTTTTTCAATAGTATCTTAATTTTTTTTTTTTTTTTGAAAAAGTAGCCTTTTGGCCTCCCTACCACAATTCCAAATGGGGCTTTAATCTTTTGATGTGGAGTTTATTTTATTTTATTTTATTTTTACAATACATGAGTATGTTCAGACTGGTAAGAATAATTACAAACATTACGCAACCTGGTCTTCTTCAAAAGATGCTGGCTGAGATGTTTTTTGCTATTATAATTTTGGCAACTTTTATGTACCCTTCAATGAGTTACAACTGTAATTATAAGGTAATAACCTATATTTGTACTTTTGAATTTTACTTATTTTTGCTATTGAGCCCTCCAAGAGAAAACATTTGTTATGAATCACTGAGCTTTTTGATTTAGTGCTTGCGTAAAATTTTATTGATTTGGCAAAATGACAAATCATGAATTGTCATATCAGCCATATCATCTGAGAGCTGGTGTGGCAGAGGGTTTTTTTTTATTTTTTTTTTAATCTTTTTGTTTTCCAAAATAACAAGATATCTGATTTTCTGAAATAAAATAATTAAATAAAATTAATATCTAATGACATTTTTTTACACTTGATTATGTTAAATTCATAATAATTCATATGAGCAAAGAAAAATGTCACTAGAACTAGAAATTAATTTTTTTAAAATTATTTTTATTTATTCAGGTGTTGCCCTTTTACTTCTAAAGTAGCAATAATAAATAAACAAAAGCCTTAAGTAATGTTTTTTTATTTTGAAAATACGATTTTTATTATATTGTAAAGAATGATAAGAAATAGATTAAAAAAAAAAAGTCACATGCCATATCAACTCTTAATTGATGTGGCTAATGAGGTGATTGTTGATTTAGATATCAATTCTTGACCAAATTTGCCAAGTATAGCAATAAACCAAAAGCTTAGCAATTCAATGTAAAATAATTTCACTTGGAGGGTTTAATAGCCAAAACAGAAAGTTCAAAGGTGAAAATATGGGTTATTCCTAATTATAAGTGGTTCAGATTTTCCGTTGCATGTAAGTTTATTGAGTGCTTTTAATGAAGATATGGGCCTAAGATTTATTGAATCTGAAATTGCCCTCATTAACAGTGATGGTGCCGCTGCTTTAATTCTGGTGAGTGGAGAGACTGCTCTTAAGCTTGGATTGCCAGTGATTGCAAAGATCAGAGGATATGCTGACGCTGCTCAGGTAATTCATGTATACGTGTCTTGATATTATGCAATTTAATTCCTGTCTTTTGAGTGTCTAGCGTCATGCTGCTTGGTGATCATTTACAATTCACTCTTCAGGCACCAGAGTTATTTACAACTGCTCCAGCATTGGCTATACCTAAAACGATTGCAAATGCTGGGTTGGATGCTTCTCAAGTTGATTACTATGAAATAAATGAAGCCTTCGCTGTAAGCTTTTGTGCTTATTCATAATCTGATTTGGTTATCAGTCTAGGGGTTAAAAATCTTATTTTATGATTCTTTTACATGCAGGTTGTAGCTCTTGCCAATCAGAAACTGCTTGGACTTAATCCAGTGAGTACTTCAATTTAGACTGCTTCTATCTGTGCTAATGTGTGCAACTGGGTGTGCATTTTTCCAGATATTGGCAGATGAAATATATGGATTAAATGCTAAGGATGAAATGCATTTATCTTTTCATTAGTTCTTTTTGCCTCTCCGCCTTCCAATTCAGTTACTATTGGCATTGGAAGCAGTCTATTTCAATTTTTGTTGTTGAAGCACTTCTTTTAAACTGTTTGCAGGAAAAGGTTAATGTACATGGTGGAGCCGTATCCTTGGGTCATCCGCTAGGTTGCAGTGGAGCTCGTATCTTGGTCACACTTTTGGGGGTATTTTTTTTTTCTGGGGGCTCTATTTTATTGCTGTTCAATATTTGCTGACTTTGTAGTTGTGCTGTCAGTACATTGCCCTAAATCATGCGAGTGTTTGAACACACATAAACAAGACTTTCTGGTTCCCACTAAAAGTGTAATGGTATTGTAGGTACTGAGGCAAAAAAATGCGAAATACGGTGTTGGTGGTGTTTGCAATGGTGGAGGGGGGGCATCCGCACTTGTTGTAGAGCTTCTGTAGGCATTTTGCTATTTGGTAAGTCATAAATCACATGAATGCACGTTATAGTCATAATTCATATCCCCTAGTGATATGACAATCATTAGATCTACTTGCTACAAAATTTTTCCCAAGAGTGATTGACATCACTACCTTTGTTTCCATCTACTGCTAATTTGGATAAGAAAATGGGCTTCATTTGATTTATGTAGTATGGAATAGGATGAGAATATAATAATTATTATTTGCTTTTTTTCAAATTTTAATAATTCATCGAATAATTATTCAAAAATCTCAACTTTTGGTCGAAATATTAAATGCGTAATAATTGCTATATAAAATTGATATTATTCAAATTTATGGAATACGTGTTCTAAAAAAAAAAAAAAAATTCCGTTTCCATGCCATGGAATAACTATTTCTGTTCCAAAATGAAGCATTGTGGTGAACCGGAGAATGTATAGAAAAAATATTACTTTGCTGCTATTGCCAGAAATTGTGCTGGTCTAATAATGAAAAACTAAATTCTTTATTCAACCTTGAAGACCCTTACCTGAATGGTGGGTAAGGGATTAACTTGAGATTTCTAATTTGCCATGACAAGATAATGAACATGTCTAGTTTACCATCTATATGACAGTTTGCTCTCTGTCCTTCAGGTTCAACACGATGGGGCGAACTCTTGTGGACATGATAAAATCTCCATGGCCGTCAAATTTCAATAATATGCAATTTTACTTTGTTTCCTTTCCAAAATCTGCTTTCGTATCTAATAAACTAGGAGTGTATTTAGCTTGGAAAGAAAATATATCCTCAATGTTATTCAGTCTCTCTCCTTTATTTTGCCTACGTGGATCGTTGGATGCCAATATATCTGAGATTGCTGTGTTTGTTGAGATGGTCTGGTAGTAGATGCTGACTGCTACAGAGTGCAAGGTTCAGGACTATCCTGATTCTAGGCCCGGCAATTTTAGAATAACAGGAAAAGGAAAGTGAAAAAAAAAAAAGGCAGGCCATTCAGGTTGCAGAACAGTATGATGTTTTCTAATTTGGCTCAAACAATGGGGATAAGTGAAAAATACTTTTTATATATAAATTATTTTTCAGGAAATAAATTGTCACGACCCAATCTATGGGTTGGACCGACACTAGGACCTGGACAAGCCTAAAGCCCCCGAGGCCCTTAGTAAGCCTAACTATTTCTCAACTCAACTCTAAGGCCTATTTGGACCCAATTTCAAGAATTCAACCGGACATAGTCCAGTTATAAAATGGACCTTTTAAAGAGGAGTTTTTGACTCGCCCGATCTGTAAACACAATATATAATCAATTGGGGAGCTTAGCTCACCCTCCACATACTCTTAATAAAATAAAGTCAAATGGGAGCTCAGCTCCATCATCCAGTCCAACATACATGCATAAAGTTTACAGGTCTAACATGTTAAATTATATTACAGACCCAAATCAAATAAATATTTCTAACACATGCGGAAATTCTAGGAGTTAACAGAATTATACAAAAATTAATAAACGACCTGCGAAGAAAAAAAGCAGGTTAATCACGACAATAATCCTCCTGTAGCCTGGAAAAATAATGAACAGGAGTTAGCGTTCGACTCAGAGAGTAAAATATCAATTTTAACCATAATCTCTATAGCTATCTAAAGCTAATGCACCCTGTAGAGTGAAATGCAACATCATCAATATTTTCACATCATAATAGCAAAAAGGTAATTTGGAGCACTCACACACCCGATAAGGTCAAACAATACATATATGGGAGTCGCTCCTATACAAATTTCTCGTAATCCAACTCGTACAACAAGAACTCAAGCCGGACTTTCGCTTAATAAACCAAATTGGGGTCCCAGTGAAGAACTCAAGCCGTGTCTACCCCGAAGGATCGGGTCCCAGCAAAGATCTCAAGCCGTGTCTACCCGTCCTGTCCATAGCAAACACTATACAACACGCACGCCAACTCACACACACTGCTCCAAATTACCACAATAACATCTATGGCACTTTAATAATTATGAATGCAACATAAAACGTGCCTAGTGTTTAACTACATAAATACATATTTATAAGTGATGCATGGGCATGTTTGAACATATAATAATATCGAAATTACAATTAAAATTAATATTTTACTCACAGACTTAACTGCAGTTACTGTGGCGGCTGAGCGGAGGAGGAAGGCTGTCCCGGCTCACCTGACAATTTTATTACAATCATTTAATAAATTTGACTCAATACAAATTAAGAAAAAGACCAAAGATGTCCTAAGTCGTGCCGAAAATCCGGCAGAGTCTCTCCTATATCTAGAATCTACCTAACCTGCAAAAAGGCTTAAAACACACTTTCATATCCACAAACCATATATCCACAACTCAATCACATCACACAGCCGCTCCTGGGCCCATCCAAACAGTCATCAATCACAAATGTAAAATTACAGTTTAATCCTCATAATTTAACCCTTTTGCAAAAACTACCCAAATGAGTTCTAAAAATTCTAAAACTTTGTCCTGCTATCCTTAGCATCATTACTAAGCTAATGCAAAAGGAATTATAATTTTCTGAGCTACCACGAATATTTTATGAATTTTTAATCACATTCAAGCATTAGAAAATTACGAAAAACTAAGGTTCGGGTTTACCTATATCGATTCTGACTTTGGAGACGCGCTCGAGACGTCTGACAACGGTGGGGTAGCCAAAATCTCGACCCAATTCCAAGACTTTTTCGGTAGCCTATCTGTCTGGCCGGAAATTCACAGACCTGGGCAACCGTCCAATTTTCGCGAATTGAAGGTACCTACACGAAGCCCACAACAAGGGGGTTAGTATATAATTTTTATGAAATTTTCTAAGCTCATTTAATGCTCGAAAAAATACTACGAAATTTCTTGGGACCCATTGAAAAACGGTGTCGAAAAATTTCGAAATTTATATTGTCGTGAAGCTCTCGATGAGTGGAGAGCTCTGGTACTCTCGGTTTTCTCGTGAGAGTTCACGGTTTGCGAGAAATCTAGCCCAAAAATCAAAATGGGCTAAAACTTCCCGGACAAAAATTGGACAAACCGCTAAATGGATTTTGGTGTTCTTGGTGTCTATGAAAAGCTCTCGAGGTGTAGACGGTGTTTGACACAAGACCCGGCCCAATCGGTGGCCGGATCAATCGGATTCCAGCTGGGAAGTTGAAGCGATGCGCTGCGGGTTGGGGGTCTTCGCGCGTGCTTTCCCGGCATTCCAGGCGGTGGCCGACGAGGAGGGAGGGGCGAGGATGCGGGCCGGCGAGGTGGGGAGGCTGGGGCGGTGGCTGGCCGGCGTAGGGAGGAAGGAGGAGAGAGAAAACGGGAGAGAGAGGAAGAAGGGTCGGGACGCACGGGGAAGAGAAGAAAAGAAGGAGGGAGGCGGGTCCAATCCGGTCCAGTTCGATTTGGCCGGTTCGATTCAGGATACAAAATTTTAAATTTTTACTTTACCTTGGGACAAAAAACGAGGCCCAAAAATTCTGAAAAAAAATTCTAGAAAACTCAGAAAAATTCGTAGAGTCCAAATATATTTTTTGTTTTACCACGTGGTCTTTAAATTAATTTTTAAAAATCATCAAATTTTTATATTTTTGAAAAATCGAACTCGATTTCTAAAACCCAAAAAATCTCAAATAATTTTCCAAAATTTAAATAAAATAAAATATTAATATTTACCCATAAAATAATAAATTTAAAAATTAGGGGTGTTACATTCTTCCCCCCTTACAGAAAATTCGTTCTCGAATTTTATACAAGGCAGAATAAAGTACAGAATTACACATTGAATAGATAAGGGTACTCGCTACGCATGTCCCGCTCTGACTCCCAGGTGCACTCTTCCACTGACTGGCTCCTCCACAAAACCTTAACCATAGGGATCTGTTTTGATCTTAACTGTCTCACTTGGTAGTCCACAATGGCTACAGGTTGCTCCTTAAACGTCAGGTTTTCTTTCAGCTCTACTACATCCGACTGTAGCACATGAGAAGGATTAGGTATGTATTTTCTGAGCATGGAGATGTGAAATACAGGATGAACATAAGAAAGGTTGAGTGGTAACTCCAACCGGTAGGCAACTACTCTAACTCTATCAGTAACCTCAAAAGGTCCAATATACCGAGGTGCCAACTTGCCATTCTTTCCAAATCTCATAACTCCCTTCATCGAAGAAACCTTCAGGAATACATAGTCACCTACTACAAACTCTACATCCCTCCGTCTAGGATCTGCATAACTCTTCTGCCTACTGAAAGTTGTTTTCAATCGTTCCTTGATTAAAGGAACTATCTCTGAAGTGTACTACACTAGGTCTACATCATGCACCTTCGCTTCTGCCATTTCCGTCCAACACAGAGGGGACCTACACTTTCTACCATATAGTACCTCATAGGGTGCCATCCCTATGCTAGAGTGATAACTGTTGTTGTAGGCAAACTCCACCAAAGGTAGCTGATCATCCCATTGACCTCCAAAATCCAAAACACTCATGTGAAGCATGTCTTCCAGTGTTTGGATTGTCCTTTCAGACTGTCCGTCTGTCTGAGGGTGGAAAGCGATACTAAAGTTCAACTGCGTGCCAAGTGCCTTTTGCAACTTTCTCCAAAACCAAGAAGTGAACTGGGGCCCTCTATCAGATATTATGGAGGTAGGAACCCCATGCAATCTGATTATTTCTCGAATGTAGAGCTGGGCGTACTGTGCAATAGAATATGTGGTCTTCACAGGCAAGAAATGAGCTGATTTGGTTAGGCAGTCTACAATTACCCATATCGAATCATATCCCCGCATGGTACGAGGTAACCCAGTCACAAAATCTATAGTAATCATTTCCCACTTCCATTCTGGGATAGGGAGCTCTTGCAGCTTCCCTGACGGCCTTTGATGTTCAAATTTCACCTTCTGACAAGTCAAACACTTGGACACAAAGTCTGCTATGTCTCTCTTCATGCCATTCTACCAATAACTATCTTTTATATCATGGTACATCTTAGTGGAGCCTGGGTAGATATTGTACAGTATATGGTGTGCCTCTCGCATGATTTTATTTCTGAAATTGTCCACGTCGGGCACACATATCCTAGAAACCTTGCATAAGAGCGCCATCATTGGAAAATCCAAACTCACCACCTTCACCCTGCTGTACTCCTTCTATGATCTTCATCAATTGCTGGTCTCTGTGCTGGGAAACTCTAACTCTGTCTCGCAGGTTTGGTCTCACTGAAAAATGAGCCAACAATACTCTCTCATCTGAAAGATCTAAGATCAGACCTTGATCCATCAACTCATGTGCTTCCTGAATCAACGGTCTCTTCTCAGCTGATATGTGCGCCAAGCTGCCAGAAGATTTTCTGCTCAAAGCATCTGCTACAACATTGGCCTTCCCAGGGTGGTACTGGATGGTACAATCATAGTCCTTCAGAAGCTCCATCCATCTCCTCTGTCTTAAGTTTAAATCCCTCTGTTGGAAGATATACTTCAAACTCTTGTGGTCGGTGTATATCTGGCACACTTCACCATACAGGTAGTGTCTCTAGATTTTTAGTGCAAAGACTACAGCCGCCATTTCCAAATCATGGGTGGGGTAGTTTTGCTCATGCCTCTTTAGCTGTCTTGAAGCATGAGCCACTACTTTTCTATTCTGCATCAAAACACACTCTAAACCAACTCTGGAGGCATCACAGTACATGGTATATCCTTCGCTGCTCATCGGTAGTGTCAACACAGGGGCGGTGGTTAGACACTCCTTAAGCTTCTGGAAACTCTCCTCACAATCATCTGTCCAAATGAATGGAACATTCTTCCAAGTCAACTTAGTTAGGGGAGCTGCTATCCTGGAAAAATCCTGCACAAAATGCCTATAGTACCCAGTTAGGCCCAGAAAACTTCGTACCTCAGTGACTGTTGTAGGCCTAAGCCAATCAGTTATAGCCTTAATTTTCTTGGGATCCACTTGAATGCCTTCACTGAAAACCATGTGTCCCAAGAATGAGATGCTTTCTAGGCAAAATTCACATTTTGAAAATTTGGCATATAGCTGGTGCTCCCTCAAAGTCTGCAACACTATCCTCAAATGCCACACGTGTTCTTCCTCGGTCCGAGAGTATACCAAAATGTCATCTATGAATACGATGACAAAATAGTCCAGGAATGGCCTGAACACCGTGTTCATCAAGTCCATGAAGGCTGCTGGTGCATTAGTGAGTCCAAAAGACATCACCAAGAACTCATAATGATCATATCTTGTCCTGAATGCTGTTTTGGACACATCCTCATTCCTGATTCTCAACTGATGGTAGCTTGCTCGTAGGTCTATCTTGGAAAAGAATCTAACTCCTTGGAGCTGATCAAACAGATCATCGATCCGAGGAAGTGGATACTTGTTCTTCATAGTCACTCTGTTCAGCTGTCTATAGTCAATGCACAACCTCAATGACCCATCTTTCTTTCTCACAAATAGAACAGGAGCGCCCCAGGGTGAAGTGCTCGGACGTATGAAACCCTTGTTCAAAAGCTCCTGTAGTTGCTCCTTTAGCTCTTTCAATTCTACTAGTGCCATCCTGTAAGGCGGCATTGATATGGGGTTTGTACCCGGCACAACATAAATGCAAAACTCTATTTCCCTTCCTAGTGGCAACCCTAAAAACTCCTCAGGGAAGACATCCATGAATTCTCTGACAACAGAAACATTTTCCATGTTAACACCTTTTACAGATGTATCTCTCACCAATGCTAAATACCCTTGACATCTACGCCTCAACATATTTCTAGCATTAATTGCTGACATCAAATTATATGGAGCCACACTCCTGTTACCATCAAAGCTAAACTCTTCCACACTAGGTATGTGGAAATACACCTTTTTGTTCCTGCAGTCTAAAGTGGCATAATGAGTTGCCAACCAATCCATTCCCAAGATTACATCTAAATCCATTACTGGTAGAGGAATCAAGTCTGCTGGGAGGATCTTTCCATCCACTACTACTAGGCTACCCAGAAAAACTATATCTACATATATGTTGTTACTAAGCGGGGTAGCATTCTAAAGTTGTAGGGTTCCTACCCAATCTCATGGCAAACACTGGGGAGACAAAGGAGTGCGTAGCACCCGGATCTATCAAAACACGAGCCTCATAGGAACATACTAGAAGAATACCTGCCACAACTGTATTGGAAGCCTGAGCATTCTGGTGGGTCAGGGTGAAAAACCGAGCTTGACCCCTACCCTGCGTTGCAGAACCCTGATATTGACTTCTACCTCCTGATCTGCCTCCTAATCCACGTTCTCCTTGTCTTCGGCCCTGTTGGCCACTGAACTGACTGCCTACCATGTTGGAAGCACCAGGATACAACTGACGAGGAACATTTGCAATAGAACCCTGTGACCCCATCTGTGGCTCGCTGAACATGGGGCATTCCCTAGCAAAGTGACCTTGTTGGCCACACCTGAAACATACTCTTGAACCCATCAGACAAGGTCCTGAATGTCCTCTTCCACACTGTGTGCAAGGTGCCAAGGAGGATCCTGAACCAGACCCAGAACTGCTGTATCCCGAACTGTGACTACTGCTGGATCCATACCCTTGTCTGAATCCTCGAGATTTGTGTCTAAAACCACTCCTCTTGTTCTTACTTTTTCCTCTGTAATTACTTTGGCCACCGCTATCCGGAGCACCCATGTGGGGAACACCTGAAGAACCCTCTGCTCTATTTTTCTTTTCTCTTCCACTGTCATCTCCGGTGTAGCTAATTTTAATCTATCGGGCTCGATCAACTACCACATCAAAAGACTGATCAGACATCATGGCCAGGTTTGCATACCTCTTGTCCAGCTCCTTTAGGAACCTTTTTACTTTCATACTTTCTGTAGCCACTGCTGTAGGGGCATATCCGCTCAGTTCCAAAAATTCTATAGCATATTCATCTACAGACCTGCCATTCTGCCTTAAGGCCTTAAAGGCCCACTGCTTTTGATCTATGAAACTTTCCGGTACAAACTGGTTAATAAACAGTTCCACAAACTAGGTCTATGACAAACCTTCCATTCGAGGTAATATGTAGTCATTTATCCATTGTCTAGGCATAGGCCCCATGACATGCTGCACACACTCAATAAGCCTCCTATCAGTCAACTGCAACTCCATCCCTGCCTGTTTGCAGGAATCCAAAAACCGATAAGCATCATCTGACACATCATAAGTATCCAACACCAATTTCTTAAAATCAATTATCTGTTTGTAAGGTTCCCCACCTGGTGCGGTGGACTGCTGCTGTTGGGGATGGTGGACCATATACTGTGCCATTATATTGATGGTTCTCTGCAAACCAGCTAGAGTAGCTGCCATTGGTTCCATGGGACCCGGGGCCACAAAAGACTGTTCCTGAATTGGTGGTGGCTGCTCCTCTACTTGAGCAGCTCTAGGCCTCCTACCCCGCCTCCTCAGGTCAGGCGTGTAACACCCCGTTTGCATAGCCTGGTAGATTTCACTGTTCTGGTGACCGGTGTTGGTCCGGAGGATTAGAACCGCACATAAGACAATTAGAGAAGCCATAAACACAAATAATTAGTAATGTTCAATTAGTTAAGTATAAACAAGAAAAACAAAACATAAGAAGTTAAACGAGCCGAGAGTCACAGCGATGGGCTTCGGGAACGACTGCGAAGTCATTTTAAACTCAAATTTTGAACCAAAAAAAGTGACGCTGCGGTCCTTAGGACCCTTATGGACACAGTGGAAAAGAGAAAATCACGAAAAAGAACTGTTAAGTCAGTCAAATAATTAGGTCAGGGAACCAAAAGAAATAGGGAATTATTTGCAAACCGGGATGAACCGGCGAGGGGCAATTTGGTCAATTGACCCCGAGTGACTCGACCTAATCACAAATAAAATCGGAGAAAAGAAAACTTCGGGATCAAGAATTAAATTAAAGAACTAATAGAAAAAAAAAGAGAAAATAGAAAAGTTAAAAAAGTGTAGGAAGATGACATCATGCATGATATCATGCATGATGCCATAAGTCATATAATTAATAAATTAATTAAATGAATTTTTAAGTCTTCCATAAGGATAAAAACAAAAGAAAAGAAAAGAAAAAAAAAGAGTAAAAAGCCTCATCTTCCTCCCATTTACGTTTCTCTCTCCCTCACCATTGTAAACCTCCATTAAAGCTTGCTTCAAGCTTTGAAACCACCATTAAACCCCAAATCCTCCCATACTTGCTTCATAAAAACTTGATTTAATCACTTGAGAGGAAGATTGGTCATCAAAGAATTGAAAAAAATTGAGAGAAAGTGAAAGTTCAAAGACACCTAACAAGGTAAGTAATGCAAACTTCAAGTTTTTAGTTTAATTAGTGTATGTATAGCATCAAGAGCACAGAAATAAACTTAAAATAAAAAAAAATATGTGTGAGGGACTAAAGTGAAATTCGGCCAGCATGTGTATAGGGGTATATTTGCATGGTTTGATAGATTTAAATACATATGTGAGCTTGTTTGAGATGAAGAAACATGTATGTATGCATGGAATTAATCAAATGCAATAATTTAGTGTGGTTAGGGTTTGGAGGCCTAGGGTTTTGAGGCAAATTTTGGAGAAATGCATAAATGATGACTTTGACCTAATGTTAGATGAAAAATGATCAAAAATGACCAAAAGAGATGTGTGGAAATTGTGAGAATGGAAGTTAAATTCGTAGGGCAAATGGTCATGCTGCTGGCAGCATGACCAAGCCAACTTTGAAGGACCAAAACGGAAATTTTACAAGTCCAATTGATATGCCACCAATTGAGGATGAAAATAGACATAAAATAGCACAGTTTTCATTAAGGAACCATGGCCAAAAACTGACCAAAACTTAGTGAACCAATTGACCAAAGTGAAATGAGAGCAGTCACATCGACAAACTGACCAAATGAACAGTAATTGTTCATTTGGTCATAACTCGAGCTAGGAAGGTCAAAATGACCTGAAATTTTACCAGTAATTAGATAAGATATAGATCTAAAACTTTCATGAAGAAAACCAACCCAAATTATGCCATTAACCTAATCAAATGATTGAGCAAAGCTGAGTTACTGAACCTGCAAAACTGCAAATTTCCATTTGAGCAGTAAAGTTCCAATGGCTATAACTCTCTCTAGAAAACTCCGATTTAGGCGACTCTTGAATCGATGGAAACCTAAGACGTAGTAGAACATTTTGTATGAAGGAAATTAGACCAAATTATGGACTTAACTTGATCAAATTATTGAACGAAGTTGGATCAAAAATCTGTCAGAACCTAAATTGCAGCATGAACAGTGCACGTGAACAGTAATTGTATTTTGGCTATAACTTGAACTACAAAACTCCAATTGGGGTGATCCAAAAATGAGAATACACTTAAGACAATAAGGAACATTTTCTATGAAGGAAGTTTTGCCAAATTCCAACAGTAAAAGGGCCAATGAAACAGTGCAACTTAGGACTCCAAAATCGAAAATTGGCAATTTTGCCTAAAAGACCTAAGTTTTGAGAAAATGACCAAAACCAACAAGTTTAGTGACCAAAATGTGGTATGTGGGTGAATTTGGAATTCCCATACCTATTAAGCCTTAGAAAGTCAACAATTTGACTTGAATAGTGCAGTGAATAGTAACTCGAAACACAAAAATTTCGAGAACGTCGAATTTAACACGTTAGAACTAGGTGAATGTGAAGCTAAATTTATTTTAGATTTGTGTTAAGTTCTAGTACTAAAACATTTTAAAATTGTGTGTTTCAGTTGAAAAGAATATCGGGAAGGAACCCGAGGAACCGAGTCGAGGCTAAGGGACGACTCACTTGAGGTTTGTGCACAACATCTCCATGCTTTAAAATTCATTGATAAAGTGAACGAAATATGTATTTTACTTGTGCTTTGGAATTGTTGAAAGTTTAATTGTGACATTATTTATGATGTTTTGATTTAAACTGTGAAAGTTATTGTGTATATTTGAAATGACAATGTTTAGCAAATTGTTAAGATAAGTTTTGAAACCACAGTGTCATGACCATATATTTGAACACCTCACTAGCACGACTAGTGGGGGTAATTAGTTTCGAATTTTGATTCCTTCTCTGGAGAAGTGTTGAGGTGTGCCAGTAGAAGAGGATGTGAATGGATATCCATATATTTGAGCTAGCTAGCCTTGTGATGTGATTTCTCTTTAGCCTCTGGCTATTGAGATTCTATTTGTTTCGAATGGCATGATTTAACTGTGGGTTTTATGAAATGTGTTTTGATACTTCGAAATGAACGTGGTTTGCATTAAAATCTCATAATTCATGTTTTGTGTTTAATGCTCATGTTTAGTCAAATTTTTGAATAAATGTGATTTTATTTTTGCATAAAGATTATTTTAGTATGTTGTGCACCACTGAGTCATAGTACTCAGCGATAGCTTTTATTGCTGTCGCAGATACAGAGACTAGAGGAGCAGCAGACTGAGCTGCTAAAGATTGAGGATCATTCAGCCTAAAGTCTTCGGGTATAATTTATACCCTAATTGTAAATATTTCTTTTGATGTATATATTGCACATAAATGTATGGACATGTAAAAATGGGTCTTGAGCAGTTGTATAAAATTTGTATAAAGTTGTAATATATATTGTAAATTGAAATTCTCTTAATGTAAATTTTGTAATTATCTATTTAAATTGTTTTGTTTCTAATGAAATATGAATGGAACTATTTTATTTAATTTGAATGAAATGGATTGTTAGTATTTTGATGATCATTGGATACTGGATTTGAAATTGAAAGTTGATAAATGTGTTGAGAAATTGTTTGAGATTGAGTTTGAAATTGAAGCAGTTGTTGAGAAAATTTTTAGAAGTGCTTTTTACAGGTATTTGAAGAACTGTTTTCTCAAAATACAGAGGGAACTCTGTCAAAATTTTTATAAAATTTGCAGAAAAATAAAATGGGCTAAAATTTCCGATTAGCTTTCAACTTAATTACATGTTTAAAATACTTACTAGAAATGCTCACCACTTATTAAAAATAAGAAAATTATTTTAAAATCACTTGTAGGGTACTTAATGAGTTATCGGTAGGTGAAGTTCGGTAGTTCATTAGGTATTCTACGGGATCATGTGATGCCTTACAGAGGGGTAAGGTGTGACAAGGCGCCTCATCCTGTGCCAACACCTCGTCAAGCACATCTGGTTCTGGTGCAGTGGCAGCTCTCCTGCTTCTTCGCATTTTCCTGAAATTCAGCAGCATTAGCCCACAAAATTTCAAAACTGCATATTACACAGCTCTATAGACTCATATTTACGCATAATATATGAAGCAGAAACTAGAAGCAAAGATAACAATGCAAGACGAATGTGGACCCTATTTTCTGCATGTGACTCATATTAGACTCTTCCCAACACTTTAGACAAATATTCCCTATGAATCTGGAGCCTAAGCTTTGATACCACATTTGTCACGACCCAACCTATGGGCCGGACCGACACTAGGACCTAGGCCAGCCTAAAGCCCCCGAGGCCCGTAGTAAGCCTAACTATTCCTCAACCCAACTCTAAGGCCCATTTGGGCCCAATTTCAAGAATTCAACCGGATAGAGTCCGGCCATAAAATGGACCTTTTAAAGGGCAAATTTTGACTTTCCTGACCTGTAAACACAATATATAATCAATTGGGGAGCTCAACTCACCCTCCACGTACTCATAATAACATAAAGTCAAATGGGAGTTCGGCTCCCTCATTCAGTCCAACATACATGCATAAAATAAGTTTACAGGTCCAACATGGTAAATTATATTACAGACCCAAATCAAATAAATATTTCTAACACATGCGGAAATTCTAGGAGTTAACAGAATTATACAAACATTAATAAACGACTTGCGAAGAAGAAAAGCAGGTTAACCACGACAATAATCCTCCTGTAGTCTGGAAAAATAATGAACAGGAGTGAGCGTTCGACTCAGAGAGTAAAATATCAATTTTAACCATAATCTCTATAGCTATCTAAAGCTAATGCACCCTGTAGAGTGAAATGCAACATCATCAATATTTTCACATCATAACAGCAAAAAGGTAATCTGGAGCACTCACACACCCGATAAGGTCAAACAATACATATATGGGAGCTGATCCCCTATACAGCCCTCTTAATCCAACTTGTGCCAGCGAAGAACTCAAGCTGGACTTTCGCTTAATAAACCAAATCGGGGTCCCAGCGAAGAACTCAAGCCGTGTCTACCCGTCCTGTCCAGTCTACCCATCCTGTCCATAGCCAACACCATACCACACGCACGCCAACTCACGCACACTGCTCCAAATTACCACAACAACATCCATGGCACTTTAATAATTATGAATGCAACATAAAACGTGCCTAGTGTTTAACTACATAAATACATATTTATAAGTAATGCATGGACATGCTTGAACATATAATAATATCGAAATTACAATTAAAATTAATATTTTACTCACAGACTTAACCGCAGTTACTGTGGCGACTGGGCGGAGGAGGAAGGCTGTCCCGGTTCACCTGATAATTTTATTACAATTATTTAATAAATTTGACTCAATACAAACTAAGAAAAAGACCAAAGATGTCCTCAGTCGTGTCGAAAATCCGGCAGAGTCTCTCCTATACCTAGGACCTACCTAACCTGCAAAAAGGCTTAAAACACACTTCCATATCTACAAACCATATATTCACAACTCAATCACATCACACAGCCCCTCCTGGGCCCATCCAAACAGTCATCAATCACAACATATAAAATTACAGTTTAGTCCTCATAATTTAACCCTCTTGCAAAAACTACCCAAATGAGTTCTAAAAATTCTAAAACTTTGCCCCACGGTCCTTACCATCATTAATAAGCTAATGCAAAAGGAATTATAATTTTCTGAGCTATCACAAATATTTTATGAATTTTTAATCCCATTCAAGCACTAGAAAATTATGAAAAAGTAAGGTTCGGGTTTATCTATGTCTATTCGGACTCCGGGGACGCGCTCGGGACGTCTGACAACGGTGGGGTAGCCAAAATCTCGACCCAATTTCAAGACTTTTTCGGTAGCCTATCTGTCTTGCCAGAAATTCACAGACTTGGGCAACCGTCTAATTTTCGTGAATTGAAGGTACCTACACGAAGCCTACAACACGGGGTTTAGTATATAATTTTTACGAAATTTTCTAAGCTCATTTAATGCTCGGAAAAATACTACGAAGTTTTGTAAGACACACCGAAAAACAGTGTTAGAAAATTTTGAAATTTATATTTCCACGAATCTCTTGACGAGTGGAGTGCTCTGGTACTCTCGATTTTCTTGTGGGGTTCATGGTTTGCGAGAAATCTAGCCCAAAAGTCGAAATGGGCTAAAACTTCCCGATAAAAATTAGGAAAATCACTTAATGGATTTTGGTGTTCTTGGTGTCTATGGAAAGCTCTCGAGGTGTAGATGGTGTTTGACACAAGACCCCGCCCAATTGGTGGCTGGATCAGTTGGATTCTGGCCGGGAAGCTGAAACGGTGCGCTGTGCGTCAGGGGTCTTCGCGCGCGCTTTCCTGGCGTTCCAGGAGGCGGCCGGTGAGGAGGGAAGGGCGAGGCGGCGCGCCGGCAAGGTAGGGAGGCTGGGGTGGTGGCTGGTCGGCGTGGGGAGGAGGGAGGAGAGAGAAAACGGGAGAGAGAGGAGAGAGAAAACGGGAGAGAGAGGAAGAAGGGTCAGGACGCGCAGGGAAGAGAAGAAAAGAAGGAGGGAGGCCGGTCCGGTTCGATTCAGCCAGTGTGATTCAGAAAACAAAATTTTGAATTTTTACTCTGCCTTGTGACCTAAAATGAGGCCTAAAAATTTCAAAAAAAATTCTAGAAAACTCAGAAAAATTCGTAGAGTCTAAATATATTTTTTCGTTTTACCACGTGGTCTTTAAATTAATTTTTAAAAATCATCAAAGTTTTATATTTTCAAAAAATCGAATCCGATTTCTAAAATCCGAAAAATCTCAAATAATTTCTTAAAATTTAAATAAAATAAAATATTAATATTTACCCATTAAATAATAAATTTAAAAATTATGGATGTTACATAAATAATCTTAATTTAGCATTTTTTAGGTGGGGAATCAGAGGAGTAGGTATTTAAACTTGGCATGCCTTTAGCTACTAGACCGGCAGGCTTAATTTGGCCAAATTTAAATGCAAGGATTCAATAGCTTTTTTGAAAGAAAAGAAAAATGGGGATCTTTTTTAGTGTTCTATTTGACTGAAATACAGCAGCTTCAGAATATGTTCTGCCTTTTTTTTTAAAATATGTTATAAGGCAATCTTAAGATTATAAAATTGCTTGGAAAAAAAAAAAAGATTATAAATAGAAAGTCAATAATGGATCCTTTTTGTTTTGGAATTTGGAATTTAAATGTTGTAAAGGCAGCACAAATTGCAATACAAACAAGATTAGCAGACTCCTCTCGGAAATGATGATTAACTTTCTTACGTTTGTTGAAAAATAAAATAAAAAAAAGGTGGTCCTTAAAGACTAAATGCAATATATATATATATGTAAAACCCAAGGAGATAGATGGTCCTTAAAATCTGCACAGAAAAAATCAAGTAGATAGATATTAAGTTTTTTTATTGGATCGATGGTCCATATCAGAGCAATTAATAAATGGATGCGCTCAGGTCATTTATGCCATGTTTTTCAGCGCAACAAATATTTGTAAATGCCCACTTGCAACTTTTTCAGATGCTCTAATCCAACATCCCGCTTGTCTTGAGGTGAGGTCCCCATTTCGTGCTTACAATTCACGTGCTTGGTAATGGTGGCTGCCAAACTCCATTCAATGTCTGATTTCAACCATCAAATATCTTTATTAAATTATTTCTTAAAATATTTGAAAAAAAAAATCCAATGCATTATTTATTTATTTTTTTATTTTAATCTATTGCATTTAAAACGGTGTCGAACTGAAATTGGATCAGAACTGCAACAAACCACTTCGAATCAAAACCGTTTCCGGCTATTGAGAACCAGAATCAATCAAAACTATAAGGCTGACTGAACTGGCGGTTGTAGACCGAAAGCGAGCGGATTCTAAAATGGCCATTGGGGTTGGTAGGGGATTTTTGTCAAACACCTAGAGGCTACTGGAAGTGGAAAAGATTGGGGCATTTGCCAAGCTGGAACAAAAAAGCAAAGCCGTTCAAACTTGTGGGCCCCTACACTCCTCCCTCTTATAATTTCTAGTTTCCTCTTTCTTCTTGGCCCAATTGGCCCGTTTACCTTTCTCTCTTCCTCTGAATCTGTTTTCCCCACCACCCCCACCTCCTCCTCCTCTTCTTCCCCCGCCAGAATCACAAGCTAAGGAGGAGAGACGAATCTCTCTCTTTCTCTCTTCTAATTATGGCGGTAGGCTCTCCTTCTCGTATATTCATATTATCCTTATATGTTTGTGTTTGATTTAAGATTGGACTAATATGAATGATTGCTTTTTTTTTTTGTTAGGTTAAAATTTGTGTTGGTTTGGTTCTCAGAGGCATGATTTATTATGATTAACTGTATAGATTTTGGTATAAAGCTTTTTCTCTTATCCCTCCCCTTTGCTATTAAATGTTAAATTTTGTTATGATTTGGGGGATTTTTTCTTGCTTTCTTTGCTATTGGTTTCCCTTTTGGGTAGATTCTTTTTAGCTCTTATATATAATTATTCATTGCTTTGATGTTTATTGCCATAATTCAATCTGTTTCCTTCAAGTCGTATCTGGTTCTTCACCATTTTTTTTTGGCAGTGTAATGTGTAGAGTTGCAAATTAGATATTTTCGTCTTTCCCCTCTTCTTGAATTTGATATTAAGAAGGCTTTTTTTCATTTTTAATTCTTTGTTGTGTTTCCATATTCTCGAAATTTGTTGAAGGAATGATGCTTTATTGGACATTTTTACCCTTCACGTAGTCATTTATTGATGAATTTAGGCCATCAAAGTTGCAATGTAATCAGATTACATTTCATATTATTTCATATTTGATTACCTTATTTGGTAACGCAATTACATAACCTAATCAATTATAGTTAAGTAAGACAACGGTCATTACTTGTTTTGATTTTTTTTTTTTATTTAGTGTCAATATTAAGACCGCTATTACTATTTGGCCACAACTGTTATTACCACTGTTACTCTTATTATGTCACCACAACCACTACTACCATTACCATTGCCATCAACATCACCATCCTTTTGTCAGCTGTCCCCATCACTTGACCACTGTTATCCCCACTTAGTTATTGTCATCTTTATCACCACCTGGCCACTACCATTACTATCACTACTTAACTATTGTCACATTTATCACCATCTGGCCACTACCATCACTACTACTTCAGTTTGCCATCACTACCACCATTTAATCATCTAACTACCGCTGTTGCCGTTACCATCGCCATTACCATCACTATCACTTGATTATTAATTACTGCAACTATTACTACTTATTATTAACATTATAAATAAATTAAATATTAAAATAAAAATTATCATTACATTATACCATTTATATTTTTATTTTGCGATCAAATAGATGACCATTACATTACATTACAATTTTGATTGCATTACATAATTGATCACATTACATTATATTAGGCTCTACCAAATGTAACCTAAATGCTTCTTGTTCTCTCTCTTTCCTTGCCTCCAGCTTTGCATTTGGGAATGCCACTTGGTTTGCTATTCACAAAATTTGGTATATATTTGCGTCCCAATCCACTTTAAATATTTTATTTTCAGGGTCATTTGGTTATCGGAATTAAATATATCCAGTCAAAATCACTTTCTTGTGAAATTAGATTTCCAAGAAAGTGATATTAGAAATCTAACATTATCATTTTTGGTTTTAATTTCAATTTTCTTTGGAATGTACAATTTTTATATTTGATTAGATTATGAGAAAGTAAAATAAAGGGTTATAGATTACCATAATACCTTTAGATGTATTTTAGGAATATATAAAAGCATATATTATACAATGAAATTTATCATAAAAGCCATGCTAACATAAAAGATAATTATTATTAAAAAAAAAGTAAAAAAAAAAATCATATTTGTTTAGAATATATGATTAAAAACTAAATTAAAATAAAAAAAAATTAGATGATGAAATCAACTATTAAAAAACAGCTAAGAGACTAGACTCTTTTGTAGCCTACTCATCATCTGTAATCTCTTGTTGGTAGGGATTTTAGAGAAGATTAATATAATTGTTTTTTTTTTCTAAATATTATTATAAATAATGGTATTAATGTCCATATGTATTATTCTATTTGCCACATCTATGAGAAAGTAACTTCCCACCCTTTGAGATGAGACATGGGATGGGAAAGTAGAGGTGGGACCCAATGATTTAGGAATTGAACTTCCCCAAGGATGCAACACTCTTGTGCAACACTGGAATTTAACATTCCTAAAAACTTTCCTGGCAGATTCCGGCTACCCTCTCAATGTGTTGATGCTCATCGGTGCAGTCCATTTCTTTTCTTCCACTAGGAGAGTTGATAACTTGTTTTTCTAATGCTTTTGACATTCTGCAGTAATATCAAACTAGAATGAATTGGAATGTTTAATCTGTTCAATTTGAAGTGAACCACTTAGATGTAGCTTTATCCCCTTGTTTTTCCTTGTTATAACTACATGACGTGTTGATAGAAAATGTTCTGTTTGTCAAATTTCCAAGTAATAGTGCAATAAGAAACCACTAAGTAGTAGTACCGTGCTTTAATCAACTCACTCTTTCTTTGCCACCAAATAATTTATTTACTTGGGTCAATTAACATGTAAAAAATCTTCTTCTATGAATCATGGTTTTGAAGATGCATGTTATAGTTGTAAACTTGTAATTGCTTTGTGAATAACTGAATACTTTGTCATCAAGCGATAAGTGTAGGTAGACAAGATTTTATTGGTGCTGAAGATCTGAGTGACTATACTCTATCTGCACACAATAGTTAATGATAAGGTTCTGAACATAAAATCTTCTATTGAAATCCCTCCAAAGAGGATTTTTTTTTACTACTTTTTCTCTTTTTTTGGAGAAAAGGGGAAGAAGGGGGTGCGCTTTTAGCCCTGATTATAGTAAACTTTATGTTCAGTATCATGGCCATGGTGATTTAGGTATTCTTTTGCAGGCCTATGATATCAATATGTACTAGTTACAATTTGATACCAGCTTGAATTCCTGTATCTAAAAAGCTAGAATTTATAAGTAAATTGATCAAATTTCATTTAATTATATGTGTGTGTGTGTGTGGCTTTAGGCATACAAAAATCCTTGGAACACTATCTGTAGCTTGTTTGGAATGCATGTTAAATTGTTTTCCATGCCAACTGCCATGTATCATTTTTTGTCTGTCTTCTTCTGAGATTACTTTATTCTCAAGTGAATTTTTATTCTTTCCAGGAAAAGGGTCAACCATTGCCAAAGTTTGGTGAATGGGATGTCAATGATCCAGCATCAGCTGAGGGATTCACAGCCATCTTCAACAAAGCTAGAAATGAGAAAAAAACTGGTGGAAAGCCTGACTCGCCGGCAACGGATAGCTCTGGTTTGAAGCCTGGCCCTGCTACACTTGGGAAGCCTCAGTCTGTAAGTTGAAAGCTTGCCCAAGCCTTGCTTTAGTTGCCTTTTACATACCTTGCCAGCATTGTGTTGCATGTATTTCTGTTTCAGACTGTCTGTCCCACTTCTTTGTGTGACGAGGTAAATAGGTTTCTTTTGCCAAACTTACTTTTTATCCTGATTTCATGTCTATTCTTTGTTTAAAAAAAAAGTACAACGCTTTTAATGTATGCCTCCTGATTTCTCTATTATTCTAATGATTAATGATTTCTAAAATTCAAAATTTGCTCTTTGCTGATCTGTTGACCCTTTTTGTATGATGATAAATTGGAATTGCTTTGATCATTTTTTGGTGATGACCTCATTTTCTGTCATTAAAGCTTTATCCCATTTGCTTGGCATATGCTACTTCAGTCCTTTTTATTCTAAGCAATATCTTGTTTTTTATAACATAAATTTTTTTGCAATAATGTATTTCCTCTGACGCTCTCAGCTTGCTGTCGTGGTCTTAGATCACTTTTTTTTTTACATATAAATAAATAAATTATGCAAATTAAAATAATTTTCCAACTTAAAAATATGGATTTTGGTAATTTTGACAAAATGCAGTGTTTCATCTATATTATCATGTATTTTAATTTTTTTAAATTTTTTATTTTATAATTTCGCCAAACCTTTTAAAATAGTAAAATTTATATACAATATAAAGTAGTAAAAATGTATGAAATTCCAAACATTTTTTTTAATATTTACATTTTTTGGAAAAATATTATTTGTGGAAAAATGAAAAGACTCCATTGTTCAAATATATGTAACCTTTCTCTACCTACCATCACTTCTCCAAACAAAGGCTTAAGGTATCTCCACAGACTGGAAAGAAGGGGAAGAAGGAAAACCATTGATCCTGTCCGCATTTGCTGCACTGAATTTTTGCCGCGACAAAAATGCCTTTGGGTGAACTCCCATGGACGCCATTTTTTATCACTTGATGCTTTGTGTATTTGCCTTTCTACAAATTCATGAGTGCAAAAACATTCTTGTTGGCTAGCATCATATGATGAAGTTGGCCATCCTTGGGCTGCTGTTTTAGCTTATAGAAAATGTGATGCCACTTTCTGTGGATTTTTTTTATTAGTCTTGTATCATATTCTTAATTGCTGGAATCAAGGAGCCTCTAGACTAGAAAGCACATGAATGAGCAACACCGAGAAGTTGATAGGCTTGTGTCTGACTATTTGAAAATGTGTTATTGGTTTGCAGAAAAAATGGTTTTGCTGTATGCAACCTGCTCAAGTAGAATAAAGAGGTGGCTCTTGTCTTGTAAGAGTAGTCATTGGAGAGTATAATTTATCTACACCTGGCCCTAGCATATAAATCCAGAAGGCGGGAGCTGTATTCAGAAGCTATGATGGGTCGTGGTGGAATATGTTTGTTGTGACTTAAGATTTGTGATGATGTGGGGTTGGGGAAGTATGTGACGATCGAACAATGTGGTTTTCTGTTTATGTAGATTACGAGGAGTTGTGGAAATTTTTTTTCGTTTTTTGGGTTCCTGTTTAGAGTGCTGTGATTTTCATTTGTATCCATTTGCCTTTATGTAATGAAGCTCTCCTTTTCTTATATGAGTTATTATGTCGCAGCTAGTTTGCCTTATAGCATGCCAATTTCCTTACACAAGGGATGCATAAGATAATACTTTTCTAACTAGTTTGCCTTATATTTACTCGATTTATTCCGAAATTTGGTTTGGTTCAGTTTTTATTTTTTTGAAATTCGATTTAATTAGTTCAGTTTGATTTTTAAAGGAGAAAAATTGGTAAAACCAAATGAATCAAATGTTCAGCCCTAATTTTCAAAGCTATAAGATTTTGAATTTGAATTTCAATGGAAGTTAATTATATGTAAAAAATCTATTAGTCGTAAATCAATCATCTCAACTAGGTAGTTGATTTTTAACATTAAAAACTTAGAGAAAACAACTTACAAAATTAAAACTTAAAAGCTCTCTTCATCATTGAAAGCTATCAAACACGAAATATATGATGCTTCTGCCTTGTAATTCAGGTGATCATTGCTCCTTTGAAGGCTAGACTCTAGATATGCGAAACTTTTGATTAAACAAACGTCGCAGAAGATAGACCTGAAGGACACTGGCCCCAATTAAGGCAGCTGATTCAAACATTGCCTTGTGCAATGCCCTCCTGCTCATTTTATCATTCACTGCAAATTCATTCACATGATAAGAAGGTTAATATACTTGCAAGGTCTTTTCTATATATCTTATAGGTTTGAAAAATAGTACCCAGTGCCTGGCGGTCAGTCTGAGCCTCCAGCCAGTGTTGTTCAAATTGAATATTATAAAGAGCTTCCTCCAACTTTGATATCTGCTCCATCAAAGGGGCTAAATGCTCTGCATAAACCACCAAAAGAATTATACCATCAGCCGGGAAAATTAGAGAAAATGAGGTAAAAAAGCAAAAACCACCAAACCGGAAAATGGGATCTCACCATCTTTTGCATGTTGATCATAAAACGTGAAGTGTCCAAGATGCACATCAAAATCGATTGTTATAAGATAAGGAGACTTGTTTGTGAAACAGAAGTGGTAAAGCCCTTTCTTGTACACCACAAACTCATACTTTTCACTGGTTTTATCATGAAATTTATGAAGTAGATCGCCTGAAGGCCCCTTTATCTGATAACTCAATTGGCCAATAGTGCAAGTAAAATCAATCAGAAGAAATAAAGAGTACAAGACATGGCCAAAAAATTATTATCTATGATCGTTACATATCTCTTCCCCATTAGATAGATGAAACATGCACAAATTTCAAGCTCTTGAATCTCCTGGTGATTACTATTGTCTTTTCAGAGGACGCAGACGCATGAATCCATACCCATTATCAAATAGATGTACCCATGAAATAGTTTTCCAGAAATATATATATATATAAGAAGGTAAAAATGGATACAGATTATGCATACATACCAGGAGATCAACACCTTGATCGGAATCAGTGAAATGCCAAGAGGAATCAGCCTCAATGACGACGAAAGAGATATGAAGAGTGTCACCTTCCGTTGCTACCTTGTGAGAGACGCATTCTTCTTTGTCTATCACGAATCTAATCCCACATGTCCTTTCCATCCTCCATAGTATCGCCGTTATTACCACTGCTAGGTATCTCAACACCCACTTCTCCATCTCCTACAAGACCAAATCTTTTTAATTTGTTGATATCTCTGATGGGTATTTACTGTATAGAAATTTTCATTTCAGATCCACAGCAAGTGATGAGAAAATACCATTTTAAGTTCTTTGAGAAATCTGAGGGGGTTTTCTTTTTTTAATAAAAAAAAAAAAAAAACTATTTTTCATTTTGAAAGTTCGTTTAAGTTCAGCATCCTGACCGGTCGGACAGATCTTACCTCTAAACGACGTCGCTTATGCGTGTCTAAGCTTATCCACCTTCAACAGGAACTTGTATCAACTGGATATATAATAGATTCCCATGTTTTCATTTTTATTTTTATTGATTGTGATTTTTAAATTATCAATGGAAAGGAAAAACATTGGTTTTATAATTTTTTTTTATTTTTTAAATGAATTATAATTTTATTTTTATTATTTAAATTAATTTTAATATTTATATAAATTTAAAATTTTTAATTTTAAAATTTATATATATTTAAAATTCTTAATCATACTTATATTTAATTTTAATTAAATATAAAATTTTATAAAAATAATAAATTAAAATAAAAATTTTAAAAATAAAAAATACAATTAATTTATAACCTTTATATATATAATATATATAAATATATAAAAATTATATAAAAATAAATTAAATTATTTGTACGAATATAAATAATGTATACACGTTAAAAAAATTAATTTTTATAAAAAGTTAAATAGTCATTTCCCATGAAAATAATATTTATTTAAAAAATATAATTTAAAATTAATAAAAGTGTACGTACACTCCTTGTTTTATAACGTTTAAAATCTGCTATATAATATTAAATTATATTTCGGAAGATCAAATAATATAGAAGTATTAAATATATGAATAAAACAATACAATAGGTTATTTAACAATCAAAATTATTAAAAAAAATCTATATTTATATATTTATATTTAATTAATTTAATTTTTACGTATTTGTTTTAGTTTTAATTACTTATAAGTATAATATTATAAATCAAAAGTAATTTATAGCTATTTTTTTATTTTTTTTTAAGTCCAACATACTTTTGTTACTTTGGTTTGAAAAAATAAATTTGTTAAACATTCAATAGAAAATTTTGCCAAAAAATTTGGCTAATTTTTAGTTAAAAAGCTGATAAACTTTTAATTCAATAGAAATTACAACTATATAGGAAATTTTATCCTCTAAATCAATTAATAATTAAATAATATATATTTTATCAAAACAAGATTAAATATTATGTACTTAAAATTACATTATTAGAATTACAATCTTATTTTAATTAGTAATCCTTTGCTATTTTCTTATTCTAAGTCAATTATTAATACGTTAAAACTCTATTTATTTTGTGAAAGATAATTTATATATAAGAAAATATTTTTTTTATAAAAATATTTTTTATTATTTGATTGTAATATTAAATTAATGATATATATTTATATTATTTAATTATAAATATTTTCATATTTTAACAAAATTATCAAAGTTTAAAAAATAAAAAAATAATTTTTTTAAAAGAGAGAGTTATTTTCCTAAAAAATGATTTAATTTTTCTTTTAACAATTCATTGACCTATTTTTCTAAGTACCCAAATACTATAAATCATAAAAAATATTTTTCATAAAATATTTTTTTATGAAACAAACATAATCTTACAATATTTAAATTACAATTCTGTTATAGTTAGCTTTTTTATATTAAAATCGCACTCATAAATTAATTTCTAATATATTGACAGTGAAAACTAAATCTTTAATATTCCTAATTTTATGAGAAATCTATTAACATTGTATAAGAAATAGTATTTAATTTTTTAATCTACAAATTTTTGACACTTGTTTATTATTTAATTATATATATTTTAATTATTTATAATTGCAGATATTACAATCTCCTAATTAATCAATCAATAGATTAATTTAAATATTTATTATGCTTTAAAAATAAATTTTAATATATGAATTCAAAAAAAAAATATATACATATATAATATATTATTTTAATATAAGATATATTTAGATATATAAAATAAAGAAAATTTATAAAATTACAAATCATATAATTTATGTCTAAAAAATTATGTGCATCCATTAATTATGTCAAACAACACCCTTAAATAATATAAATTAATACGACTGAGCTGCCTGTTTGAATTTTTTTTTTCCAGACAAATATACAAATTCCTATATCCAGAACTGCATACAGAGTATATTAAATGTGAAGAGATAGGGCACATACTGTACATAGGAGCAGCATATGCACAAGCTTTAACATCTCTCTCTTGCAACTACAATGTAAGGGAACGCTGCAAGATCTTCTGCTCCTCCAAAGCTAGCCTCTTGTGTAATCGTTGCTGATGCTCAGAAAACTCCATGAACAAATCTCTCAACTGCTTTGCAATCCTGTATTCTTCAGATCCGTAATAGACAACTTTTAAATCATTGGAAATCCCACGCTTTTCATGCTGGAAATTGTTCTACGAAAATTCAATGCAAAAGAATCAACATAGCAAGCAAAAAGAAAAGTCTAATTTTAGTACGAGCTAGAGAGAAATTACACAAATTGAACTGCTGGCACTTAGAAGCTCATGTCCTTTAATAAAGAATCAAGAGACATTTTTAAAAACTTGCCTGATATTTAGGTATCATGATTCCTGGAGGCATCACATTTGTATCCTGCCCAGACAACTTTCCAGCCACCACCCATGGCCTGCAGAGTGCAGACAGTGAATAAACTCGTTAACATTAGTTTTCCTGATAAACAAAGCTTAACCGAAAAGAAATATTATATATATTATAGTTAATTATTATAAATTTATAACTACAAATATTATAACCATATGAAAATAATTATCTATTAAAGAGTTATTGTTATCTTTGCATCTTGCAATATAATCGAGATTCGAATCAAGAATCAAAATCTTTATTTTGTGAATTGAGAATCGAATCGAATCATAAAATTTGATAAAAACTTTTAAAATTTATTAAAAATAATATATATTTTATAAATAAGTAAAAATATATATCACAATGATATATTTTGATAAATGTAAAATTATCATTTTGCTAAGGAGAAGGATGCTTTATAATAGAATAATATATTCTTATTATGTTATGTGTTTTGATGTTACAAATTATGAACTCTTGAATTGTAGACAATATTGACAATATTCATTATGCATATGCTGAAACTCCTATTTACATTTGAACAAATAATTAAATAATAAAAAAATATAAAATGTTAAAATAAAAGGTCAGAAAATATTAATATAAAATGTCATAATTTGACAACTTTAATTAGAGAAGTATATATATAACACACGTTGATAATGACTCTCAAATGAATGTGAAGAAGGAAGCATGTGTCCCAAATGCATTGCATAATCTCTCATATCATAGAGCAAATTTTAAGGCTACAAAGAGTATATGTCAAATTATGTACCTCCCTCTCTGTGACGTGATAATGTGATCGGCGCTATCCAAAAATTCACATAAGTTCTGAAGATCCTTCTCAAAGTCCAACACGACAGCTCCATTTGTGTATGTCTCTGATGATAAACTTGGAAAAACAAAAGCTCGAACTGATATTGAAGTTTGCCGGTGTATAAATTCCATAATTGTTGAAGGGGATAGGTCCTTCTCCAGATTGTCAATCAACACAACATAATGATTGTCAATCCCTCCAATATCAGTTTCTTCTGTAATTCTTTGAGTACGATTACAAATCCTTTCTATCTCTATAAACAAAGGATGATGATAGAGTGGTGGACGTTAGTCCATGTACTAGAGTGACATATAGAACAAGAAATAAATGTGTTAGCAAGCTAAAAGGTGTGTAGGAAAAAATGGAGACAAGGAATTCAAGAACTCAAGAAGCATAGAATTATGGTTCAGTTTTGATAAAGGGTTTCTTGGAAATTATAGTTTACTTACTAGTCATTTTCGGATTTCATTTATGTCAAAAAAAAAAAAAAAAAGGCTGCTCGCTGCTAGTCACTTTAAGTCTCAAGGTGATTTTGTAATTTTCCAGCTTTGCTGGAACATCTGTCCAAATGTTTCTCGAAGTCTATTTTCATTTTAGAGACTTAATTTGAAGACTACTTTTATTTTAGAGACTTGAAATTATAAATATTAATGAGTTGAAAAGCTAATTTATTTTCTTTAAGTATTCAAATAATATTAATGAAAGATTAAAAGTTACAAAGATAATAATTACGCCTTATTAATCTCGTACTAAATGCGTCCCTTGGATTGAGACTAGTTATGTGATCCAATGTGTTACAGGTTTAGGGTTAGTTTGAGTCTTCAAAAACCTACATTTGCAATGTTTATAATTTAGCTTTTAGTAAGTAGAGTCCCAGCCTTTGAAAAAAAATTCTAGCTTTAACAAGTAGCATACAAGCTTTTTTACAATGGTTAAGTTTGATAGAGTATAATGTAATATAATATAATTAATTATATAATGAAATTAAAGTTGTGATGTAATGAAATGTAACTATTATTACATTACTATATTCAATTGCAAAATAAAAATATAAATAATATAATGTAATGATAATTTTTGTTTTAATATTGAATTTATTTAGAATGTTAATAATAAGTAGTAATGGTTGAAGTAATTGCATATTGAGTGTTAGTGGTAGTTAAGTGATGGTGTTGGTGGCAATAGTGATGATCAAGTGGTGATAGCAAAGTGATGGTGGTAATGGCTAGGTGATTGTAATGGTAATGGTGGTGGTGATAGGGGCGACATGGTGGAGGTAGTAGTGGTAACTAGATACTAGTAGTGATAGTAGTATTAATAATAGATAAATAAAATTAATACAAGTATTCACAATTACATCCATTTTTATATGTAATAATCATTACTCACTTAAGTATAATTAATTATATTATGTATTATCATTCAACTACGCCAAATTTTTTTTATGTTACTAAATAACATAATCAAATATATAATGTAATTACGATTACATTACAATTTTAATTACGTCGTACCATACATTACCTAGACATAATCAAAGTTGTAATATAATAATAATTACATTGTATATTAATTACGGTATTTGCTAATACGAAAAAAAAATTTGACGTAATTAAATGACAATTATATAATATAATCAATTATACTTAAAAGTAATGTAATGATCATTACATATAAAAATGAATATAATAATAATTACTTATTTTAATTTTTTTTATTTATTATCAATATTACCAATACCACCACTATCACTACTCAGTTATCATTGTTATTACCACTACTACTTCTACCCAGTTACCACTACCACCACCACCATCACCGCTTGGCTACCGCTATCATCACTTTATTATTGTCACCTCTACTACTACCTGGCCACCATAACCACCACCACCTCATATTGCCACTACTACCACCATCATCTAAGTAATGTTATCCTAACTGCCACTATTACTATCACTCAATTATTAATCACTGCAATTATTATCGCTTATTATTAACACTATAAATAAACTAAATAATAAAATAAAAATTATTATTATATTACACTACTTATAATTTTATTTTACAATCAAATATAGAAAAATAATAATAATTATATTATATTATATTATAATTTTAATTACATTACGTTATATTATGCTCTATCAAACATAACCTCCATGGCCGGATTCAACCCATAAAGAAAGCAGAAGTGCAAAACTATTTTCTTTGAGGTGTGAAGACACCGAAGGTCAGTGAAGAGGTGACCCAAAGAAGTAATATATAAAATGACTGCCTATTTAAACACAGATATCTTCATTATTTGAATGGAAAAGACCAGGAAAAGCCTAATTATTTGAATTTAGCATTATGTTAAAAACAGAGTTTATAACATAGCAGTAAATAGCTACAGCAATACCTTTAGATGCCCATCTATTACTCGTAGATTGGCTGGCACAATTTGTTTCCTATAAACAACAGGTAAATAAAACATCAAAGAAGTCGCTAGTAAAAGTTGTTTTGGGCTTCCACAAATAAATTCCGGAACATCTTATACAAGAAACACTTGCCTGGGAAAAGCGATGTGAAAAAGTTGAATCAAGCTTCACAGGCAAGCTGGCAATATCTTCATGAGGTGTGCCACAACTAGAAGGTAAATTAGGTTCATATGCAGCACTTTCAAGTCTGTCCATAACTATCTTCGAAAACTTGGCTACCTTAGGATCAAGCTGTGTGTTAGACTGAATAACGCATATATTCTCTACTTTCTTGTTAGCCAAACATCCAAAAATTGGACCATGTTCCCAGATAACCACAAAGGTGCACATGCATCGCTCTTCTCCATTGACAAAAGAATGATCCTTGTATATCACCTGCTACAACAGCCCATTTACACAATTCACAAAAGGGAATGTCCCCACCCCTTCTCCAGGGGAAACAATGATAAATTTGCAATCCATTGCATGGGAGATTTAACCCAAACTAAAATTTTATAAAAATTCAATTTAATTAATTTTTTTACTAAATAAAAATTAAAATTTTTTAAAAATTAATTAAATTAATTTTTTTCATCAATTTTTATGTTTGTAAATTAAAATTTTTCAAAATTTAATTTAATTAATTTTATTTATTAAATCTCATATTTAAAATTAAAAAATCATTTTTTTAAAAAAATTAATAAATTTATTTAATTTTTTTTCTCATAAAAGATTTATTTCAAAAGAAGGTGAAGGAAGATAATAGAATGGAATGGAAAAGAATAAAGGGAAATTAAATTGGCATATGAGATTGACAAACTCAGAAATTTTAAATCGATATATTCTTTAGAAAGCGTTTTACGTGTAGTGTACTTACACCATCGACAACGGCGTCGTAGAAGCGGACGTCGAAGTCAGAGAAGAAGTGAGAAACGCAAACCACCGTACCCTCAGCCACTTTTCTGCACTCGCTGTCCTGCAATTGAACAGAAAGAGACCTGAACCGTTTCTTGAACTCCTCAATCTCCTCTACAGTCTTGAAGTCTTGCGGCTCGAAAACGTCGTCGTAGACATCGCAGAAGTTGTAGTACTTTACCGTCAGTTTCTCTCCGCTGAGTAGTGTACGGACGCTATACCACGCGTCGTCGGTCTTGGAACGGTACTCGACGTCGTACTCGGACGACGAATGAGGAGCGCCGGAGTCGAGGTTGGATAGTGACATCGAGAGTGGTAGGGTACTCGACGTCGCTTTCGTTTCAGTTTCCGGTCATGCAACTTCCCTCCCAATTTTGTAGAATACACCTTCTTTTCCTATTTGAAGAAAAAAATAATATTTTAGACAGCATTTAATATAAGTTTAATTTATTGTGAAAAATGAAAATTTAATAATGAAAATTTTATTAATGAAAAATTTTAATTATTTTAATTATTTTAAAAAAATGAAAATTAACAATAATTGTGTAATAATTAATTTAATTTTTTTGATAAATAATTTATTTTAAATAATATTATTAAAATTTATATAGAATTAATTAAAATATGTATTATGAATGTATAAATTTAAATATAAATATTTAATTTAATAATTAATAAATTTATTTTGAAATTTATAATAATGGCACCATTTTCTTAATAACTATAAAAAGCATTAATTTTGAGTGCTTTAAGTATATTTGTTGTTCTCCATGTGTTTTGTGTGTGAAGAAAAGAAACGATGGAGTGTTTTGTGTATGCAGAAAAGAAATGGAGCGCTTTGTGCGTGAAGGAAGTGAAGTGTGCATTATTCCGTTATGATAGAATAATTAAATTAAATCAATAAATTTTGTTTATTTTTAATAAAAATAACTTTAATTGATAATAATAAAATTTTTTATTTTTATTATTTTTTATTTCATAATTAAGGTAGTTGAATTTTTATTAATTAATGTATTAATTATAATTTTATTAATAAATTATTATTTTTATGATTTTATAATAATATTTAATTTGTAATTATTATCTTATTAATAGAAATCATATTTATTATTTTTTTAAATAAAATTTTTTTACATATATTTCATTAATATTTAGTTAAATAATTAAAAATATAAAATATATATATATATTTTTTTTCGATTAATTCAATTATAACAGATAATCGATCAAATATTTTTTATCACTTAATTTTAATTTTTCCTCAATTCGATCAATAATTTTAGAGTTAGTTAACAATTTGATTAGTTAAAAATTTAATTTGATTAAATTTTAAATCGAATTGTATCAAATTAATTAAAGAATCAAAACTTAAAATAATGAGAATCGAATGAAAACAAACAAATTAAAAAAGGCCAGTCTCAGTATGGAGGATTGCGTCTATGCTTGCAAGAGGAAATGTATTAGCAATGGTAGATGATGTTACGGATGGGTAGAGCAATGGTAGTTTAGGGTTTGATTTGGCTTATACACAGGCCTTATCATATAAACCAGACATTAAAACTTCTATGGACTTTGAGATTTTCACGTATCATCCATGATCCCTTCTTGAATCACATAAAACTCTGTTGGTTAGCAGCAGCAACAATCTTGCTCGATCTACTTTACACTTAATCACTCTATCAATTCAATTCTTGCACTGAATATCACAATTCATTGTGGTCTCGTCCAAGGTATACTAAATTATTTCACTTCAATTCAGAGGATACTTTCATGAAGTTCAATATCAATATATACATATAAGTTTAGACAAAAGAACAAAGCTTGCTAATACATTTATAGGAATCAAACGTTAAATAGAACATGAAGGGAGTAAGGCTGCTGTATAATCTTGCTATTTTCTACTCACAAAGAAATGTCTTTACCAAAAAGTCCAGTTATTCCCTTGCCAGGGTCACTTTGTTTCACAATTGACTCCCCAACTAAAACCTGCAATGCAACAAAACAGGTTAAACGTTTATGTAAACACAAGACATGCACCCATTACAAATGTTGAAACATAGATTTCTGTTACATGCTATAGAAGAAAGTATAATAGTAATAGGAAGGGGAATATTGGCAGGAAAGGAGCTAGAGTGTATAACTGATTCTGTAACAGAATTGGTAACTGCTATGTTTGACTTTAGAGAAAGTAGTTACTGAGTTGAGATATAAATTCTCAACAAGCTAATCTGTAGATCCATTCAAGAATTACCACAGAAATAATAATTCTCAATTCTCTCTCTCTCTCTCTCTCTCTCTCTCTTCTCTCTCTCTCTCTTCTCTAATTTTCTCTACTTCTTTTATAATTCAACAATTTCATATTCATTATTATGTTCATTTGTGATCACAAAGTTATAATGTTGCAAATTTGTAGTGGAATTTCTGCATGTGAGGTTTGGCAATGATTTCATTGGTTCAAATTCATATGTTGTCTATGAAACACATGAATGGGCAATGACATGCATTTTTTTTTTTGAATTTCAAATGATGGATCCATTGCTTCTACTAGCAAAAATGAGCAGAGTTAAAAGGAAAAAAAAAGCAATGAAGTTTGGTATTTATGGAGCTTACGGCTTTCACACCAGCTTCTTGTACATAAGCAATATCATCAGGAGTAAATAGCCCAGATTCCCCAACAACCTGAAAGTCCAACCAGAAAAACCCCAAATTTTATTAGCAAATGAAGGTATGCTTTTGCCCTAACCACAAGATGGTGAAATGCACAGGAATAGCACATCCACTTTAGTGAATACGAATCCAACCTCAGAAAGCCACTTACAATTATTTCTTTTTGTTGGATAATTTGACCTCGCTCTCCTTCAAGAAGCTTCCTCGTGTTACTGATATCAACCTCAAATGTTTCTGCATGCAAGCAGAAGTAAAAGAAGTAGCTGGTAAATTTTATAGTTTGTGTAGTAGCTATACATGCGTGTGGCATCCAATTCATAAACTTTGAAAAAGTTTGCAAGGGTGAGCACAGCTTCCATAACAAATGCCAATGAAGATGCAGAAAAAGTTTACCAAGATTTCGATTGTTGATACCAATTAGCTCAATCCCCTCTATTCCAAGAACACGATCCATTTCCCTCTCATCGTGCACCTATGGATAAACAGCAGAAGCAACAGTAGCAGTCACACTCCAGACAATAAGTACTTCTTTTTTTTTAAATCTTATTTCAGAGGATTTAAAAAACTTGTCATGGAGTAAGGGACAAAAGATGACAGAAGCCACAAGCTCTCCTCTTCATGACATTAGTAAAACTAAAACTCAGTATCAAAATAAACTAGCACGGTCTTTTGGATTCATTAAGGAACTTTTTTTAGTTCAATGGCAAGTGACTTTTGCAGTTATAGCTATCTTCTTTGTCCAAGTGGGCCACATGCATGCACTTACTAGGATTTACAATGCAAAAGACCAACTTGATGTGGGGTTTTGATTTGCAATGTGCAATGAAAATCACCACGAGGGGACGATTAGCCACATGCAAAGTTACCCTTGCATATGACAATTTTAGTTGAAAATTTCTCAAGCCACCTCCAATCCCACAACTAGAGCCAGCATATGCCCATGAGATCCAGAATAAGTGTAGTTTTTGCATTAAATTGGTACACAATTATAATTTTCCCAAGATGGTAATAAAAACCCAGAACTAAAATAAAGTTTATAATTATACAGAAATTGAAAAATAGCTAATAAAGTTTTTCATAAAAGCGAAGCCAGTTGTTGTAGTCAAAAGCATCCAATTTTAAAAGCATGTGTGTACCCTTAGTTGAAAGTATATATATATATATATATATATATATATATATATATATATATATATATAAAGAAAACAACAACAACAAAAACATGTCTTGTAAAAATTGATAGAGGAAAACTTAATGACAACCAAAGAAGCATCAGTCAAACCTCGACAAGTGCTGCCAAACCAAGCATTTTGCAGATCTTGACCATGTATCTGATGTCTAGATCAGGCAAAACAGCAGCAATTAAAAGAATGGCATCTGCACCTTTAATTCGGGCATAGTAGATCTGCCAGCTATCCATAACAAATTCTTTGCACAGTAGAGGGCACTGCATCATTTGATAGCATTAGAATTATGCTTTACAGCTGCCTTCAATTTAGCAAGCATGTGGAACAATTTATACATATATCATGACAAGAAAATTCAGACCTTTACTCCTGCCTTCCTTATTGCCTCCAGATTTTCAAAGCTCCCCTTAATTTATAAATACAAAAGCAAGTCAGTAGAAGTTACCAAATTGAATTTGCTATGTTATCCGCATATTCCAAAAATAAAATAAAACAAAAAGAAAAGAAAAATCAAATGCATGTACGAGAAAAGAATATCCAGATGATGGCATGTTTACCTTAAAAAACTTTTCATCAGTCAAAACACTGAGACATGCAGCGCCACCTCTCTCGTAAGCTTGGGCAATTTCAACCTATTATAAGAAACAATCAGATTCATGACGGAATAACATTTCAATCAAAAGGAAAAGAAAAGAATGATCATGACCAACACCTAGCCACACCAAATGCAAATTAAACGGCTCAGCCTCTCGTATGAAGTACCAGAATCAGATGGCTTCGTTAGGAAAGAGGCAGCATTGCAATAAAACAAATATATATATATATATATATATATATATATATATATATATATATATATATATATAGGTTGGTGGTTTGGGGGGGGGTTGGGTGGGTGGGGTTGGGGTTGGGTGTGGGGGGTGTGGGGTGAGGTGGTGGTGTGGTGGTGAGGAGCAATAATTCAAATTTAAATTTTTCCTTGTAGCCAGAAAGTTTGCGTGATGAGATGAAGGACTTGTATGTACGAGATGAAGAAATCACAAGCCATTGACTAAAGCCAGATAACATGGCAAGAATAGCACAAGCCAATCAACCAAGGAAGCAGATTAAAGAAACAGCCAAAGATGTTTCTACAAAAACGAATTTATAGGACATGTGAATAATAGGAGCACGTGAGATAAAAACTTATGCCAATTGCTGTAAGGACTACAAATTGGTTTGAGATCAAGTTCATGCAAAACTCCTAAGATGATCATACACAGCCTAACAATATGATAGAAAATGCAATTGTAGGAGAAAAAAAAAAAGACATATTTACAGGATCGAAGTCCTCTCTTAGGATTCCTCTGCTTGGAGAAGCCTTCTTCACCTCAGCAATCAACCCAGGAAGTCCAGTTTTAAGATTAGCTTCCCTGAGAGCTGCAATAAAATCTCTGGAAGGAGGAGCATTCTCAAGAGATTTCTTCAGCACAGAGAAAGGTATCCTCTTTTTCAACTGCAAGAAAATAAACAAAGAAAAATCCAACATGAGCACTAAAGGCAGCTCTCCGTTAAAGATAACTATTAAAAAAATAATAATAACAAGAAAGAACAAAATTTTCAGAAGGATTACCTGGGAGACTTCCATGTCCTTATGCCATATGATTTCCTCCAGGATGTTCCTGGGGTTACCGCCCTCGTTTTGTACATGAAACTCAAAGGGTCCGACGTAGTGCAAAGGCGGCCCCGTCGGCGGCCTCCTCCTAATTCTAATCCCCTGGCTAGCAGCCAATTCGTTTTGGAGCATACCTACTTCCCACTCCTTCACTTGGAGGGCATTTGCCTCCTCCTCCCTCACGGCCAACACCGTAGCCGAACCTACCTTGTTGTCTGGCTACAAAATACAATAAAAAAAAATTTTCAATATTTAACACAGAAATTGAGCAAAGCAATGAAACAAATGTCCGTAAGTTAACCTGTTGAACTCGAACAGAGAAACGATTGAGCATATGGAGGTTCATCGGGCGTCTGATTGAGAAGCTTGGCCTGTGGAAAAGAGGAGTAGTCCTGGGGGACACTCTAGGTGAAACTAATCGTTCCATCCTACGATAGGAATTTCGCAGCAAAAGCCCAAACGCAATGCAGGTGTTTTTGAAGGTGGAAGCAGGCAGAGGATGGCCGGTGTGGCTCTGTTAATGCACAACGGCTTATCGTTGCAGCTGGAAGCCACAATTGTCAGTGTCACGAACTGGTACACATGGTTCACATGGATTATAGGGTTAATCGAAACATTTTTGGAAATTTATTACCTGTATTTTAATAAAATTAATTATTTAATATTTATATTTTAAAAAATATATTACTTAATTTTAATTTTTTTATTAATTAATTTAACATTAATTAAATTATTATTTAATCTCATTATTTTAATAAAATTAATTAACAAGCCACTATATTTTAAAAAATACATAATTAATTTATATAATTTAATTTATTAATTTTTTAATAACTCTTAATTTTTTATATTAAATTCATTCAAATTCTCTCCTATTTATTTTCCTTTTACTCGCTCTCATTTTCCTCTTTTCTTTTTTTTTTCTTTATATCAACACTTTTCTCTTTTATTTTTTGTTATATTTTTCTTTTTTTTAATGAAAAATGATCCAAATTGTAAACACAAAAAGATTAATTAATTTTTCTAAATTTTCAAAAAATTCAAATTGAAAAATTGAACCGAACTGAGTTAATTTGATTCAATCGATTCGATTTTATTTTACATTATAAAAATTTTGATTATTTCGGTTCGGTTTGATTTTGAAGAAAAAAAAATTAGTTAAATCGAACCAAACTGAATAGTAATTTGTATATTCAAATCGAACCAAATCAAATCGAATCGATTTTTAAATTGATTTATTTTTATGAAAAATTTATGAATTATATTTAATTTTATATATATTAATTGTTTAATTTCATTGATTAATGGTTATTATGTTTAAACCAAAGTCAAAATTAGATCAAATAACTTGAAAATCAAGTATAAATTAAAAAATCAATCAAAAATCAAAACCGATTGGTTTAAATTGAACATAACTGAAATAGAGCGGTTAGGTTCGATTCGATTTTTCATCCATTTCAATTATGTTCGGTTTCTAAAATTTAAAATTCGATTTTTATAATTTAATTCGGTTCAGTTCGGTTCGAACCGAATGCTCACCCCTATCGTGAATGGTTGGCTGTATAAATTTTATGTTCACTGACCTTGAATTGATAAGAAATTTAACATATGATATTTAAATTTTATAAAATTATAAAATTTTTTTATTAACTAAAATTATAAATTTATATTAAACTCATTTTTAATTTATTTTAAAATTTAAGGTGTGTTTTTTTCATTACAATTTAAGGCTTGATATTTGTGTCCTTAATATTTAAGTAATAAAATGCCTAACCAATAGATATGGCTTGAAATTATGTACAATATAATGACATTTTAATTAAGTTTTTTAAAAAATAATTTAAGTAATTAATTTTAATAAAATATAATGATATAATAATATTTCATCTTTTTAATAATATAACATTATTTTGAGTTAGACCCAAGCTGCCTATAATACACTTTTATAATCAGAGATACGTATGCTCTATATTTGCCTCAATAGAGGATCCTGTGTATCAGAAATATCTTTGTTATGATATTAGGTGCGACAGTCCCGTTATTATATGTGTAATGTACAAAAGGACACAGCCAGAGAGTACCTATGGAGAGGGAAGAGGCATAGCATGAGTATATTATACATATGGTAAGGGCTCCCGGCTTATTTTGGTATCAGAGCCTTATTATGTCTGTATAATACATACTTCAACGGTGAGTAAGGAGAAACTTCCAACCCCTAATTGTATCAAACTATTTCTCTATTTTCTACCATCTTTTTCATTAACTGGTATATCGACTAGAAACTAGTAACCGCTTAACTCCTTCATAGAAGGTAGAGCAACTTCTATACACAACGCTACGTACCAAACATGGCTTGCCAAACACCTACCCCTGCTACTGAGACTGCTCTACAGTCCCCTTCTCCCTCTGAGATAGTAAACCTCACCTCATTTTTGTCATTCTCTTCACGTCTGAGAAGAACATTGTCTTCCCGGATTGATAATCTCATTGAGATAGCCACTCTACCAGAATACGCACAAATTGGAGAACCACTCCTACCCCTTCTCAGTCCCTACAATATTTATAGATGATCTGGATCTTTAACCAAATCTATCAGATCACTCATCTCTTCTAGAAGATCCTTATCTAAGGAGTATGTTTAAGCTTCTCAAATGGATCAGTGCTCTCTCCAGAGTTCATCAGCTAAACAACACGTGACCTTAGAAATCCCACCTCAATTAATTCCAAGATGGAGACAGGAAGGATTTTCTGATATTCACTTTGGAGCCGTTAGACTTATCCTCAGTCTACATGGGAGGCGTGGACTTCCAGTCACAGCTAGAGTGTCACTTCTTGACACTAGATTCTTATAATATGAACATGCAGTAATTGGAACATGTCTTACCATCTTGCATGCTGGGAGCGTGGTATTGACGTTCTTTCCAAATTATAATCTTTCGCTAAGAGATCCACATCTTAGCACTGCTTTAAAGGTCTAAATTCAACTTACAGGCACAGCACAAGTAACATCATCCATTATGACTACTTTACACCACTAGATCATCTATAAGCTGCAGGATTATGCAGTAGATCTATCACATCCATCCGTCTCCAATGATGCTTTGCTCCTTCTGGCTAATACTGAGACTACCCCGACTATAGTCCAGATACCTAGGCAACTACCTAGAAGTGAGATTGAGTAGCTCATTCCGAAGGAATGGCTAACTAATTATGAAAAGCTTCATTCGACCTCTCAGCCAATCCAGATTACAGAATCTTCCTTTAGAAGAAATGCTGATGGCACGGTGCAGACTACTTTCCAATTGCCTCGGCACTCCACAGAATCCTTACTTGTGTTTTAGTCCATGATGATCCAACCATTAGAAAAGAAGCAAGAAGATTTTCCCATCGGAGCAGTAACCCCGGACAACCATTATATCTATCCCCAGAAGATAGATGGTCACTGTCCCTGGGATCTCCCAGGATCTGGAATGTGTGATGAAGATTGTGATTGTTGCGACAACTACTGGGAAAATGAATACGATCATCCCTTGTCTGATAAAAATTGGAAGAAGCTTACCAAGAAGACCAAGAAGGCCTCTTGCAAACCATAACAAGTTCCTAGAAGAGATTATCCGGATAACAGTCCATGGATTGGCATCCATGAAGAAACCAAGCAGAAGAAACCTCTTCCCATTTATAAACTTGCTCTAGAGATCATCAGAAGAGAAGAAAGGAGACAATCTCTTCCTCCTCCTCCTGAACCAACATTTTTTCCTCCCCCTGCACTACCCTTGGTGCAACCTTGTATGATGCTCTCTCCTGCCTCTTATGAAGCAAATTTTCCTCCATTGGCTCAATAGATGGACCAGCAAACCAAAATCTCTACCATACCTTTCATTCATTCAACTAAGGTTGATACTGAAGGTCAGATAATCCTGATCACTCAAGCTGAAGAAGTCCTGAATTGGCAGACAAAGAATGCAGCTGTCCAGAATAAGAAGTTGCAATGACTTGACTCCAAGATTGATCGGGTCCTTACGAGGACTCAACATATTGATCAAAAGGTTGATTCTTTCACTGCATTCCCTCATAACATGTATAAAGATTTACAAGGGAAGATTACATAGCTTGATAAGGGCTTAAAATCTTTGATCCAACAACGGAGATTTGGGATGGAGTTCAACCAGAAGGAAGCTGAAATTAGAAGGCTAAAGAACCAGTTAGCCTAGGTTGAAGCAGACCTACGCAAACCAACAGAAGCCCCTATTTCTTATAGCCCATTTTCCACACAAATGTCTCATAACCCTTTCCTCCCTATTCCTAAACCTACTTACTCCCCTTTCGGCCCTTTCAACTATTAATATGAATGAACTCCAGCCACATACAACCCATCTCCCTTATTTAGACCAACTCTAATGCCTACCAGATATAAACCAAGAAGCCCATCTTCTTCGGAAGAATCTCATCCTCCAAAAAGAAAGAATGATAAAGGTAAGGATAAAATGTATCCTGATCAATGCTACATTTGTGACAATCGGGGCCACTATGCAAAGAACTGCCCCAAGAATCCTAACAAGGCTGTTAAACTCCTACAGCACATCCAGCAAGCTTCTCATGTTTCCTTAGAAAATGATGATATCAAATCTTTGTTCTCTGAACAAGATGAACCAGATGAAGAAACTGTTTTCGCTCTTGGAACAGATACTGATTTTCACCAAGATTACTCTCTGTCTTTGGAAGATTCAGAATCTGATACTGAGGTCCATTATCCTTCTTACTTGGCCCAACATATCCAATCCTCTTATCCAGCTCACAACCCAAACACTATCCCAATCCCACTAGTACCACTTCACATCCTTCCTACTAAGTATGATCGGCCCATCAGTGTTATTGGCTTTCTCGATACTGGAGCTCATAAAAGCATGATGAACCCAGCCATTTTACCTCCATAATACTGGGTCCCTCATATAGAATATTTTAAGGCAGCAGATGGAAATGTCTTCAAGACCAGTCTCATTACTAAACAACCCATTGGGATACAATTCTTGCCCACCTGTGTTCTTTGGACTAAGGTCATCGGGTCAGACCTTCCTGATAAAGACTTGCTAATCGGTTTTGACTTATACCAGCAAGCAAAACATTTAAAGATCCTTCCAACAGGAGTAAAATACAAGAGGAGTTTTCAACCATTCACCTCTGTCCCAAGGTTGTACTCTTTGACTAATGCCTCAGTTGAATTTCAAGAACATAAGGAATTTCTCCTAAGGTGCTGTGCCAACTTCCATCATCACCACCCTTTGTAGAAGAATCCAGAGTTTTTTTTCAATCTCCTATTCAAGCTCAATGAAGATGCAAATCCAACCAAAGCATCACACCTGGGATGAATCCAACAGACTTAAGTTTTTCTGAAATAATATTGTGAAGTTTTCTTTCATGGCTTTCTAAACTTTCTCTCTTTCTCCTGAAAACCTTAGAATGTGTATTATACTTTTATGATCAGAGATACATATGCTCTACACTATAAGATAAGCCGGGAGCCCTTACCATATGTATAATATACTCATGTTATGCCTCTTCCCTCTCCATAGGTACTCTCTGGCTGTGCCCTTTTGTACATTACACATATGATAATGGGACCATCGCACCTAATATCATAACAAAGATATTTCTGATACACAGGATCCTCTATTGAGGCAAATGTAGAGCATACGTATCTCTGATCATAAAAGTATAATACACATTCTAAGGTTTTCAGGAGAAAGAGAGAAAGTTTAGAAAGCCATGGAAGAAAACTTCATAATATTATTTCAGAAAAACTTAAGTCTGATTACAACTGAAGAGAGCAACTCCTTATATAGAGGCTCTGGGATTACAGGCAACTGGTTAGATACTGGTTACCAACACTCTAAAGCAGACAAAGGAATAAAGCAAAATAAAGCACACTTATTACATGATTGATCAACAGATTTTAATTTTAACTTTTATCATGGCATTGTTGATAGATTAAATGTGTCATAGTCAGAATCATTTGAGTCATCAACTCCAAAAAAGTCCTTTGGCCACTGTCGGTGTACAGGTAATGGTGGGTCAGCACTCTCAATGGCTTCTCGTGCCTCGATGTCCATTGGATCCTGAGAATCTTGCTAGATTGGATGAGTCCAATCTATAGGTTCATTGGTGAGAGACCGGATGGGTCCAAGAGACGTATAATTCACATGGGGAAGGATCAGAGGCTGATAGCCATTAATTTAGCAGAGATGCTCTGCCAGTTGTCTCCTTAGTGGTCCCATAGTATCCTTTTTAGTAATAGATCCTTCGTAGGTCCTCCATTCATACTCAGTGTTTTGGGTCCAAAGGAGTCCATCAGGCCTCCTAGAGAAAGGCCTATGCATGATAAACATGACTCTGATGTTGGGCTGAGTCTCGATGGGCCTATTTTGAATCCCATGAGTATCTATGAGATATTTCAGACTATATTGCCATGCTGAATTGGGATTGAACCATTCCAGGAACCTAAACAGGAGAGTCCTGTTTGTTCTGTCCAGAGTATGTTGGTACAAGGCCATGAGAGGGAATTCTATTCTTGTGGAATATAGAGTCACCATGCACCAGAGGAGCCATAATTCCTCAAGGATGAGATCCCTGTCAGGATGAATACTGAAACATGTGAGGAAGGGATTATTGGGAATGAAGATGGATGAGGAGGGGAGAAGTCCCCTTAAGGTATTCCTGATGCTCAGATAATGGAACAGGTGGTCTTTTGTGAACTGTGCTATTTTTTGAATAGGCTGATTAGGAGAACAGCCAGGTGGAAAACTGTCTGGAGTTGGAAACTAGGAGTGTGTGGAGAAGATGATGATGCCATGAAGATCAGAGGGAATGTGAGATGAGACTTTATGAGGTGAAGTTCCTTGGGCCTGGATAGCAGGTCTGGAATTAAGTTATGCTTTCCCTTAATGTGTAGGACTGTGAATTTATACTTAGCAAACCAGTCCTTTAACCTCAGAAGCTGTGATTTAGGGAGAGACTTATTCTTGAAGTCTAGGATCTTCGGGAAGGATGAGCTGTCCATAACCACAGTAAAGTGGTGGCCAATGAGGTGAAATTTGAATCTCTTTATTCCGTTTTTGATAGCCAATATCTCTTTGTACACTGAATGGTAGTGCTTTTATGGTTCTGGGAACTCGCCACTAGCATATCCGCAGATATGCTTTTCTCCTTAGATTTCTTTAATAAGAACAGCACCCCAGTGGGTGTCACTAGAATCAGTCTGAAGGGTTCGGTGTCCCATGCTAGGAATCTTTAGAGGTGGCAGGTTTAAAGCCACTTCTTTTAGTGCCTTGACTGCTTCTATTTGTTCCTTCTTCCAAGGTGGTGTAGTCATCCTAAGCATCTTTGACAGTTGGCTGGTATGAGTGGTAACATGTGGAATAAATTTCTTGATATAGTTGATAATACCAAGGAACTATTGTATCTGTTTTACTGATAAGTCTCTGTCAGGAAACTTTAACAATTCTTCTGCAATGTGAGGTCCTGGTTAGTATTTCCCGTCTTTGAACTTCATTCCAAGGAAGTCAATATCAGTTTGGGCCAAAGAGCTTTTCTTTTCAGACAGCATGATCCCATGGGAATCCACTAAGGTCTGGAAAGTGGATAAGATTTCCTTATGGGCTGTGACATCTTTTGAGAATAGAAGGATGTCATCTATAAAAATGAGAGCACTGTGAAGTATGGACTCGAATATCTTTGTCATGGCCTTTTGGAAAACAGATGGGGCTGTGTTGAGGCCAAATGGGAGAACAGTTCACTGGTATTGGGATGTAGAGATACAGAAAGCTATTTTGGGCCTGTCTGAGGGGTTAATGCCCAATTGCCAAAATTCGGCCTTGAGGTCAAATTTTGAAAAGATATGGGCCTCATAGAGTTGGGTGAACAAGGCTTCAAGTTTTGGTAAAGGGAACTTGTCATCCTGAAGGAAATGGTTGAGAGGTTTGTAGTCAATGACAAGTCTCTTTTTCCCCCTTAATCTTTCAGATCTCTTTTCCACATAAAAAGCCTAGCAAGCCCATTAAGAGGATGTGGGTTCTATGAGACCCTGTTGGAGTAGCTGCTTGCATTCTTCTTGGGCCAAGGCTAAGTCTGTTGGATTCATCCCCGAGTGTGATGCTTTGGTTGGATTTGCATCTTCATTGAGCTTGAATGGGAAATTGACAAAAAACTCCGGATTCTTCCACAAAGGGTGGTGATGATGGAACTGTGCATGAGAGTTAGCACAACACCTTAGGAGAAATTCCTTATGTTCTTGAAATTCAACTGAGGCATCAGTCAAAGAGTACAACCTTGGGACAGAGGTGAATGGTTGAAAACTCCTCTTGTATTTTAATACTATTGGAATGATCTTTAGATGTTTCGCTTGCTAGTATAAGTCAAAACCGATTAGCAAGTCTTTATCAGGAAGGTCTGACCCGATGACCTTAGTCCAAAGAACACAAATGGGGAAGAATTGTATCCCAATGGGTTGTTTAGTAATAAGAATGGTCTTGAAGACATTTCCATCTGATGCCTGAAAATATTTTGTATGAGGGATCTAGTATTCTGGAGGTAAAATGGCTGGGTTCATCATGCTTTTATGGGCTCCAGTATCGAGAAAGCCAATAACACTAGTGGGCCGATCATACTTGGTAGAAGGATGTGAATTGGTACTAGTGGGATTGGGATAGTGTCTGGGTTGTGAGCTGGATAAGAGGATTGGATATGTTGGGCCAGGCAAGAAGGATAATGGACCTCAGTATCAGATTTTGAATATTCCGAAGACAGAGAGTAATCTTGGTGAAAATCAGTATCTGTTCCAAGGGTGAAAACAGTTTCTTCATTTGGTTCATCTTGTTCAGAGAACAAAGATTCGATATCATCATTTTCTAAGGAAACATTAGAAGCTTGCTGGATGTGCTGTAGGAGTTTAACAGCCTTGTTAGGATTCTTGGGGTAGTTCTTTGCATAGTGGCCCCGATTGCCACAAATGTAGCATCGATCAGATTTCTTTGTGCCCGTTCTTCTTTTTCGAAAATATCTAACTGGCTTCTTTCCTTTTCGCTGTTTGAAAGGGAGTTTAGATCCTAAAGAACCAGAATACTTCTTGTAGTGTCCTCCCTTCTTAGTTCTGCACTCACAATTCTTTTCCTTGCATTTGATAGCAAGGTGGGACTTCTGGCAAACATTTTTCAAGGCCTTACTATTATCAATAATATCCTTGAATAACTTCTGCTGCTCACACATCTTGTCTAGGCAGGCCAAAGTCATCTGATGGATCTCTCCAATGGTGATGGCATTCATTGCTCTTCTGGTAGCAGCAATGCTTCTATGGAGTTCTGGTTGGAGAGCCTCTAGGAGAGAGGCAAAGTATGTATGCTTGAGATTGACATCATTATACCCATTCAACAGGTAGTAACGCTGAGCCATGCGCTGGTAATGTTTCTCAATATCTGTACTTTTCAGAGAACAGCAAAAATGGTGTTGACAAGCCTGTATAGTATTTAGATGGTAAAATTGGGCTTTATGATATTCTCCAATGGAGGCAAACAAGTCTTGTAATGTACCAACCGTTCGAGATATGAATTCTCTAAGAACAGTATGTGTAACACCCTAGGCAAATCCCACATCGACAAAACACGGGAGAGATGCTGGGTTTATAAGATGGAGGTTCCTAACCACTATTGATGCGTTTTAAAACCGTGAGGGCTTCGGCTCAGAGTGGACAATATCACTAGTGGGCCGGGCCGTTACATTATCAAATGTAACGGCTCGGCCCACTATCAAATGTAACGGCCCGGCCCACTAGTGATATTGTCCGCTCTGAGCCGAAGCCCTCACGGTTTTAAAACGCGTCAATAGTGGTTAGGAACCTCCATCTTATAAACCCAGCATCTCTCCCGTGTTTTGTCGATGTGGGATTTGCCTAGAGTGTTACAATCCACCCCCCTTATGGGACTCAGCATCCTCGCTGAGGTTTGCCCCACCATCGTTCAAGGTTGCACGCGGAGCGGCTCTGATACCACAAATGTAACGGCCCGGCCCACTAGTGATATTGTCCGCTCTGAGCCGAAGCCCTCACGGTTTTAAAACGCGTCAATAGTGGTTAGGAACCTCCATCTTATAAACCCAGCATCTCTCCTGTGTTTTGCCAATGTGGGATTTGCCTAGGGTGTTACAATCCACCCCCCTTTTGGGACTCAGCATCCTCGCTGAAGTTTGCCCCACCATCGCTCAAGGTTGCACGCGGAGCGGCTCTGATACCAAAAATGTAACGGCCCGGCCCACTAGTGATATTGTCCGCTCTGAGCCGAAGCCCTCACGGTTTTAAAATGCGTCAATAGTGGTTAGGAACCTCCATCTTATAAACCCAGCATCTCTCCCGTGTTTTGTCGATGTGGGATTTGCCTAAAGTGTTACAATCCACCCCCCTTATGGGACTCAGCGTCCTCGCTGAGGTTTGCCCCACCATCATTCAAGGTTGCACGCAGAGCGGCTCTGATACCACAAATGTAACGGCCCGGCCCACTAGTAATATTGTCCGCTCTGAGCCGAAGCCCTCACGGTTTTAAAACGCGTCACTAGGGGTTACAAACCACCAACTTATAAACCCAGCATCTTTCCCGTGTTTTGCCGATGTGGGATTTGCCTAGGGTGTTACAGTATGAGAATCAGCACCATCTCGAAGCATTTGAACATCAAGCCAAGCCTTGAACTCTACAAGACGATCTCTCCACTTTGATGGAGGGACATCATATATTGTAAACCATGGGCCTCAGCTGGGCCTGGATTGCTATTGGGCTCCTGGGAGATTGAAATCCAGGATTGGATCATCCTCAGAAGTTTCTACATGCGGATCTTGGGCTTGAGGAGGCCCAGTAGTAGGACCTGTAGTGCCACTGGTAGAATCTTGATGGAGCAGAAACATGAAAAACACAAGTTTAGATCATTGAAATTCAAAATTTTTCATCTAGGGTCACATGCATCATGCAAGATTCATTTTTATCTATTTGATTTCAATGATAAACAACATATTAAAACTCTTTTAATATATTTTTGGATCTATATTTGTCATTTAAGATTTTAGAATTAATCAGATTAATTATTAGAACCCTATATTAGATCAAGAATAAGTGCACTAAACTTTTGATGCACTGTAGTGTGTTTGGCACCTTTGGGATGCGTTTTTAGGATACCAGATGTTGTCCCTCTAGCTTGTCCACACCAAGATTACCTATGGCAGCCCTTGAACAGCTTCTAAAGCTTTTTCTATGAATTAGAAAATCAAGTTTTGCCTTTTGAGAGATTACAGATGTAAATAGGACACTGGAAACGATTTCTAGTATTTTTAATTCAAGAGATTGTTTGCTAATCTTTTTGAATTGATGAGAAAAGAAGAAGAAGAGAAGAGAATGGCAGCCAAGGGTGGCGGCACAAAGAGAATGAGCAGCTTTTTATGTTTGTTCTTTCATCCTTACACTTATATAGCTTGGTCACCACTTAAAACCCTTACCACATGTCACATTCTGATTGGCTCTAGGTTTAATTGACCCAATCACATTGTGCCAAGTGTCAAACCTATATTTAATCTTAATTTTAATCATCTTACATGATTAAAAGACATTTGGCAAGCTTATGTGTAATGTCATGTGTCACCATCTCATGGTGCCACATATCACCCTGTGAAATGACAAAAATACCCCTGTGTCTTAATTTTGAGTTCTCAACCCAAAATAATTATTTCTCTTCTTCTAATCAATTTATATCAAATATAAATAAATTAATTAATCTCTATTAATTAATTTCTTATTAATTAAATTCATATTTAAACACTTTAAATATAAATTTAACTTATACTATACATCCAATAACCTAGATTTGGTTTCAAGCCATGCTAGGAACTTTGCAATCTAATTACAAACCAAACCTATTTAATTAATTAATTAAACTCTTTAATTAATTAATTAAATCATATTTAATTTGGTGATTACTTGTGTATGTGTGTGACTTACTAGGCTCATCACTAATTGGCAATGAGACATGATATTAACTCTTAATATCATCAAAACTCTTTCTTACCATAAATGATTTCTCTAAATCATTTTATGCACCTCATAGACCATGGTTAACACCTAGCATAGCATGCCATGACCACCCAATTAGTAATAATGTTTACCTTAAATGAACCTATAATCATATGTTACCATGTACTAGAATCTCTCCGTTACAAAATCTCAACTCAAGCTGGAGTCATGGTTTATGTCAAACCCCATTTGCTATGAATATTATGTTCTCTTTTAATTCCAGTTCTTGATTAAAAGATTTTCTCATCAGAAACTCTTTTCTGATTAAATCTATCTGGTCTGGCCAGGAACTTGAAACATCAAGAACAATTAAATGAACATAGGATTTTATCCCTATTTACTTAGAGGAACATATTCCATCTTGATCAACACCTACTTCCATATATAACTAGTAGGAGCCAACACATGCCCATATACCCATACACAGTACAAGTATGAAAGTAGTATCAAACTCAAACCACCTATATACAAGATAACAGTGCTATCTCAGGTCTAAAGATTATATGCACTGATATGATTTATAACAATACATTGACGAGAGTAAACTCCATGTGCTTGTCATAAATGTTACTGGTTCGACCTACTTATCATGTATAAGTGCCTATCATGTTTGTTATATGGCATGAGACTCACCATTCCATCTTATTTACATCTCATATAAATAACTTAGGAACAAACATGATTACAATCTTTCTGGATAAGTCATGTCCTTATTGTGAAGTATTCTGATTGTGAACCTATTTATGATACTTTGTGCTAGAAATACTATTACTCATATTCTTAACAACTTAAGAATAGAATTTCTAACAAAATATCAATGGACCTTTTCTATTACACATAAATATATTATGTAAACGAAAAAGTGAAAATGCCTTTTATTAATAAAACATGTACAAGATACATACTAAATGATATGCTGTAGGGCATACTACTAACAAATCCGTGGTTGGTGAAGGACCTGTTTGAGATGAGGCTGGTGGTGGATCAACCATGAGCAACGTCGTAACGTCCATTTGTCCATCCTCACTATCATCACTGGATAATTCTTCTAAAGAGTCATCTTCTAGCTCAGAATGTATTGATATCATATGCTGAGGAGGAGTATCAGGATACATTTTATCCTTACCTTTATCATTCTTTCTTTTCGGAGGATGAGATTCTTCCGAAGAAGATGGGCTGCTTGGTTCATATCTAGCAGGTATTGGAGTTGGTCGAAAGAAGGGAGATGGGTTGTATGTGGCTGGAGTTGGTTCATATGAATAATTGAAAGGGCTGAAAGGGGAGTAAGCAGGTTCAGGAATAGGGAGGAAAGGTTTATGAGACATTTGTGTGGAAAATGGGCTATAAGAAACAGGGGTTTCTGTTGATTTGCTCAGGTCTGCTTCAACCTAGGCTAACCGATTCTTTAGCCTTCTAATTTCAGCTTCCTTCTGGTTGAACTCCATCCCCAATCTCCATTGTTGGATCAAAGATATTAAGTCCTTGTCAAGCTGTGTAATCTTCCCTTGTAAATCTTTATACATGTTATGAGCGAATGCAGTGAAAGAATCGACCTTTTGATCAATATGTTGAGTCCTTGTAAGGACCTGATCAATCTTGGAGTCAATTCATTGCAACGTCTTGTTCTGGACAGCTGCATTCTTTGTCTGCCAATTCATGACTTCTTCAGCTTGAGTGATCGGGATTATCTGACCTTCAGTATCAACCTTAGTTGAATGAATGAAAGGTCTAGTAGAGATTTTGGTTTGCTGGTCCATCTATTGAGCCAGTGCAGGAAAATCTACTTCATAAGAGGCAGGAGAGAACATCATACAAGGTTGCACCAAGGGTAGTGCAGGGGGAGGAGAAAATGTTGGTTCAGGAGGAGGAGGAGGAGATTGTCTCCTTTCTTCTCTTTTGGTGATCTCTAGAGCAAGTTCATAAATGGGAAGAGGTTTCTTCTGCTTGGTTTCTTCATGGATGCCAATCCATGGACTGTAATCCGGATAATCTCTTTTAGGAACTTGTTGTGGTCTGCAAGAGGCCTTCTTGGTCTTCTTAGTAAGCTTCTTCCAATTTGTATCAGACAAGGGATGATCGTATTCATTTTCTCAATAGTTGTAGCAACAATCACAATCTTCATCACACATTCCAGATCTTGGGAGATCCCAGGGACAGTGACCATTTATCTTCTGGGGATAGATATAATGGTTGTCCGGAGTTACCGCTCCGATGGAAAAATCTTCTTGCTCCTTTTCTAATGGTTGGATCATCATGGTCTGAAACACATGTAAGGATCCTATAGAGTGCCGAGGCAATTGGAAAGTAGTCTGCACCGTGCCATCAGCATTTCTTCTAAAGGAAGATTCTGTAATCTAGATTGACTGAGAGGTCGAATGAAGCCTTTCATAATTAGTTAGCCATTCCTTCGGAATGAGCTGCTCAAGCTCACTTCTAGGCAGTTGCCTAGGTATCTGGACTATAGTCGGGCTAGTCTCAGTATCAGCCAGGACAAGCAAAGCATCATTGGAGACGGATGACTGTGATAGATCTACTGCATGATCCTGCAGCCTATAGATGATCTGATAGTGTAAAGCAGCCATCATGGATGATGTTACTTGTGATGCGCCTGTAAGTTGAATTTGGACCTTTAGAGCAGTGCTAAGATGTAGATCTCTTAGCGAAAAATTATAATTTAGAAAGAACGTCAATATCACGCTCCCAGCATGCAAGGTGGTAAGACATGTTCCAATTACTGTATGTTCATATTGTAAGAATCTAGTGTCAATAAGTGACACTCTAGCTGTGATTGGAAGTCCACGCCTCCCATGTAGACTGAGGATAAGTCTAATAGCTCCAAAATGAAGATAAGAAAATCCTTCTTGTCTCCATCTTGGAATTAATTGAGGTGGGATTTCTAAAGTCACATACTGTTCAGTTGATGAACTCTGGAGAGAGCATTGATCCATTCTAGAAGCTTAAACATACTCCTTAGATAAGGATCTTCTAGAAGAGATGAGAGATCTGATAGATCTGGTTAAAGATCCAGATCGTCTATAAATATTGTAGGGACTGAGAACGGGTAGGAGTGATTCTCCAATTTGTGCATCTTCTGGTAGAGTGGCTATCTCAATGAGATTATCAATCCAGGAAGACAATGTTATTCTCAGAGGTGAAGAGAATGACAAAGATGAGGTGAGGTTTTCTATCTCAGAGGGAGAAGGGGACTGTAGAGCAGTCTCAGTAGCAGCGTTAGGTGTTTGACAAGCCATGTTTGGTACGTAGCGTTGTGTCTAGAAGTTGTTCTACCTTCTATGAAGGAGTTAAGCGGTTACTAGTTTCCAGCCGATATACCAGTTAATGAAAAAGATGGCAGAAAATAGAGAAATAGTTTAATACAATCAGGGGTTGGAAGTTTCTCCTTACTCACCGTTGAAGTATATATTATACGGACATAATCAGGCTCTGATACCAAGATAAGCCGGGAGCCCTTACCATATATATAATATACTCATGCTATGCCTATACTCCACATTCCTCTATTAATATGATATAATACGGTAAGATGTTGAATTTAGCTTTTTATACTTAATGAAAAAATTTAATTTCATTATTTTTTAATTTTTTATCCAAATTAATTAAAAAGTTTTATTTTTAATTTAATTTAATCTAAAAATTAAAATTTATAAATTATATTTCCTAATTTTTCCTAATTTTTTGATTTAAATAAAAAATTAAGAAATTTAATCTCTTAATTTTAAAATTAAATTTCCTGATTTAAATTTAAAAATTAAAAAGTTTAATTTTTTGAATTTCTTATTTTTGAATTAAATTGAAACTTTTGAATTAGATTGAACAAAAAGTTAAAAATGAATTAAATTTAACTTTCCCAAGGGTGTAATTGACCTTTAAGACTGATATAAATATATATAGAATGTCACTAATTCAATCATACATGTGTTGAAAAAATATTTAATGATTAAAATATCAATGGTTTAATTCTCAATGTACTACATTCTCAAAAATAATTGAAGCACTTAGGATATGTGATGCAGCTAAGGAATTCAACAAAACTCAATAGTAAAATACTCAAAAAGCCTAGAATATCAATCACACTCATCGTCAGTAAAGGGGAAAGCGGATATGATAATTGAGTATTTAGAATATAAATAGCTAATCTGTTGTTCAATCAAATTGTTGGCAAACAAAATTCTCTCAAGTTTAGTTACAAGGAAAAACAATATCTGCATATCCTCTCCTTCCACTTGACAAGCTCCTGGCCTGAACTTCCCATATTTTGGCTTTAACTCCTAAGAAAGAGCACACTGGATGCGAACTCAGCCACACCTGGTCACTCAGTGAGCTAAAGATTTGAAACACAACCACGAATCAATGTGCTAACAAACCGAACATTCATTTAAAAAGGTTTCTGAACCCATCAAATATTTTTAAAGCTCTCAATTCACCACTCCTAATATCCCTGAGTCTTCTTCTTAATACCTGTAGAAGCGTTCGTAAGGCATAATAAAAAATGAACATCAGATCAATTATAGACCATCTAAAAAGAGAGATTGTGAGGCATAACTTGTTTGCATATCAGAAAACATAATGATCAATCATTAGCAAACTGAAATTTTTTGTACAGCATATCCTCATAAAGTGCAATGCAGATAGATAGTATGCTATTAAATAAGGGGACTACTACAAATGCACTCATTGCATAACTATTTTTTATCAGTGATTATGACACACCGAGATGTTACATAACAAAAAGACTCAGATAAATCTGAACAAGTGAATCACAGTACATCTCAACATTTCTGTGAAAGTAATGATATAAAGTGACATGGACTTTAAAATTGAGAAAAGTGGAAAGAGTGTTATATATGTACAATGCAAAAACCCTGCGCTAACCAAATATTTATCGCAACAATCGCACTCAAAGTACTGTCACACTGAAAAATCGAGAAAGGTAAGAGTGACATAATCTTACATTTTGAGCACGGAATAGTATTCTCCGCTCACTGTTACACAAGTCTACTGCCAGCTGTTTCAGGAACAATCTTCTGTTAAGTTGCTTTGGAGATGTTACATCCAAATCCATTGTTCCACTTGCCTACGTGCATAGAATGATGAAAACCATTTTAGACCATCCAACCCAAAAGCTCAAGATTGTAGGCAAAGAAGCCAATATGCACCATTAAGCCACATGGTATTTCATATCAAATGGACATGGGATACAAATTTTCAGAGCGCTAAAGTAGCATCACTTTCCAATGACAATAGAATGATGAAGAACTGTATTATTAGATCATATGCAACCCAGAAACTCAACATCATAGGTAAAAAGGCCAATACACTCTACTAAGCTATATTGTATATGTGGGATACCAATTTTCAGAGGTGCTATTGCCCATGGAGCTTCTTAATGCAAGATTTGCAGTACAAAAAAAAATCAACAATTAAGTGAAGGAACTTATTATTTTTGACATAGTGCCATTAGTTTACAGTGTCTGCACAGTTAAATATTAAAATTATTCCATTCTTGGGTACATGAGGAGACCACCAAGTCTGGAAGTTTAAGATTTCTAGCCAGTCCCAAACCCTGACACCCTCCCCAAACAATCTCCCTACCCTCTTTTCCTTCTTTCCTGAGAAAATAAAAGGACAGCTGGGCTAAGCCCCAGTAGCAACCTTTAAGTATTCTAGTCAAGGCATGATGCTACCAAAAACCCCTCACCTGCAAGAATTTGGTGTACTTTGATATGCTCAACTCACAACTATCCAATATGAACTGTAATGTCGGTTCCTCAATTTCAGGGTATCTTAAATCCTTCTTCATGCCTGTCTTATTTGATGCTGCTGCAGCCATCTGGAGCCACCAAAAAAAAAAAAAAACACTTTAGATATATCACCAAATTAGAAAACAATTTCATAATGAAGAAAATAAAACCACAAACCTCTTCGAACTGTCTGCTCATACTTGGAGGGCTGACTGCTAAAAAGCTGTACGCCATTAATTCCACTGGCCAACCAGTGATTCGCAAAGGAAAACACTGAGATCTGCTAATTGAACAGAAATATATAGTGATGTACTAATTCTCTACAATTTTCAGCACGTGTGAAAATGATGAAAGAAATGAAAAGGACGTGTAGAATGAGGAAGCATGAAGCTAAACTCTTGTCTGATTTTCGAATTTCAATTGAAATAAAGTTCTGGGACCTCAGAGAACAAATTGCGAATGCTAAGATATAAAAGACTGAAATTAGGAAAATAGTACAACGACAAGTAACAAAAATAAAGCAAAAGGCGAAAAATAGAGATTGAAGCTGATTCAAATGGCTATACTCACGCTGATAAACCATGCTTCCTTAGAGCTTCTAACTTCTCCTTGTAACATTTGTCAGATTTCTTCAAAGACAATGACAGCTCTACTGAATCACTAGGGTTGGTGCCCTCCCTTGGAACAAATCCATATGATAGCAACAGCTCTCCATTAGATTTCTTGCCATATGATATGAAAACCTGCATCAAGTGGCATCCATATTAGTTGCCTGGTTTATTTGCTGTGTCTTTCTGTTTTCTTTTTTTTTTTTTAACATTTACATTTTGCATATTTGCAAGGGGGTATCAAATATTGGCACTTAGGATCAATGAATGTTGAAGTTGTATGATCTAATTTGGTAACCTTGAGCAGCATTCCACTTTTGAGAGAGGACAGGCTGCCAGTGGAAAACCGATTGCCTTTTTTTCTCTTCTTTCAAGCCATTACCGTTGGTGAGTGGTGACCATACACTTCTACAGATAAAATATTCAGCTTTTCAAATCCAGAATTCTTTTTCTAGCAAACATTTACTTCCCGTAAGAATTCTTAATATTTTAATAGATTCACAAAAAAATAATAAGAAATATATATATTTTCACTGTCCTCCTTTCTGATATAGTCACTTTGGAGGTATTTTTCAACTCCAAGTGACTCTGATGACCAATTTTCCAGCACTACTACTAGTAAACATTGGCTTCAATTTTTCAATGGAAAATTTGGTTTACCTGCTCACCTGGCTCGTACTGTTGATCTGTTGTAAAGACAACTCCCTTAGATGATTTATCATAATCCAAAAAGGTCTCAACCTGGATCAGCCAAATGGAAGGGTACCTATTAAAAATTGCATCTTGTACCTAAACAGCACAAACTTCTAAGGAAAATTTTCTGCAGAGATGCTAGTCAACATACCTCACAATTATGATTAAGCATATCTGCCCAGGGAACCAAGGCAACTCTTCCATCCATTGAGGGTAAGCGAACCTATATATAAGAGTAAAATCAATTCTAACACAGAACACTATTGGAATTCTCGTATAAAGCCTTCAAAATTTGCTTGTTTTAATTACTATCCAAAATCTCAAACGTAATTGTAGGAAGTCCTGAATAATTGTCACTTCATTTCCTTGTAGCAACATATGAAGTATGCGTATGCCTATAGATTTCCATTAACATCAATATAACTAGCAGGTTGCATGAGTAATCAAAGCAAAGAAAACAAGCTTTCCTTGTTTAGCAATTAAGGTTAGAACAGAGAAGAGAAACAGAATCAAAATTCTCAGAATTTCAATGCTGATTTTCTTTATGAAACAAACTGGTGATGACTTCTATTACATAACAATGACAAATTTTCTATATTCAATTGCCATCAGGTAATGAGTTTATAAAAACAATGTTGAAAAGGTTTAATTACCAAGCGAGAGAAGAGAATGCCAAATGACCACTTGAAAGTCTCCATATTGAATACCTGTAACTCATATATAATCCAAAGTCAAACAAGACTGGGTTTACAGCAATTGTACTGTCTATAGCATTCATGAAAACCATGGTACAAATTACAGATGCTCTTACATCACATCAAATGTAGAAGGTGGACAAGTTAATTATGAAACCAAGGTGTTCAGAAGAAGACCAAGAATGCCCAGCATGGTGATCAGATCAAAAGAACAACATTTTATGGCTAAGAAAATGAAGGAAAGAGCATCTTAAGGAAATACATATAAAAAGAACTAGCAAGCCTAATTATGTGACCGTGGAAGTATAGATACAAATTCCTCTTCATTTTGTAGAAAAAGCAATTCAAGACTAAGTACCTCTTCAGGAAATAGGTCAGGATACTTGGAAAAAATCCTAAGTCTTAAATCATCATATCTGCAAAGGACATCGGAACGAACATTCAAAGTGAATCATTAAATAGAACATTCAACATGATATGTTGCTGAAATATGAATATAGAGCAAGTCAGGCATATCAATCAAAAGAAAGCTCAAATATATACTGCAGAGATGCTATGAAATAAAAATTTCATACGTTCCGATAACATTGGTAATCCTTTCAATTGCACGCTCCCTGATCTGCGAAGCTTCCAAGTACCTATCTAGTTCAGCTCGAGTCCTGAAATGATATAGAGATGCTGTAGGGGAAGAAACTGAGACTAGACCCTTTCTGTATAGAAGAAAAACTCTAATGTGAATAAGTATCACAGAACAAGAAGTTACCAGTACAAAAGTGAATATGGTTGTCGGGGAAGCGCTGAGATGTAATTGCTCCATCTTGAAGATTGCTGAAGACTTGCTTCACTAATGAGGTAGGTCGCAAGTAAAGGCCAATCTGGTACAGAGTACTTTTGCAACACTTCACCAGCCTCTGGGCAGCTCCATTCCTAGCATTTTCAAAACCATGGCAATAATCCCACACATTTCACAGACACAAAACCCATATCTATGAACATCACAATTTTTTCACCAAACACATCAAAATCAATCAAACACATCTCCAATCTCATAAACCCATAAACGGTTACAAGACAAAAGCGAATAATTACCCAATTCTATCAATGAAACTTACTGAATCAGCAGTGATAACAAGCGAGGGAGGCACAAAGAGCAACTTCTCACGCTTCCTAATATTCTTCAAAGCAACCAAACCTCTCTCTCCCACTTCCACTTTTTGTATGGCCATTTTCTGGGGAGGTAGGCCAGAGTCAGACAACCATCTCTGGAGGGCCTCCGCGTTCTCCAAAGAATCGATGTCGCAGCCCCACGGCACCTTCTGGGCCACCGACGCCGCTTTCGCGGTGGCGCTGTCACTTGTTGAAACTGATGATGAGCAGTGAACTGTTGGGTATTTTTTGCGTACAAAACTAGGTGACTGAGTGACTCTGCAAGGCTTGTGGACTGTAGAGAATGCAGGGAAAAGCGTTGTCTGGAAAATTCTAGAAGCTTCAGCCATGGATGTGCACAGAAAGAAAGAGTGAGTAGAGGAGGAAGAAAGACCTTATCCTTCGAAATGTGAAAGAGACTAACTGATGGGCTCTCCGGCTTTCGGTAGTTTGCATTGCTGTTAAACGGCGCCGACTTGCCTCAAACTAAAACGTTGACGTTTTGTCCCGATAATGGATAAGTCGCGCCAACAAAAAATGGAAGGGTCAGTAAACGCCTAAACGGCGCGAAGACGATGACCTAAACGGTGTCGTTCGTCTTCTCTTGTCTAGTTGTCTTGTAACGTAGACAGCACCTTGATGGAATGATTCCACTCGTGTTAAAACGGCGTCGTGTATCTGCATTCGGCTTCTTGAAATCTCAGTACAGTCAACAGTGGCACTGAAAAAAAAAAGATTGAGAAGATTTTGAAAGATGATAGCCAACTCCAGCCTCATCTCCTCCAACTTCTCTTCTCTTCCTCTCAAAAATCCAAGACCGAGAGCTCATCTCCAGGCTCAAACTCCTAATCCCAGACTCTTATCTTTACGTCCCAGCAGAGGAACGGCTTTGAAAATTTCCAATTTTCTTAAGCCCCACACCTGTAAGACCTCAAGTTTCCCATTTCAGAAGAAGGGTCTGCTTCAAGTGTGCCATAGTGTCTTGGACTCTAAGGATTCAGAGAAAGAACCAATTTTGGAGAGTGAAACTAATGATGAGAAAGAGGGGCGAGATTGGACAACCTCCATCTTACTTTTTGTGTTGTGGGGTGCTCTTATGTACTACGTTTTTAATCTCGCTCCTAACCAGACCCCGGTATTTGGCTACTAATGTTGTTGGATGTAATTTCCTCTTTTCTTTTTCTTTTAGATTATTTTTTCAATGTGTTGTGTTCGCTTCTTCTTCTTCGCAGTCGACAGACGAGTATTTTTTGAGAAAACTCCTAAATTTGAAGGGAGATGATGGTTTTGAGATGAATCAAGTACTTGTGTCTTTATGGTACATCATGGGTTTGTGGCCTTTGGTGTTCAGCATGCTTCTACTCCCAACCGGCAGAAGGTAAATTGACGTTCCTTATCCTTATTTGTTGTGTAATTTTATGATTTTATGATCTCCAGCAAGTACTTCTCTTCTATTTTGTATTAATTACTAAGTTCAGGTTTTTTTTTACATGGATTATCTTTGCCCTGCACTGTTGTTGCTGGGACTTGCAGAGGGACTAACCATATGATTCACTTCTGTTGCATTTTTATTTATAAAGGCCTTATGGAGGGTGGATTGTTATTTTTCAAATTATGCAGTTGGTGATTATAATAGATTATGCATGTGATGATGGCAGTAAAGCTACGCATTGTGGCATGAAATTTTAGACTTTGTGCCATGCATACCACAATGGACAACGGTTACATCAAGAGGGATTTGCAACCCGCTGTTTGAATTTTTTATATTATTCCAATTAGAGTGCTTAATTAATATATCTAATTCATGTATTTGCAGCTCAAAAAGCAAAATACCAGTTTGGCCATTCCTGGTACTTTCATGCTTTGGTGGTGCATATGGTCTTCTTCCCTATTTTGTTCTTTGGAGACCACCACCACCGCCTGTCGAAGAAAGTGAGCTTGGCAAATGGCCTCTTAATTTTCTGGAATCAAAGTTGACAGCTGGGGTAAATTTTGTTTCTCTCTCTTTGGTTCATATACCTTTCTTTTGATTAAAACTTGCGACAGAGTAATAGACTGCCGCCTGGGGCTTCTGAATACTCTGCAGCATTTGTATGATAGTGAACGTGTTGCTTACATGCGTGAGATTGATTATTTACTTTCTATGTACATGGCACATGATGTTTCTAACGAATATTTTATTGAACTCAGAAATACATGTATTGCACTAAAGCTGAGGATGGTTCCACTCTTTAGTTGTTTAACATGGTCAAACCCTTTATGGTTCTAAACTGTAAACACCTTAGATTGTTCTCTTAAGTATGGGACATGACTGGAGGATAAACTGATGAATGTGGACTACAGTTTTTAAAATTGAGGCAATGAGTGAGAAATGAATTACGTTCATTACAAATGTTGTGTTTGGGGAAGGAAAAAAGAAGAGAGGGACAGAAAATGTGCTGAGAGTTCATAAATGTTTTATTTGAAATATGGGCCTTATAGTTCTTTTTTTTTCCCCCTTTTTTCCTTCCCTTCCCAAACACGGCATAAGGTTCCAATCAGTTTCCTGTCAAACTGACTGGAGTGGATTTATGTTTAAATTGGTCAAATGGGTCCTTTCTCTATCAGATATCAGCTGTAAAATTAGTTAAGATTTAGTTGGTAGGTTAAGCAAGAAGTTTCAAAATCTCTTCATTGATATTTCCATAAAGAAAGATGAAAAGGCTTCATGTTCTTTTCTACTCCATCAAGTCCCTTCTTAAATAATGTCAGTAATTTAAGTTTTGATCTGGATTTGTTTATCTATTTCGAATGGAAAAGTAACTTCTTTATGCATAGATAACACTTGCTGCAGGACTAGGCCTATTCCTTTATGCAGGCTTGGCAAATGGTGATGTCTGGAAAGAGTTCTACCAGTACTTCAGAGAAAGCAAATTTGTAAGTGCTTGCCAAATGTCGTTGTTTTTATTTGTGCATGCGTGTATGTCTTCATCAAAATTTAACAAGGTGCAGAGTAGAGAATTGAACCCAGTTACATTTAATATACATATTTTTTATTTTAATATGATATGTCTTATGGAAACTTGTTATATATGCCTACCTGGTTCTTGATTTGCACTGCAGATTCACATCATGTCCCTTGATTTCACTCTATTATCCGCATTTGCCCCTTTCTGGGTTTACAATGATATGACTGCCAGGAAATGGTGAGATTTTGCAATCAATAATGCCTTCCTTATTTGCTTGAATTTGAAATCCTCTTAAGGAAGAGTTTAAGATTCATAACACTTGGATGATTGTCCTGTTTTTACAGGTTTGATAAAGGTTCTTGGCTTCTTCCTATCTCACTTGTTCCACTCTTGGGTCCTGCATTATATCTGGTTCTACGGCCATCACTATCAGAAATGCCTGTTTCACTGGGTTCAACTTCATCAGAACAGAAGTAGTATATGAACTCTCCTTTATCTCCTCACCACAGAACGGGGCAAATTTTAGCAACATCAACAAGATTGAATGATTCAAGTTTGAAGAAACATTATTCCTGTGCACTTACAGAAATATTTAAATTTTCAAGTGGGAAGTCGCATCACTTCGCAAATGCAATCAATCGTGAGCAAAGATACATCTTCACGTAAAGGTTTTGTCTTCACACTTGTTTTGTCTTTCCCACTTCTTGTACTCAGTTAAAGATGCCAGACAAGTAATTTGGGGAAAAGAAACCACGTATAGTCATTTATCTGTTCTAAATTATAATTTTTATCAGTGAACTTGACGTTTGTTACTTTAGTTCCCCTACCTTTTACGATTTCCCAACTCTTTATGTGAAGTTAAAGAAAACAACAAAACAAAGAAAGAGAGAAAAGCTAGGCAATTATAAAAGAGATTATTGCATAATAGGAGTTGTACTCCCTTAACTGAGTATAGCGGAGAGTATACAGCTAATTGAGCAAGGTGCTTTATTAACAGAGTTCACTATAAAACATTAGCATACGCGATCTTAATAAGGAGCAAAATATGTTTCTCTAATCATTTGGGTTTAAGGTTTTCATGTTCAAAGGGTAATCACACCACGCCACAATCTAAGGTCACAGGCAGTGTAATAAAATCTCCAGCAAAGAGCGTTTGTACCAGTTCTCTGAGAAAAGTTTGGTTTCTGGAGAGCAAAGCCTGGAGTAGTAGATACTTGAAGAAGTCAAAAACATAGCACAAGACAAAAAAAAAAAACAAAAAAAAAAACAAAACAAAACAAAACATCACTTCAGTCATAGAGCTTTTGGAGCTCCTCTTTAAATTTGGACTTCAGTTGTTCCCTCTTTATCTTGAGAGCAGCAGTAACCAAGCCAGATTCAGGTGTCCATGGATCTGGCAACAGCTTGATCTTTTCAGGAATTTCAAATTTGTCCAATTTTGCAGCTTTCCCCACCTGCAGGCAAAGAATGCTTTCAGATATGCAGTGCAGAATCTATTCATTTTTAAGTCTTGCTACTAACAGGCTTGCCCAACATATTTCAACCTACATAAGAATCTTTTAACTTTGCACGTCACCCAAGGAAATGATCAAGATGTATGCTAACACAGAGAAATGCACAAATAAATGAAGTTTTCAGATAATGCCAACAAATGGACGCTCCCATCCCAGAATTTAGATCAGGCAACATTTAGTAAATGGAGTGTGACAAAGCAAGTAGAATTGAAGCCATATAATTACTGGGGGAACACAGAGCAGTGGTCACAAAAACAAAAGAAATCTAACCGATGGAAAAACCCGAGCAGCCGCAAGTGGATTTTTGTATATGCATGCAATAATAGTAATAGCCCTTAAATATGTCTTCAGCAGTTCTAACTAATCAATACTGTTTTCCTATAACCTTCCAGTAGACAAGCAAAAAACAGACTAACCTTGGACAGTGACTGTCGAACCTCAGCAATAGTTTCATCTTTGTTACAGAGCTCTGCAAAGTTCCGGTACTTGATGCCAACTTGCTGGCTCCATTTCTCAAGGGCTTGATGTGATGGAACAACTAGAGCTACACAATAGTTTTTGAAGGAATCTGCATATACCATGATATTATCCACATAGTTGCTTGACATCAACGCTGCCTCAACCTGCAATTATGGTGTCAAAACATGGAAAGAAGAAAATTACAGAATAAGTTTAAAACATTCAACAACAAAATATTTAATTACCTTTCCAAGAGAGATGTACTCTCCATGTTGAAGTTTGACAATATCCTTCTTCCTATCAACAATTTCAAGGCATCCGTCAGGGTGAAAACGTCCAATATCACCAGTATAAAACCAGCACATGCCTTTTTCATCAACCTGTACCATGTAATAGGAACTGAGATCCATATTTCCAAGGCTATGAGATCAAGCCTCTGATGTTCAAATTTCAGCATACATCCAAAGTACATGCACATCACATGCAAGCAAAACACGTCCATGATGCACCAAAAAAAAGTTTACCTTGTAGACCTCATCAGTCTTTTCTTGGTTGTTGAAGTAACCACTAGTTACGCAGAATCCTCCAATTACAATTTCTCCTTGGGGCATTGGCTTGTCGGATATCCTATACCCACCTTCTTCCCAAGAAACAAGCTGCAACACCAAAATGAAGAAATTCTCTTGAACCAATTTTCTAAATCTCAAATGTTACATTGCACCTTACATCTACTACCATCAAATTTCACCAAAATTTAACAGTATTATGTCTTACACAGTGAATTTCCAAAACATTATAATTTCCACAAAATCCAGCTTTTTGATTTCTATTGTTCACTGGAAATATTTGCCCAGTACAGAGCTAGTACAAGTTGAAATCTGGTGCTATACAGTTCAAATAACCATCTTTACATAGAAAGTCTGGTTCTGGATTGAGAAACAGAATCAAATTTTTTAATGTGTAGAGAATGGCAGACCTTAATATAGCAACAAGGAAGAGGAGGTCCAACACGGCCCACAGAAGTATCATCCCACTCAGAAAAAGCAGCCCCAGCACATGTTTCTGTCAAGCCATAACCCTGAACTATGCGAGCCCTGAAGATGAACATTGCATACACACAATAAGCCTAAATTGTTAATACTTCACTCAAGAAATGAGTGAAAATGTTCTTTCTTTAATATATTGGTATCTGAAGATGAGTGATTCTTTATGTTAAAATTTAAGAATGACAAGTAGAAGGATGAAAGGGAAGGTAGGGAAGAGAAGAGAAAATAAAATAACTAAAAGACTACATCTTTATTATTACTTCTCCTAAAGCAAATTATATATATATACACACACACACACACACAATAAATATTGACTTTCCATAACACTTTACCCCATGCAAATGTTGATGAATCGTTGTGATTCCCCAGATAAAGGAGCTCCACCACATAACATAAATCGTATGGATCCTCCAAGTACATCACGTATTGATTTGAAGACAATAAAATCCCACAACATTCTCTCCAGTCCCCAAGCACCAAACCAGCTTCCTTCTATGGCTGCCAATCGTCGCTTATATACACTGTTGAAAAGCTTCTTTGTAATTCCACCTTTCTCCTCAACCTGGAGTGCACAATAATAGTCAGGGAAGAAGGAGCTCAGTATTTACCTACACAATTTATAATCAAAGAATAAAGGAACTCAGTTATTACCGGACATACTCAACAGACACAAATACACCAATTGATATACTGCAAAATTTTATAGAAGGTAGAGAGTAGCATTGATATTGTTCACACCTTTTTTAGAACTCCATCCCGAACACGATCTAGTATAGTGGGAACTGCTGCCATGAGAGTGGGCTTCAACACAGAAGTATCACCTTTGGTTCCTTTCTTAATTTTATTAGCCGTGTCTGTTAAAGTCAATGCAGAACCATAGCCAATTGCACAACCTGCAGTTAACATTATAGACTGGACAACCACAGAAATGCAATGATTATCTTTCAAAAGTGTCATAGAAAATAAGAATGCAGCTGTGAAGGTACCTCAGCAGCAAGTTCGAGAACATGAGCTAGGGGCAAGAATGCCAAATAAACATCATTGCTACCCAATTTTGGAATCAATGTCATGACAGCTGCAGCAGTGGCTACAATGTTGCTATGAGCAATCATGACTCCCTATTGTGTTAACTACATGTTAGAGCACAGCAAAGCGTACAATTTTGGAGATGAATGAACTCTAATTTCAATCATGCAGGAAAAAAAAAATTAATGAAAAGAACTGGTTAATTTCTTTCATAGTAGTTGTCCATGTATCAACATGTAGAATCTACGTTGTAGACATATCAATTTTCAATTAGCCTTTAGACTCTTAAGAAACTTTAATGCAAAGCTAAGATCTTTTTGTGTAAGATGATTCAAGAGTGCATTCGATTTGGACATATGAGAGAGAGAGAGAGAGAGAGAGAGAGATCTTTCAATTCATCTCCATTCCAATAAGGTCAATTGACATGATTTAAATGCAAGGATTTGGATTTTCCATTTGTTAGAATATGCAGTAAACAACAAATTCAAAAGTTAAGAAGAGAAAGAAGAAGAAATTAAACCTTTGGTAGGCCTGTGCTACCACTTGTATACATGATAAGAGCAATTTCATTCTTGGAAGGTAGGTTTGGAGGAAGAGGACTGTTTTTGCCCAGTTTCTCAACTTCGGAAAAAGATGAAACTGTCCAGTGGCTCGTACTTCCAGAGATACTAGAATCATCTGCAGTTGCACTTCCATCATCTTCAAAGTAAATCACATTCTTGATAGTTGTTATTTTTGTGCTTATAGCAGCCAACTTTTTCAATTGCTTGGAATCACAAATCAGGGTTGATACTTGTGTCTGTCAACATTGTGAAAATCCGACTGAGGATGTCAATAATCTAGCAAATCATGATTTTCATTCTGGAAATTAGCCTCAAATCTCAATGCTAATATAATCTAATAAAGCAAGCACAAGAGATCCCCTACCTCGTTAAGTGAATGGATCAGAGCATCCTCACCAAGAGATGCATAAATAGTAACAACAGTAATATTCTGCCGCATGCATCCCTGAATTCCAGAAACAACTAATTTACAATCGTTAGCACTTAGCATAGCCATAATGTTTAGTACAGAAGAAGAGAAGCAAATGAAGAAAATGTAAGTATGAAAAAACAAATACCTGGAAGGCAATGAACCACTCTGCTCGAGTTTCAGAAAAAATTGCAGCACGAGTATCTTCATTATGACCTAACCTAATAAGCCCGGAAGCAAAGTTGCAAGCACGATCAAAAACTTGTCCAAAAGTTTGCCATTCATAATCCCCTAAGTGTAGTTTCTCAAACTTCCTACCATCACTAGCTGTGATAAATTCCTTGCTAATTAGCTTCCTTGTTCCAAGAAATCGACCTCGTGAATACTTTTTGCAAGATTGCTCAAAAAGAGCTGCCATGGTATTTGCCCCTTCCCAAGGGACTTCAATCAAATGAGGCATTCGACCATTGCGAATTGCATAACCTGCCTCACCACCAACTTCTACAGGAACTCCTCTTTGCTTCACCTTTTTCTTCCCCATGAACACAATGGAAAGCAATACAGGTAAAACAATGGCAATAACAGTAGCACCCACAATGCCATATGTTCCATAGCCTTTCCCTACTGACAAGAGATCGCTAGAGCCTAATTTTTCCACAGCTGGTGAGCTCGAAAAGGTTGCCTCAGAATCCGCCATTGTATATATGAATGCTTACACGATGATCTATAAAATTACTTTCCAAAACGTACCAATAATTGGCCACAAGAATCACCTGCGAAATCATCCATCTTTCAGCTAAGGCAAGTAGAACAAAATAGAGATGTATTCTAAACCATTGGTTAGTGTCTTCATTTCTTGTTGTAAAAAAAAATCTAAACACAAGATCAAATTACACTGTAATAACCTTAACTCCAAGTCCCTTCAGCCAAAAAAAAAAAGTTGTAGAAACCAATAACTCAAAACTATAATATTATAGAATTAACCAAAAAAGCATCCTTAATTTACTCATACATGCATGAAATTTGATATCAACTTCATAAAATTTGAAAAATAAACCAAAAAAAAAATTCAAAGATCAAGTAGGCATCACTCACTTTCCCAGATGAAAGAGTCTGCACAAGATCAGGCAAAGAAACAACAGCTATATCAACCTGAAAACGACTGAGAAGGCGCTGAAAGATATGTATAGTTCTGAATCAAAGCATAAAATGAACTTATGCTGTGGCTTTACCTTTGGAAGCAAAATCAAAAGCCAACAAGCAGCTTGCAATGAAAGTTCGAGAGAGATAATCTCGTATTGTCTTTATGCACATGCCTCTCTTTATACATATACTGTATCTGGGGGTACAATCTGCTGCCAAAAATAATAATAATTTTATTTGGGAATATTTGTACAAAGTACCGCTTAAGATTGCAATCGTCCGCTTTTGAGCGGGGAACCAGGGGCAGTTTCGGTACTAAAGAAACGCTTCTGACAAGCTGGCATTAGAATTATGTTCCGCATGGCGAAGGATGAGAGGAGAAGAGTCGCGTTTTAACAAAGCATTTAAGTCACGTGCGTCATGAGTGACCTATGTACTGTGGGAGGGAACAAAATTGGTAAATGGAACAAGTGGGGCACGCACCTCGACAATGAGAAATCAATGGGACTTTGGATGGGATTAAAGATGGACCTAGACGACGTCATTTTAATAAATAAACATCGAACAGAGTGGACGCTGCGTTATCACGGAAGAGAGAAGTGACACCTCTCTGACAAGTGGAAGATTGCGGGAGTGGCGGGGGATGGAGGCGTAGCCCTCTTACAAAGAGACATGGACCATACCCAGTTATCATGTTAAAAATATAGCAATCACTTAGTAGAATTAAATTCAAATTTCTATTTCAGAGTAAAGTTCAAATTACCGACATAGTGGAATATTTCTTTTTATAATGCAAGAGATTAAGGATTGCAAGTCTGCTTGAAGTTTTCAGTGTATCATAAGAGAAACAAGATTAGAGGCCCTGCGAAAGTAAAAGTTAGCAGGTTGGTTGGTCTGGTTAAAGTAAATTTAATTTAGAAAATTCCAAAGCAAAAGGTAGTAAACCAGTGATTGTTCACACAGCTCATGCATTATATAAGGTAATTGATTCTCTCTGCCAAAACTTGCCTTTGGCTCGAAGACAAGAAAATATGTTAAGGGATACATCAACAGATGGCAGATAATATTAATAGGGCACCATACGATTTTATTCACATTTTCACCAACAATAAGAAACCATTGCAGTCGTGTACATTAGAAATCAAAATAGTAAAAGGCCTTTCGATAAATCATACTCACTCCCCACCCCCCAAAAAAGCACAAGTAGTCATGAATTGCTTTTAACACTTCCTTCAACGCGTGTGAGTGCATCTGTTAGCACATCAATTGTCCAATCCTTCAGATCTTGCTGCAGATAAGAAGTGAAAAAGCAACAAAAATAAACATCAGTATTCTGTATGATAAAAAATCAACAACAGAAAAGCATTCTGTTCTATTCTTTTGCCGAACAACTAAAATGCAGCTGCTCAGAGTTTGGATATATATTCACTCAAGTTCCTGAAGCTTGTGATGCAAGGAGAAGTGAACCTCAGGGCATTGAAACGGCAAAATGACACTTAGTAATTCCAAAAGAAAGCATGTTAAAGCAGTCACTACAACTAACTGTCAGGGTAGGACATTTACATTTAGGGCAAGAAACAAGAGTGAGATTGCTACATCCTATTAATAATCCTCAAAGGTTGCTTCAAGGCAGATCCGATCACCTAATTACATCTCTTCAAAGGCCAGAACAGAGACACCGTAGGTTTTGCATAACTCAAAGGAAAAAAGATTGAGGCAAGTTGAACATGAAAAACATGGGAATGGTTACCATTTGCATACTATCAACAAACTAGATTGCCTTCTTCAATTATTGTATTCTGGTGTCTAATAAAAAAGACAGTGACTTGATATAACTATTGCAAACAAAATGAGTCAAAATTCCAAGTTTAAAAAGATGGGGTACTGTTATGTTGGTTTAAGCGGGGAAGAGGTAAGAGAAAGAAATGGAATTTCAAGAAAAATGAGTGTACAAAATGGGAAATAAAAAAATAGAAAACAAAAAAAAAACACTCCCCTTCAAAAAGCTTACATGCATATGCAATATGAAAGTTGCCATTAATCTTAACTACTGATGTAGCATCACACATAACAATATTTAATGCAATATATGCCAATATTCAGATTCCACATAGAACTAAGGAAACCAAACTCTGTGACAAACTTAAATTTAACATAGTAAACAGTAAAAAAAATCACAGAAAACAGACTAGTTGAGCAATATGTCTTTGTTTAGGCAACTAGAATAAATATGCATTCTCCTACTCCTACATAGTGAGCACACTTGACATCCTGATCAATGGCAGATCTAAACCTTTAATGTTGTGTTGGGGGGTGGGTGGTGTGGGTGGTGGTGGGGAGGGGCCCAAATTAAAATTCATTAATTAATAATAATAAATTTTAAAAAATGATGAGAAGTTATTCATCCTTACTCATAATGATGTGAGTTTCATTCTCCATTATTAAAGGAGAAATTATTCTTTCGAGTGATGGTGTAGGATTTTTTATAATTTGCCAAAATTTAAAATAAGATAAATTTATTAAAATATGTGGCACATGTTCAATATTGGCACCTTCTATTTTCAGGTAAAGAAAATTACTAAAAGAAATAAAATTTTGCTTTTTTCTTAGTAGCCAAAGAGTTTGTTTTGGGTTTGATTAGGTTTCTGCATTACCATCAATTTATGTTTGGAATTTGAGGTTATTTGTTTGCTTTTAATGGTCTCTTAGGTCCTAGTATCCGACTTTCGGGATTAAAAAAATTGTGATTTACCAAATAAAAGCTTCGGTGCTTATTATTCTAAGAGTCTATTTGGCATTACAATTGAAGCTGTTATAGAGAAAAGCACCACATTTTAATATGTTAGTTAGAGGCTATTAAAAATTAATTTAAAGTTAAATTTAATATATTTTAGACATTAGAACTCCAAAACAAACAGCTTTTTTAAACTTTTTTTTTTTCAACATTTAAAATGTTATTGTTCCAAAAAAGCAGCTTTTTGGCCTCCCAATCACAATCCCAAAAGGATCCTATGTATGGCAAGTTAGCTAAAGAAGGGATTCTTATTGGATTGCATTTTGGTAAGTTTGTAGGTTGCTTTTCATACAATTAATGTGGAATTTTGGATCTTACATGTTCCTTTGTTATCATTTTTTTCAAGTTATGACTCACGATGATGACATTTTAGTTTGCTGTTATGGGGACATTGTAGTACGATTAGGCATACCAATATTTGACTATTCTATTTGTAATTCAATTTTGATGCACATCTATTGTATCAATATAAAAATTGATAAAATACAAACTTATAAGAGTTTGTCAAAATGTATGGTTATGTTTATAATACTGAAATGTCTTGCCTCCCCCACATTGAGATTTATGTTTAAGAAAGCTATATTAATATTTTGGTGCTTTTATATTGCTTAAAGTTTGTCAAAATTTCTTCACTTATTTGGACTTCCACAGTTCGACTCTTCCTAATAGACAACTAATAGGTGCTTTGTTTTATTAATAATAGGAGTTATTGTTCACAATCTCCAGAATAAAAAGGAAAATCATTAGAGGAGACTTCAAGATAGAATGAAGAGGGTGATCAAGATCACTCCACTTGATTTACATGCCAACATATGGTCCTTGCATAATGAAGTGAGCGACCTGGTCACTGGAGGATGCAAGATTTTCGCTTTGCATGTTTGATATTCTCTTATTACTATATATCTACTTGCTTATCTTATAAAGATGTTAATAGCTTTTAATAAAATCTCAAAAAAAAAAAATATTCAGTTATAAAAAAAATGAAGTATAATAAATGAAAACTGTCTCACCATGCGCAATGGTTCTCCAGTTCTTATTCGTGCATTTGGACGAGCGAGCTTGGATTCAAAAGGTGTCCTTGGCCTGACCTCCCGAATTTTCTCCCATTCCTCACGTGTAAGCATCCTAACTGTGCCTTGACCAGAAGGAGCATTCTTTATTTTGCGCTCAATCATTTCTTGGGATTTTGAATCATCATACTGCAGTTACACAAATTAAGTCACGCAAATCAATAGGTAGAATATAAAACTCTGAAAACTATATGGCAAGAAAGAAGAAATCATTTTCAGTGCACATTACATAGCAATTTTTGAGTAATTTTCACCCTTGCTTTGTGTAAGGGGGCAAACCAAACAAAATCAACATGAAAATAACGTAGATTATTGTCTAAAGACATAGAATTCAAACCTCTATACAGAAGTTCCAGTAGTGACCACGTTTAATTGCAGTCTGATTTTTCAAATTCAATTTTTTTTTTCCCCTATAGGAAACACATAGTCATGGGATAGGAGAAGGATACTAGATTCTACAAGTCATATCCCTGCTAGTGTTTATGCAAATTCATATGAAGTTTTAGGTCTTTAAACGCGACTTATTGTGCATTATAATAGACTGCCAAACCTGAATCCTATAGAAGCATGCCATGCCAGTTTTATTTTGTGCATAACACAATAAAATTGTAGCTAAGTAAAATTGTAGTATTAAACTACCATCTAATAAAGGGAGGAGGGAGTGACAGACAGACAAAGGAGAAATGAAGCCAATAAGAAGCATGCATGATTTAAAGCCAAGAAGGGTAATACCATCATGAGGAGCTTTGCAACAAGGGCAGTACCAACAACAGTGAGAATCATTGGCATAGTTGCTGTGTCAAGGAAAGATTTTGATTCAGGAACCTCCACAAACAACTCGTCCTTCTTGGGATTCTTCTTTTTCCTCGTCTTCTGCAACTCTGTAATCCTTCTCTTCAAGGTTTCCGAGGGGCCATCACGACGCAGACTATGCAACCCTCTACGACACAGGAAAAGTGTCTCTCTAGCCCCATACATGATGAGTTCAAAGAAAAAGCTCTAAGTTCTCTTCAGCTCGAAAATTATTCTGATATTGATAGAGTAATTTTGACAAACAATAGGTGTGCAGCAACACGAGAAAGCCTAAAAGCCACACCTTAGCCCCACTCCCACCCCCACCCACACCACTTTATGGAAAATGGAAGAAATTTAACCAGCGAATACGGTTTGTCAATCGCTCAGCGATAGTATTGGCTTTCAAGTTTAACCAGAGTCCTTTATGGCACCGCAGATCTGGGCTTGCAGGTGGCAGCCGAGCTTCCCAGAACCAGAGGCCACAGTGGCGGTCGGACTTCATGCTGAAACCACACATAGGAAATTGAGTAAATAATTTAAAATATTTTTTTATTTTTATTTTTATTTTTAAAGTTTTTTTTAGTACCGTTTAATTTTGCGAATTATTTTTTAAAAATAATATTTGATTATTTAATAAAATAATATTATAATTATTTTCTCCTTAACTAACTTATATATTTATAAATATTTTTATTTTCAAAATTAAACTTTATGAAAAATTCATTCTACAAGATAAATAGTGAAATTGAACAAAATTGACTCTCAGAAAATAATAATAATAATTAATATTTAATTATTAATATTTAAAATTACATTTTATAAAATCAAAAGAATAATTTCATATTGTAAGCGCTTTTTTCTGAAGCATAACTATGGAGTTATCAATCGTACTATTTTATTACGATTTTATTTTATATTAAAGAAAATAAATCAAAATTACTTTTTATAATACGCAAAAGAAAAAATATTGAAGAAAGTTATCATAATAAAAAAATATTAATAAATATATATATGTATATATATTTTTTACTTTCTATAATATTAATTCATCGCTTATAAAAATAAAATAAAAACAGAGATGATCATATCGCTTTTAATTATTATTTTCTCTTCTTATAATTTATTTTATTTTATATACCTTTTTCTTTATTGAAATTTAAAGAGAAAATAAAGTTTTTTATTAAATATTAAAAGTAATTAAATTAAAGACCTAACTTTTGTAAATAAATAAATAAATAATTCTTTACATGTATTATTAATTTTGACTATTTTTTTAATTTTGATCAAATTTTAATATTTAGTGTTTATTTTAGTCAAATTTTAAAAAATAAAAATTTAAGGATTAATGTGATGAATAATATGATTAAAATATTATTATTTTAGATTGCGTAGCTAATGTGACTAATGATATAACAACTAATTTAGATATTATTATTGTTGTGATAAATATATTATTATTTTATATATTTCTAATGATGGTCGCATAAAGTTTGATAATAAAACAAAAGTTGAATTTTTTTTTAATTTTAGTCAATTTTATTTGATTTTTATCAATTTTACTTAATTTTGTTTTGAAGTGAGAGAGAGATAGAGAGAGAGCTAGGCGGAGGGTGGGACAATAGATTTATAATTTATGTTGCTAAGCCACGTCAAAAACAATGTTCTACTCGACTACAATATATAAAATGATGATATTTTATCCGAATCATCCATCACATCAGCCCTCAAATCCCCTAATTTTGAAATTGAGCCAAAATTAACATTAAACTTTAAAATTAAGTTAAAATTAATGTCACAGCCTGATTTTTGAACCAGACCGATACTAAGACTTGAGTCAATATAAAGCTTTCAAGGCCAGTAGTAAGTCTCATTATTTCCAAACCTATAATCAGGATAAAAATTAAGGTCTAACATGCAGACAGAAATGAAATTAAACGTTATAAATTTACTTGGGCCAATTCCACTCAATTTTTATCAGGAAATCAAAATTAAAGGAGTCCAACTCAACCATGATACCCATCATGAATAAACTGTTTAATATCATAAAATTTTCATTAATTAATACAATATATATATATATATATATATATATATATATATATATATACCCAAACCAACGAAGCTCTAGTTATTAAACAGATAAAGAAATAAATAAATGGGCACAATAAACTATTAAACTAAGAAGCACAACCTGCAGAGGAAAATATAGATTAGACTAAAAGAAATAAACTCGCTTTTTCTGCTACCTGAGAAAAAATATTTGAACAGAAATGAGTGTTTAACTTAGAAAGTTTAGATATTAATTATAAATGCAATTTCTATAATCACATACAACTATCGTTATCCTATCATGAAATGTAAATCCATCACATATAAAATATAATTCACTCAATATTCACACAAGAAGTTAATTTGGAGCTACTCACAAACCCAGTGTATCACATCAATAAATATATATGAGACCTGATCCCCTATACAGCTCTCTTAATTTCAATATCTGCCAGCGAGGTCAACTCAATAAGGTTTTTTTTCGATAATCTAAGTGCGGGGGTCAGCAAAATCAACTTAGAACCGTACTCACCTCAACTTATCCATATATAAGGATTGGATTTCAGCGAGTCAAACTACAGCCGTAACTACTCATCCTATCCGTATCCATATCCACACCATACTCACGTCAACACACACATAGAGCTCAAAATTACTCTCAAGGCGATAATCACAATAATTAACAATAATTAAACATGCAACAATAAAAAAAATGTTTCTAATATATTAACTATCTGTATGCATAATTAATTATTTATAAAATGGATGAGCATGCCAAGTATATAATTAATATTAAAATTATAAAAATAATTAATATCTAACTCACAGAATAGTCGACCTAATTGCAGATGGTCCGACTGGAGAGAAGAAAGGCTAACTGGCACTAATAACTTATACAGACACACTAACCTCTATCAATTTACTGACAAAATTAACTAATTAATTTAATTAAGAAAGAAAGAATAATTCCTAAGGTATTGTCGAAATTTTGATAGTCTTTCCTATAACTAAACCTAACTTCCCTGTAAGAAAAATGCAACTACCGCAACAAATAGGGCCTCAGGTTCATAATAATAATTATAAAACCCATTCAAAGCCTACAAGAATCTTAATCTAGGTCCAATCCTTCAAACTCTAACTTGAGTCCCTAACTTCTCTACAGTTCAAATAATTATTTTTAACATTTCAAAAAAATTATAAAAATATTTCTAAAGGTTCTTCACATCGTCCTTGTATTAATTAAAGTTATTTTACTAAATTTTCTAAGCTATAAATATTTTACAGATTCAACCAGCTAGTTTAAATAAGGGACAAACTACATAATTTGTGTAATGCCCTTACTTTAGGTAATCCGTATATTTCTACTGTTCTGATGACTAACGTCTGTTTGGACAACCAGGATGTCTGGAACCACACTCGAACTAGAGTGAGGAGTCATGAGATGATTAAATAAAGACTAACAAAAATTATGGGAAAATAAAAGAAATGAATTGTAAATGAGTTAAACAAGCCGGAGTCACGGCGATGGGTGACCGTACCGGAAAGCGACTGCGAAGACAGTTGCCGACTCCAGACCCGTGAGGAACCCTGTGAAATAAATTTTTGGGACTAAATTGAAGGCTCTATGAGTTCTAAATGATATTAAAAATGTCAAAAAAATTAAGAAAATTAAGTCAATTGGTACAGACGAATATAACCCGATAAGTACAACGGAGTGTATTTTGGTAATTTCACCCTCAGTGATGAATTTTGACCTAAATGCCAAGCGAAAAGAGAGAGTAAAACACATGAAATAAATTAAAATTATAAATTATGTAAGGAAAAAAGGGAAAAGAAATAAAAGAAAATAAAAACCTATTTATGACCTAAGCATGATGTGGTGATGACATCATTAAAAATTAAAAGCCAATTAAATTTAGACATACATATAAACATAAGACAAATCTCTTTAATTCCTTCTTATCATTTGGAAGCTTTATCTTCTTCTTCAATTTACTTTGGCTGAGCTCCTCTTACAACCCATTCCACCATTGTTAACTTTGTTTTTAGCTCAATTTTCTTGAGATTGTTACTACTAAATCCCAAACCACTAGCATAAAACCTTATTATTTCATCTTGGTGAAGAGTTTGAAAGTGAAAAGAAGACAAGAACTTGAAGTTTTGGGAAGCTTAAAGTTGGGTCACAAGAGGTTAGTGCACTATTATGCTTCCCTCCTTTTCTAATTATGATAAACATGTAAAATTAGGTTGAAATTCTATGAAAACAAAAGAAAAGCATTAATATGTGGGAACCTAAAAATTCGGCAGCATTAAATAATGAGAATAGGTTGAGTTTAATTGGTAATAAAACTTGTTTATGGATGGTATTTGGTGTATATATATGAAGGCTATGATGATTGGCATGAGTTTGGCATGAAATTGTAAACGTTGAGTTAGGGTTTTGACCTAACTTTGGGGCTTTTGTATTATTGCTTGAAATTAGCATTGTTGAGATGATTTGTTGACCTTTAGAAGTGCCATGTATGCCAATTGAAATTTGGAAGATTGGAAGAATTGAGATTGGGAGTGTACATTTTCAAGCAGGTTTGGGACTTATAAGTTCAGTGTGTATATTGAGCCATAACTTGAATTATGTTGCTCCAATTGGTGTGACATCAATTAGAGATGAAACTAGGGTCAAAATGCCCCATTTTTTTATGAAGAAACCATGCTCAATAACTCTCCACAACTTGACCTAATTACTGCTTGAATTCGGATAATCATAACCTAAACCCAGAAAAATGACCAAATGAATTTTGCCATAACTTCCTCTAGAAAGGTCAGAATGATCTGATTTTTATACAATTGGAAAGATTAGACATAGGAGTATAACTTTTATGAAGAACATTGAACCTAGAACTACCTCTAACCAAATCAAATTATTAGCAAAATTTATGTCAACAAAACTATCCAGAAATTCTGAACTTAGGCCTACCCAACTAGTTTTGACAAAAAAGTCATAACTTAGTCTACAAAAATTCAAATGTAGTGAATCTAATGGCAAAATTTTTATAAGACATAAATCTATAATATTGGTATTTGGATCAAAACCCATAACTCAAAGGAACTAGGTCAAATGGCTAGAACAAGTCAGCACATCAAGACCTGGAATTTGACCAAACTACACTTGACCATAGAAAAGTTTTTTTATCATATCTAGGAAACTCCAATTGGGATGAGCTAGACTGTTCTAGAAACCTAAGAGACAGGGCTCCAACTTTGATTTAGGAACCTTTCTCAGATTTTCAGTGTAAGAACCCTAAAATAGGAGACAAAACCACTGACCTGAACCTAGAATCCTGAAGGCACAGGATATCTGAGTCTAGGCCAGTTAATTTGCTATAATTAATTCTAAAAAACCTGAAAAATTGTAATTCAAAATTTTGAGTAATTATAATACATATGGTAACAACTCCTATGAAGAACATTAGGCCTAAAAGTGGCTATAACATGTCCAAATAATTAGGTAAAATTTGACTCCAGAATCTGCTTAGTTCTGGAACTAGAATGAGTTAATGAACTAGTTTTGGTTATTTGATCATAACTCGAGTTTTAAAACTCCAAATGACATGATTCGAAAAGGAAAACAAATACAAGACATGGAGGGACAACTTCCATGAAGGAAGTGTAGCCAAACAGTAGCCATATTTTGGCCAATTTGCTAGGTGAAGTTAAAACAGCAAAACTGAACCTAAAGATAGGCCCAAGAAATTGCCTAATACATGATATGTAAATTACCTACAAGAATTGTCAAATACATAAATAACATGAATATGTTTGTAGCACCTACTTTCCCACTACAATTGATATGAAATTTCTAATAAGTAATTAGTAATACTAAATTGCAAAAAGTATATCTAGGCTTATGTATATAGCCTGGATCAATTGGTATACCAATTAGAGACTACAGATTGCAGTACTGCCCACAAGAATATTCATTGATAGATAATATATGTTTAAGATGGTTTTTCTACTAGCTTTATGCCTACCTATTGGCCATTGTGCCCAATTTTATTTCTTGCTTTATGCCTGCCCACTGGCCTTGTGCCTGACATGACAGATGTATACATATTAGACATACGAGATGTTTAACTAGTATACTCTCGTGTATCCAGTCTTTATAGTTTGTCATAGGTTACTTGGACACAGATATAAGTAATGAGCCTTAAAATTTAAATAAGTATATTAAGAGATTACAGGTATGAGTAATAAGACTGAACATGAAACAAGTAAACAGAAAAGATCATGATTAACTTAACTGCTTCCAAAGTTCTATAAACATGTAAAAGATTTTAAATTCATAAAATTATATATTTCTTTATAAAGTTATACATAGAATAATTATTTCAATTATTTAGTTATTTTTATTTTAAATTATTACACCACTAAGCAGAAATACTTAGCGCATTGGTTTTCCATCATGTAGGTATAAGAGATCACCACCACCAGTAGCAGTAGCAGTAGAGCACCGATAGACGATTGATCAGATCTACTATAATGTAGGTTGTCACCTCATCAGTTATTTTGGTAGGGCTCATGTATATATTAGATGTTACATTTTGATCATTGTACATAAGTAAATATTGTAAATCAGTTTGAGATACGTAATTAAATTTTTGGATTGTATATCAATTGTAAACTATTGTATCTGAATCTTATATGAATGAAATGAAATTTACTTTCTTGAAAATTTCATGAATAATGGGATGATATGACATGGTATGTGGAAAGAAGAAGATGAATAGTATAACACATGATATAAAATTGTTTTTAACAGGTAAATAGTGACACCCGCCATACGCTAATAACAACAGAGGAGACTCCGTTCGGGTCTCCACAAAAATAAGATGTGATAAAAAAAATATTTACACATGGAATAATATAAATAAATGGAATTTAAATTAATATGGTATAAGATAGGATAAGATAGAGTGCTCGAGCACCGAATGTAGCATGTCTTACTCGATTACACTGTAGACCGGGTAAGGGGTGCTATAATTTGAATTAGAGACTATCTTTGCAAATTCTACTACATGGAATGCATCCGGAACATCTGAAAATGATAAGAATGACTATAAACATGACCCATTTCTTAAATAGCTCATCAAAAACTCGGTCCCGAGTGCCGGTGAGTTATCGTCGATCCAATCGCACCTAAACAAAGTTGATAAATAATTATCATATAACTATATTTAATTTACGGGTATCGAAAAGGGTTGAAAATCTTGCCAAGTAATCTGGACTGTCCGATGATTGCCTTTTTCAAATGGCGGGGCCAGTCCCATCTCGAAGGTTTTATCATTCTGAGTTCAACGGTGAACTTGGATCGTAGATTCGATGACCAGATCATTAGGAAAATGGCTAAAATGCTGCTGCCTTCTCTCTCCTCCACCTTGCCAGAAACTTTATAAAATCCAACGAGGTTGGTCCCATTTGAAAGCTCTCACTCCTAGGAGTCCAATGCCACCGGAATCACTCCGTTTGGAAGTCGGAAACAACCGGAAAGAAGCTTGGAAGTGGAGGCGGCGATTTTTCTGTCTCTTCACATGGGTGCTAGATTTCTCGCTGCCGGCTACTGTTTTTCGACCTCTGAGGGTTGCCTGGAGGAGCTATGGCCACCAGGGGTGGTTGCTGGCCATGAGAAAGAGAGAGAGAGAGAGAGAGAGAGAGCATTGGGGGGAGGGGGGGACTCTATTGCACGATTTTGAAAATCTTTTTTTCTTTTTAACTTTTAATTACAATCAGTCCCTGAACTTTTAGGGTATAATCAAATGAGCCTAAAATTTCTTTCAATTGAGTCCCAAAATACAAATATATATACAATTAAATAATAATAATAATAATAATCATCATCATCATCATCAAATTAATAACAATTAATCAAATCTTAGGCAAAGGTTAACAATAATAAAATAATATATTTTGTTAATTGATTAACATTAATATTTAAAACTAATCATTTCAATTAAAGTTTGACTATTAAATAATTTATAAAATACTTTTAGAAATAACATTAAAAATATATAAATGAAATTTTACAAAAATTATAAATTAGTTAGATAATATTAAAATAATATTTAAATACTATATGAAAATGTAAAATTTATATTTTTAAAATTCAAGTTATTATAATTAATAAAAAAATGTTAAAATTGACAATTCACATAAAGGTTTAATTTTATCTTTTTTTTTTTTACAATTTAGCTTAAATTAAGTGAAGTTTTTATGACAAATAAAATAAATATAGTAATTTTTCAATAAAATATTACACATTAAGAGATTTTATTGCTTCATGTTTAACTTAGTATTTATTTTATTATTTTATAAATTAAATTTATATTATACTTTATTGACTTGGCTCATATAATTAAATACTATATATATATAATTATGAAAATAAAAAATAATTAAAAAATCAACACTAGAGGTGCAACAAGAAATATTGGTTCCAAGTAGGGGTGAACATTATTCGGCTCAAATAGATTAAACCGAACCACCTTAATTCAGTAATTTAGTTCGGTTTTTAAAATAATTTGGTTTGGTTCGGTTTTATATTATAAAAATTTTGGTTATTTCGGTTCGGTTCAGTTTTGAAGAGAAAAAATCGATTAAATCGAACCGAATCAATCCAAATAGTTATTTTATATATTCAAATCGAACCAAATCAGACCGAACTGATTTTTAAATTGATTTATTTTTATGAAAAATTTATGAATTATATGTAATAATATATATATATATATATTGTTTAATTTTATTAATTACTAGTTATTAAGTTCAAACCAAAGTCAAAATTAGACCAAACAACTTGAAAATCAAGTGTAAATTAAAAAATCAATAAAAAATCAAAACTGATTGGTTTGAACAAAACCGAATATAAATAAAACGGTTCGATTTAATTCGATTTTTCATCTATTTCCGTTCGGTTCGGTTTCTAAAATATATAATTCAATTTTTATAATTTAATTCGGTTTGGTTCAATTCGATTCGGTTTGAACCAAATGCTCACCCCTAGTTCCAAGAGCATAATGTTTTGAGAGCAACAAGAGCAAAAAATTAGAGGGCAAAAGTATTGTGTATGCTTCAATTTGGTGGTCATTGGTTCTGCGTGGTGTTAGCAAGGTCATAGCTTGTATTTAGGTTCGGGTTTTTGCAAGTATTCAATCTGACTGAACCATAATAGAAGAGTTTAGGTAATATAATCGAGTTTGAAATGGATTTAGATTGAAATTTAATACCCGTAGCGGATTTAGGTTTTACATGTTAGATATTCATTACTCGAACTAGTTTATATAAATATTATATATTTTTTACAATAATATTTATAAATTTTTATATTTTTATATAAAATAAAATTGAAATATTTATGAAATTATTAAATTTTAAAATATAAATTATTGATAAAAATATTTTTTATGCAAATTTTTAATTAAAGTATATAAAATAAAATAGGTTCGGGTATTTTTTCAAGTAATAATAATTATGTTCGGGATGAATTTCGGTAGTTGAGAATAAATTTTAATGACGGGGTCAGATTTTGAAAATATTAATAAGATTGGAGTAAAATAATTTTTACAAATACTTTATTCATTATCATTCCTAATTGTGTTTTTTGAGCAATAATTTGTTTGTTCATGCAACATTCAAGCTATTAACGAATTAATAATAAAGTTGTTTTTTTTTTTTTAAGATATCACTTCATTAAGATTAAGAGAATAGTAGAAAGATCTAAGGCCTAGTCCTGTCTATCCTTTGAGGCTTGAATTGAAATTGGCTTTGATTTAGACGGTTCGAATCAATTTCAATTTAATTACAATTTGATCCAATTTCAATCCAGTTTTGAAGTAGTTTTGATTCTAATTTTTAGTTACAATCTAATTTTTAGTTACAATATTGATTGAGTTCCAATTCAATTCGAGATAATTTTGGTTTGATTTCAATTTTCATTTCCATTTCAATCTCAATATGAATTTTGAATAACATTCTTGAAAATTTTAAAATTAACAAAATTATAAATAAAAAATGAAAATTTATTTTAATTAAATAATATCATATTTGAACCTTTAATAATTATTTAACTGGGCATCCATTAATTAGTCCAAATCACAATACATAACATAATTTCATTTACAATAAATTTAATAAACTCTTATTCACATCTCAATTCATATATATTATATTCCAACATCTCAATCTCCAATTTCATCTAATTTAAAATATACATAATTTAAAATTTTAATTTTCACGCTAACATATCTTACATAATATGCGTGCATCAATATATTATTTTAACTCATAATAAACTCATTTTCTTTAAGGAAAAAAATCCATTTTTTTATAAATTTTTTTCTCAAAAAATAATAAAGATAATAACAATAACAACAAAATTCATAAAAGCTCACCAATTAAAAAAAAATCCCTTTTCAAATATTTCTACACTTTAATCATCAATAGTATATTCTATAATTCAATAAACTTTAATAAAACTAAAATTTTAAAATATACTAATTAATTTCAAAAATTTATAGAAATTATTATGTATCTTTTTTGAAAATGGTACAAGAATTAAAAATGCTAAAAATCATTTGCATAATTTATGGGAAAATGTTAAAAGAAATCATTTTAAAAATTTCAAATCAAACACAAAAATCTAAAATATGTTAATTAATTTCAAAATTTTATATAAATTATTGCGTACCTTATTTGAGGATGACCCAAGAATTAAAAATATTCAAAATCATCTATATAATTTAGGAAAAATATTTGAAAAAATATTTTTTAAAAAAAATTTTAAATCAAACCTAAAAATCTAAATATGCTATTTAACTTCAAAAATTCATATAAATTATTATGTTCCTTATTTGAGAGTGGTCTAAAAATTAAAAATACTCAAAATCATCTATATAATCTAAAAAAAAAATTAAATAAAATTTGAAAAAAATTAAATGAGTCAATTATGGTTTTGTTCAAATGAGGAGGAATAGTAAAACGCCATCCTTTAGACCGGTTCCAATCGGTTTAAAGATTGAAATCATTGACCCAATCTGGTCATAGGTTTAACCTAAACTAACTGATTCACGATCCAAACTGGACCATGGCCAAGTCCCCTAAGGCCCAATTACAGATCTACGAAACAATACTAAAAACAATAAAATAAGACATTAAAAAACATAGGTCGAGCCCTAATAGACAAAACATGAATAACGCTGAAAAACCCAACACACCACAGCCCTATTACTATTAAATCTAGAAACAGCAATGTACAAGCACTGTCACTGGCTCCACTATCTAAAAAGAGAGAAGATGGTTCCTACTGTTGAAATATCATCTAAGCACCAAGGAACCAAGCTTCCATAGAACATAAAGCACCTTAACCATCTAAGCACGACACCTTTTCAATATTCTGTAAGGAAGGTGAATGATAAAACTCCTATACTTTAAGTCTTTTGGGTTGACGACCAATAGCATAGTTAGTAAAATTATACCGGAGATGCCATTCTCAAGCCAACTTTAAAGGATCCTCTTGCATGGCAAATATTAAAATACTAAGACAGATCTTTCTCTTTGTCCATCACCTAAAAAACAATAGACCTAAAAAAAAAAAAAAATTCTTAGCCCCAAAGGTGGGGAGAGAATAACCCACATTTCAAGTTTAGGAAAGGAAAGCCATTCCTTGCTCGGAGTGGGCACGAGTGGTAGCAATTCTAAAAACAAAAGATTACTTTGAGTCTTAAGAAAAAAAAAAAAAAAGATAGAACTTTCCCCTTCTATAAATCTAAAAAGAGTTGTTCTATAGGCTACCAATTTTTTTTTTTGTAATTGTGTTTTAAATTAATAATATACAAATTTGTGACAATAAATATGTGCATTTATATAGATTATAGTCCATGGTCCATTTTTCTAATAACTAGTAATTGACAAAATAACACAATCAACCTAAATAATTTCCTAATTAGTCAACAAATCTTTCCTTAATCATAAATCAACATGGTGTTAACAATTTGTCACATTATTTCCTCTTTCTGTAAGAAAAATAATAATTTCAATAATTTTATTTTTTTATTCTAAAAGTCACTTTTTTCTCCACTCCACAAGCACAACAAATTTTTTAAACTCAATTACTTATCATGAGAGGTTTAAGGCTTATGAAAATTCTATAGCAAATCAAATAGTGTTGTGTGTTTATATACAAACCCACACATGCACTAGCATTAAATATTAACAATTGAGAACCAAATTATGAACATCCAACATTTGATCTCCTTAATCATATATCCATAACATGAGTTCAATAATAATCATTTGTGTCATGTGTATAATAATAATAATAATGAAGTAGGGACTTTATAAGATTAAATCCCTAATTATGGAAGCAAAAATTTCCAGCCAAAGTTCTATTCAACTAATCATTAATGATGGTATTTATATCAGTCCAAAAGCTTAATCCCAAAAGTGTTTACATTATTAAGATTTTCATCTTGTAGCCATATCAATTCATTGTATTATTAGTTCTTTCCAAGTGACTATTATATAAAGAGTAGCTTTCTTTCCTCAAACCAATAACAATTTTTTTCCAATAAAAATAATATAGTGCCACTTATTCATATTTCATTCTTTGCATGTCCATGCCCATAAAAAGGGGCAAGATATATACTCTAGAATATAGTTGAGTATCGATCGGTTTGATTCAATTTATAAAATAAAAAAAATTAAGTTAGTTGAAAGTTTTAATAAATTAAATCAAATCAAATTAAATTAGAAAAAATGTCGAATCAAACCAAATAAGTTAAAATTTTATCAGATTAAATCTAGTTCAATTTGTTGGATTCAATTTACTAATTTTAGCCTTTTATTTTGAGCTTTGTTTGGACCCATTTCATATTCAATTTTAATTTTTTAAATTTCAATTTGACTTAACACTAATTAGTTAAAAATTATTTGATTTTGTTCTATCATTTTTTTTTTAATTTTTATACAGAAAGCCTAGTATTACTCTTAACTAATTTGATTTTTCTTTTAATTTTGATTTTAAAAGTTGAAGTCTAAGATAAGACATTTTCAAGATAATATTAAACTTTTCAAAGGTAAATGGTTAAAATATGTTTTCAGTCTAATGGATTATTATTATTATTATTATACACAAAACACAAAAATTATTGTTGTGTAAGATTCAAATGAAACCACATGAAGCCTTCATGCAAGCTACATAGAAAATTCATTTACATGCTTTGTTTGAAAAATGATAATATTACTATTATATATAATTAATTTTCACATTTTTAAAGCAGGCACATAAATGTAATTAATTAATTATCTAAAAAATTAGTTTTGATAGTATTTAAATTGAAACTAATAAATTAAATTATAAAATCAAATATGTTCAGTTTTTACAATAAATATGTTAGGTTTGGTTTTGGTAATTTTTACTTGTTTTAATATTGTTTTTGATTTTTAATTCAATTATTATTAAACCTTTTTCATGCATATATTTTCATACATTAATTAAAAAGTAAAATATTAATTTAAAATATATTATTTAATAAAAATAAATAAAAATAAAAAATAAATAAATTTATTTACATATTATATATATATATTTAAATTAAATTCAATTTTTATTATGTTAATTCAAAATTAAAATAAAAAATTTAATTTATAACTATTTTCAGATCATAATTAATATTTAAAAATATATAAAATTATTAATTTTAATTTAAATTTATTTTAATTCATCAGTTTATCGATTTCTTTATACACTCCTAACGCTAAGAATCCAACCACTGGCTGTGCCACAAGGAGCAGGAAAATTCAATAAAATTAATCTTTTTAACAAAAAACAAATGAAATATATAAAAATAAAAATAAAAAGCAAAAGCCGTACACTCCAAAAACATACACACACGCTTAATTTTGCTCCTCTTCTGTCTTTCTTTTCTTCTTCTATTTTTGTTTTGTAATTTTTAATTTTTAATTTTTATTATTATTTTTTTTCCTCTTCTTCCTTTTCTTTTTGTTCTTCTTCTTCTTCCCATTTCACATAGATCAATTCAAAACACAAATCACTCTGTATCAACTCTCTCTTTCGCTTTCCATCTTCACTACCAATCAATCTCTACAAGCTCCCATTTCTTTATACGCACGCTTACAGGCGTAATTCTTCTATATTCTAACTTATAGAGGAGGCTGTGGGGTAAGTAAAGATGAGCGGTGGTGGGGTTAGGGTTTCAATCCCGAGCAACGTCAGGAAGATGATCCAGAACATTAAGGAGATCACGGGCAATCACAGTGAAGAGGAGATTTATGCAATGCTTAAGGATTGCTCTATGGATCCCAATGAAACTGCTCAGAAGCTTCTTCTTCAGGGTAACTTGTTTTATTAATTTATATTTGTTGTTATTGTTAGTAGCTTATGGTTTCCGATTTTGGTTTTCTTTTAAGTTCATATTTTTGGAGTGCATGCTTTCCATTTTGATGATTTCGTTATGATCCACGTTTTGGACTGGTGTATTTGATTTATTTTGGATTTTGAATTTGCTCCATGGGAAGTGTGGGATTGAATTGGGTTTTTGATTTTATGTGATGGGTATTCACTGTTTTCTGCGCTTCTCTCTCTCTCTCTCTCTAATTGATTTTAACTAGAGGGGGTTATGTTAGATTTTGCAATGGTGCTTCTGTTTGTCACAACTTTCCATTTCAGAAATGAAAGCATTTTTCTTTGCATTTTGCTTTCTATCTTTTCGGTAATTTTGATTTATGGAAATAGCTTTTGAAGATGTCCAAAAGTTAATGAACAGTGAGAGAACTTAAAGCTAAGAGCTCAACTCAGGAAATTGGGGTTGCTTCTCCTATTGATTTCACTAAAATGCCTGCTGTTCGGAAGAATAACCTTCATGAATTTATGTTTTTGAAGGTCACATGAATTGCTTATGAGCTCTATGTTTGATTGCTCATAAGCCGAGGAAATATATATAAAAGCAATAGTAAATGAGGTTGTTTGTATGTTATCCTTTCTTTTTATTTTCCCATTTCCAAATATAACAGGCATGTATGCGGTTTCACAGATCCATTTCATGAAGTCAAGAAGAAACGCGGAAGGAGAAAAGAGGCAAGATGTATTTTTTTTTTCCTGCTGTTATTTGTGTTGGACGTTTGAATTGTAGTTCATATGTTTACTGTTTCTTTATCTGCAAAAATGATAATAGTGTTGACCATCCCATTGTACTTAGGCTTGTTTTATATGGAGATTGTCCAATGACTAGACTATGATGATGGTTATTCCTCCTTGTGGGCTGCTGTGAGTTTGACTTTGCATGGTTGTAACTTTGACTTGGCATTATCATCTCTATAAAGTGTTTATTCAATTCGGCATCATTGTGCATGGATTATAGAGATATTCATTGTGAACAATTGTATTGGTTAAATTAGATGTTTAAAAGTTGTGCAATGTCTACAACCTTGGAGATGAAATGGTACAAGGCTATTCAAATTATATAGGTTCATAATAGGTGATTTTGCCAGTTAATGGACAAAGAGGAATTAGTAGATATGCAGGGTGCTATTGGGTGGCCTGGGTTTGAGCTTTAGAATGAGTTGGAGCCTTGGAGACAAGAGACATTACTTATTTTCATTTAATCAAGCAATATCTTATTATTTCCATTGGTTGGTTAGACACAAGTGCATGCTTAATACAAATGGTAGTCGCTACTTTTGTGTTTATCAAATTTGGGTTCTAATATCATTATTTATTACTTTATTTTAAAATGTTGCAGCATATGAACAGTAGAGAGTCTGGAGATGCTCGTTGGAAACCTGGAATGCAGGGGAGGGGTAGTAGGGGCGGACGGGTGAACTTTTCAGCTCGTCACACATCACATGGTAAATTACTACTTCTAATACAGCTTGTTGAGAACTAGAATTGCTGGATTAGTTCCTTGTTATGATACGTGATTATTCTGTTGTATTTACCTGTGTTCATTTGTTGGCTGTATTTGGTATATTCAAACTCATTTAGTTACTTGTTAGTGAATGCCACTTACTGAGTTCTTTTGCCAAACCCTGTTTCTCCTCCAACTAATTTGGGACTTTGGTTTCATGTTGTGAAAAATACCATATCAGTTATGGCATTAGTTTTTGATGGTATGTATTTTATTGTATAACTAAGATCTACTCTAATTATTAAGCTGATTTTTGACTGTGAGATTGGTTCAGATGCTGGTGGTGGCAGGAATTCTGGTCCTGCAAGGGACGGTGGAACCAACCAAGCTGCAGAGAAGGAAGATGGCACTTCTTTGCCAGCCCCTCAAGAGAAAAGTAGGGAAACAAGTCTGTCAGTAAGGTGACTATGAATTACAAATTCTCACTTCCTCTATAATTGGCTTGACAGGTTACTATGATATACATGATAATTACTTTCTCTAATTATGGCTTACAGCTCTGCTGCTGTTGTGGCCAATGGTGCCACTGGTGAGCCTTCTGGAAGCAACAGTGAAATTGATGCTTCTGACTTACCTTCAGGAAGTGGCATAAGTCAAAATGAAGTGACTTCATCACCAATTGCTGTTAGTAAGTTTGGAAGTAAAATGTCCCCTATTGATGCTGACAAAACCCTCACCATTGCATTTGGAGCTGGGGATTCACACAGCGAGCCCCTTCCAAGCTCTAGTAACTCCTTGGTGTCTGTGACTCTAACATCTTCATCAACAGTCTGTTTCTCATCATCGGATCCTGTCCTTGTTCCATCTAATGAGTCATGGCTTCCTGGTACGGTGGGTACCATTAAACGTGAAGTGGGAAGCCATAGAGCTGTTGTTGAATCAGATGCAGTTATTCCTGCTGAGAAATCAGGTAAGGACCTGTGCAAATACTGTTTCAGGTTTACTAGTTTTGTTCATCTTCTGTTGTAACTCATAGCTTGACATTGGGCCACAGCTTCTGAGAGTGGTATCCCTTTCCTGCAAGGGAAGATTCCAGGTAAATCCCAGGTTGGGAAGGGTCAACTCAGTGAGTCTTCCCAACCCTCTTCTGCATCAATTCATGGTGGCTCTTCTGGTAGTCGGCCTTCCTCTAACTATAGTAGCAGGTCACAGCAAGTAATTGGCCCTCAAAAAGGTATGATCTTTCCATATTGTAGTTTTGTCATTGGATTTATTTGGTATTGCTATTTGTAGCTGCTATTGAGAAACACACTATTTTGATTATGTTGGTTAAACGCAATTAAAATGTCATTTTAAGGTAGATCTTAGATAGTTTGGTCATAAACACTTCAATAGCCAAAAAGCTGTTTGAAATTACTCTCTACGACATCTAAAAGGTTGTTTTTTCAAAAATGTAGTTTCAACCTCAATACTTCTGGAGTTAATGTACTTGAACAACATATTAAATTCTACATCTAACATTAACCATTTTCAGATTCATATGAAGCATGAGACATTGCTTGATATCTTTTCTGTGTTTCAGTGGGTTTAATCTTTTCTCTTATGTTCCTCATTCCCTGCTTATTTTCATTAGTCTGTTTTATGGCTATTCTGGGCTTGCACACAGATTTACCCATGCATATGCATTTCTTTAATATGTAAAGGTTGAGTTGCATTGAAGTTTGGTAGGAGTTCTCAATAGGCTTGCAAGTTGGAAGTTGGGATGTATGGTTGCAAATTGTTTAGTGTTTTTAATGTAGGATAGGAAGTTTAAAATTTTATTTAGTAATTTTAAATATTATAGAATTAGGAAATTTAAAGAATTTTTATTATTTAGGAATTTTATTATTATTAGGTCTATTGTTTCCTAGTCTATCTTATTTAGTACTCCTAATTAGAGTTGATTTGGGTTTCTATTCCTAAATTGATTAGGTTGTAAGCTCTATAAACAGAGCTAATTTTATATTATTCAGTAGCTTTAGGTTATGATTATTATTGAGATTAATAAAGTTGTTAAGAATTAATTCTCTTTTTCAAGGATTTGTTCTTGTTTTGTTTTTGTTCTTGTTATTGTTCTACATTAATTTGGTATCAGAGCCTAAATTCAATCCAAATTCCTTAGCTTCTTGCAAATTTCCTAAACACCCATTCAAAACTTTCCTTGTTTTAGCCCCTTCGAAATTTCTGTTCATTGTTTAGGAAAAAAAAAAATTCAAAACACAAAAACAGTCTTTGAAGGAGTCTGAATGCCACCACCTACCAATCACGAAGACCCATAACCGCCTAGCCATCAAACCCAAGCACCACCACCCCCCATCGATTCGCGACCCTTAGGCAACCCTAGAGCAGCCATTTCGATCGCCGTAAGGCACCCACAACTGAAGATCCTCCTGGGTTGGATTTGGACCCAAATCTCAACATGCCTTAATCCATTCAGATTCCGACACTTGGAACCTTCCCTGCTGGTTGAAATTCGCCGATCTGCCAGTTTCTCGTGTCGAAAATTATTAGTTCTCTTTTTCAAGGATTTGTTTTTATTTTGTTCTTTGTTCTGGTTATTGTTTACATTAATTTGGTTTCATAGCCTAAATTCAATCCAAATTCCATAGCTTCCTACAAATTTCCTGAACACCCATTCAAACTTTCCTTGTTCTAGCCCCTTAGAATTTTCTGTTCAGTGTTAAAAAAAAAAAAAAATTCAAAACACAAAAAAGTCTTTGAAGGAGTCCCAACGCCGCCACCTACCAATCACTAAGACTCATAACCATTCGGCCATCAAATCCAAACGCCACCACCACCCATCGATTAGTGAGCCATAGGCGACCCCGGAGCAACCATTTCAATCACCGGAAGTCACCCACAATTGAAGATCCATATGGGTTGCATTTCGATCTGAATCTCAACATGCCTTAATTCATTCAAATTCCGACACCTGGAACCTTCCTCGTCGGTCGAAATCTGCCAATCCACCAATTTTCGGTGTTGGAAAAACCCAACTGATGCTCAACGGAGAGAATCTTTCGGGTTGGGTCATCTAACCCTGCTTCTCCACCCATCTAAGCTCACTCCTCTACACTTGTGTACACAGGATCCTATTCTAGCAACTATGCCACATCATCGCTAGAATGCACTGCCATGTTTGCAAAATTCCAACAATTTCTTTCCTTGCCAATTTTGACATCCTGCATTTGATTTTGAAGTCCGTTCGAAACTCCTTAGAGCTGAATTTTGAGTTTTCTTCAAGTAAGGTATGTTTACTTAATTCAAATAACTTGAAAACTTACATTGCAAGACTAGAAGAGGAGATAAATTACTAAAAAAATGCTCTTGAAGAAATTAGTAATGACATCGGATTTCATAAGGGTTTCGATTATCATCTCTATGTCATTGGATAGATAATTATAGTCATAGACGTGATCGTGATAGGTGTTCTTTCTTACATGGTTAATATCGAGAATTATAGATTTTAGGATAAATTTCAACAACTATCCCTGAACTTATATAGTTATAACACTACTATCCTTTAACTTTAAAATGTAACATAAAATCTCCTAAATTTTTAAATTTTACACAATAAAATCCCTCTGACTTTCAATTACTGATTTTTCAGTTAGAAACTGATGTGAATAGCTCTCGCATGGCGCTTAGTCAACATTTCTCTCTCCTCTCTTATGCAAAGTGTAAAATTATTCTCTTTACGCATGAAAAATTATTCAGTCTATAGAGAGAAAAATGATTTAATTTACACATGGCTTGAGAGAGAAAAGAGAAATACTGACTAAGCTCCATACTGGAACTGTCCAGTTCAATGTCTAACTGAAAAACTGATAATTGGAAGTTAGAGGAACTTTACTGTTCAAAATTAGAAAGTTGATGGGGTTTTATGTTACATTTTTAAGTTGAGGGTCTGTAATGTTACAACTAAATAAGTTCAGGGACAGTTGTCAAAATTTATTAATAGATTTTACTTGATAAAGAAAGGAAATATGAAGATTTACAACAATTCTTACAAGTTAAAGAAAGAGAGTTTGAAGAATGTAGGAAAGAACTTGTGATTTCAAGTGTAAAAAAAATTGAATGCACAGCTTGATAAGTTCTCCAAAGTAAAGTTTTGTCACACCTTACCCCTCCATAGTATATCTAATGAATTACCGTACTTCGTCTACCGATAACTCATTAAACATGTTACAAGAGATTTTAAACCCTTTTCCTTTCAATTTAAAATGGTGGGTCATATTTCTTAATTATTAAAAATCCTTTAATTGGAATTCATATCAAAATTAAATTATTGATTTATCTAAAATCTCCGCAATTTTTATAAAAATTTCGACAGAATGCCGACTGTATTTTGAGAAAACGGTTCTTCAAAAACCTAAAAAGAAGACATTTTCAATATATTTTCCTCAATCATAATTTCATCAAGTCTTAACTCAACACAATTTTCAACACAGTTTCAAATTAATCTCAATGTTCACTAATTCTCAATTCAACACATTTTCAAATAACATAAATTTCATTTCATTAAAAAATATATACATACAAAAGTCATAATTTTACAGAAAAGAAAACGAAAGCAATAACATTACAACTTGACTGTACAACTACTCAACCAATTCAAAAGATACATATGAATAAAAATATTTACATCAAACTAAATTACAAGGGTATAATTAATATACCTGTACAAAATCTCTAACAATGCTCTCCTATCACCGTAGCAGTTCACTCTGTTGCTTTATCTTTTTCCTTATCTGCGACAACAAATAAAAGTTATCGCTGAGTAATTTTTACTCAGTGGCACACAACTAATATTCATTGGAAATCATTATGAAATAAAATAAAACAATTCATAGCAGATCAATATTTTCATACAAATGAAGCACGTCCAATTTATCAAATCACTAAAATCCTTATTTCAACATAGTTCACAAATTTCAAAGAAAAAGTGTTGCCAAGTAAACACAATCCAGACCATGACACAAAATTTCACGATCAATACCGTGTTGTACATCACGACAAAGCAAATTACCTCACTAACCATTATTAATGAGGAAAGGGCTAGCTAGCTAATGAGTACTCATATAGTTTTACTCCACTAACCGTTATTAATGGGAGACATAAGCAATTTTTAATTGCAAAACCCTAAATAGCCGTTACTACCGGGGATTTTCGAATAGGACTGTCATGCTAATTGTGGTTTAAAAACTAGTTCATAAAATTCCATTCAAATAATTGCATTTCAATTCGCTTAACACAAATCATTCAAGAATTTACCCTTATAGGGTTGGCAACACACAATTCATAAAGTTCAAAGAGAAAATCACAATTGCCACCAAAATATTCAAATTCACAATTCATTCAAAATAATTTTCAATATTAAAATTAATTGAATAAACTTGGCTGTGTACAAACCTCTAGTGAGTCGCCTCTTTGCCTTGACTCACGTTTCCCTTATCCTTCCCGGTATCTTTCTCTACTGAAACACATAATTTAAAGTGTTTCAATAATCGTCCAATCCATTTCAATAATTAAACTAACACTTAAATGTATGCATGCTAAATTCCTCTCATAATTTCTCCTAAAAGTTGAATTTTTTGTATGTGGTATGTTATGGTTACTATTTATTTGACCATTAAGTCAAAATATTGACTTTCTCTACTAAATAGGTATACTAATTCTAATTATCCTCACATACCATATTTTGGATCACATTTTTGTTAGTATGGATTGCCAAACTCAATTCAAGGTTTCCTAGGAGAAATTGTAAATTTTTAGTTTTGGGTCACTTACTTCTACTGTTCCATTGGACCTTCTACAGTGGAAATTTGGCTAACTTTCCTTCATCAAAGTTGTTCCTTATTGTATCTAGTTTAATTCCCTTTTTGAATCACTCAATTTGGAGTTTTGTAGCTCAAGTGATGGCCATTTAACCATAACTGGTCGGATTGACCAAAAGTCTAAAATTCTGGGTAAATTCTGGTTCTGGTAGGTTTGAGGACCTAACTTTGATTAGCAATTTGACAAGGTTATGGTCATAATTTGGGTTTGTATTCTTCATGAAAGTTGTTGTACCATGTCTAAGCTTTCTATTGCCATAAAAATTAGGTCATTTGGACCTTTCTACACCAAGTTATGACAGTACTGTTCATATGGTCAATTCTGTATAGTGGCAGTGTGTGAAATCCAGATTTAACCTAATTTTACACCCACTTATGGTTAGTTTTAGGGCAAGGTTTCTACCTGAAAATTGTAGTTTTGGGTCTTAATTTTCATCTCCAATTGACCTCACTGATATTGGAGCAACAAAATTGCAATTATGGCCATTTAAGTGGACCATGGTCTGGCTGTCCAGATTGAGGATTACACATTCACCATTTCATTTCAATTTCATGCATTTACTCACACTCCTAATGACACCAATTGACCTAACCAATTTAAACCTCAATTAGGTCAATTGGCAGCAATTTTAAAAACCCCCAAATTTTTCCCCAATTCTTCAATTGTCAAGAACCCTAATTTCTCATTTAACACAATTCACTAAATTAAAGTGTATATAATTCATTTACACTTTCAATCAAGCTTGCCTAGACCATTAATGTCATCAAAATCAATCAAATCCCCTTTTTTCCTAACATGGCCGAAATTCATGGGGCTTCCTAGGTGCATGAAATTTTTCAATTTTGAACTAATTTCTAAGTGTCTTACTTCATTTCTTCAATATACATAGCTTTAAATTAGAGAGAGAAGAACTTACTTGATATGAAGCTTTCCGAACTTCTTGCTTCTTCAATTTTTCCTTCTAAACTTCTTACCAAGGCTCAATTACTAGTTTTCCTCAAGAAAAGTAGGGAATTTAGGGTTGAAATTAGGGTTTAGAAAAGCGTATCATAAGCTTTCATGGTGGATTTGAGAGAAGAAGAAAGAGATGAGAGAGAGGGACATGGACGGCAACAATAGGGAAAGAAGACCACTTTTAGTTTTTAAGTTTTTAATTTGTGATTATTTATATTTATATTTATATTTATCCTAAATTTTCAAAATTTAAAGTTTTAAATTTATGAGGTCATGCTTACCTCACTTGAGTGATGTCATAAGGCATTTTATATTTGAATTTCTTTTCTTTTTCTTTTTCTTTCACTCACCTCTTCACTTTGAATCTATGTTTTATAATTTTAATTTCTTACATTTTAATGGATATTTAGGCCAAAAGTCACCTCTAAGGGTGAATTGACCAATTTGCCCCTTACCGGCCTGATCCGATTTTTCAATAACACTGTATTGCTTTCTGAACCCTGATCTAATTATTTGGCCTTGTTCTCCACTCTTTTCTGTGATTTGCACTTTTCCCCTAGCTTCGCAATAATTCCTAGGATTGCGGTGTCATAATGTCCTATACAAAACTAGGGTTGCAACTGTTTTCGCAGTCACTTCCTGGTACTGTCACCCATCGCTGTGATCTTGGCTCATTTAACCCTTTATGCCTTGTTTTTCTTATTTTCATTTTTCCTTCATATAATTTCTATTAATTTTTGTTTATGGCTTTTCTAGGTGACTTAAATATGGTTTTAAGCCTTTTGACTATTCGGACCGACTGTTCACCGGAACAGTGAAATATATAAAACTAATGAACATAGGGGTGTTATAATTCTCTCCCCCTTAAAAAAAATTTCATCTCGAAATTTTACCTGGTGTCAGTCTCTGAATAGTTATGGGTGCTGTCTCCTCATATCCTCCTCGCGTTCCCAAGTAGCTTCCTAGCCTGAATAATGGTTCCACAGCACTTTCACCAGTGGTATCTGCTTGTTTCTCAGCTGTTTCACCTCGTGTGCTAGAATTTTTATGGGTTCTTCCTCATATGAGAGGTCTGGATTTACCTCAATCTCTTCAACAGGTAGAACATGAGATGGGTCGGATCCATACCTCCTCAACATGGATACGTGAAAGACACAAATGTATCTTTTTCAACTTTGGAGGTAGTGCCAATCGGTATGCCAAAGGACGCACTCTTTCCAGAACTTCATACGGCCCAATGAGACGAGGACTCAGTTTCCCCTTTCTGTCAAATCTCATAATTTTCTTCTAAGGGGAAACCTTGAGGAATACCTTGTCACTCACTGCATATTCAATATCTCTCATTTTCAAATCGATGTAGGACTTCTGATTGTCTGATGCAGTCTTGAGCCTGTCTCTGATAAGTCTGATATTCTCCTCTGTCTGCCGAACAATTTCTGGGCCATTCAGTTTTCTTTTACCCACTTCGTCCCAACACAGAGGAGTTCTACACTTTCTATCATACAAGACTTCATATGGAGGCCATCCCAATACTTGATTGATAGCTGTTATTGTAAGCAAACTCAATCAGAGGCAAGTGTGTATCCCAACTACCTTCAAATTCAATCACACAAGCCCGTAGCATATCCTCTAATATTTGAATCACTCTCTCAGATTGGCCGTCTGTCTGTGGATGGAATGCCGTACTGAAGTTCAATCTAGTTCCTAGGGCTTTTTGCAAACTACCCTAGAATCTAGAAGTGAACCTTGGATCTCTGTCTGACACAATCGATACTGGCACCCCATGAAGTCTCACAATCTCATCGATATACAGTTTAGCCAATCTGTCCAGACTGTAGTCCATCTGTAGTTGCAAAAAGTGAGCAGACTTGGTCAATCTGTCCATGATAACCCATACTACATCATGATTCTTCTGTGTTCTTGAAAGTCACATCACAAAGTCCATTGTTATTCTTTCCCATTTCCACTCAGGTACTGGCAGTGGATGTAGCAAACTAGCTGGCACTTGATGCTCTGCCTTCACTTGCTGACAAGTTAGGCATTTAGATACGTACTCAGCTATGTCCTTCATCCCATTCTACCAATAATGTTCTTTTACCCTCTGTACATCTTAGTGCCACCAGGGTGCATAGCAAAAGGAGACACATGTGCTTCCTTCATAATGATTTGTCTCAATTCAATATTATTAGGAATGCACATTCTGCCCTGGTGTAGCAGTAGGCTATCATCATTTACAGAAAATTCAGGTTTCTTGCCATCCTGAGTTACCTCGATCAGTTTTTGATACTTCTCATCATTTTGTGCAGTTGTTTTTATCTAATCAATCAGCACTGGTTTCACTTGCCATGTAGCTCTCATCTGGCCCCATCATCTATCTCCAAACTAGCATGCAGTGCTTTTAGTTCATGCACTATAGACAAAAGAGAAACTCTTAGACTAGCAATAGTCTTGTGACTTAGGGTATCAACTACCACATTAGCTTTCCCTAGCTGAGAGTTTATCAAATAGTCGTAGTCTTTTATTAGCTCTAACTATCTCCTTTGTCTCAAATTCAACTCCTTCTGAGTACCCAAATACTTCAGGCTCTTGTGATCTATGTAGATGTAACACTTTCACAGATACTGTCTCCAGATCTTCAGAGCAAATACAATAGCTGCTAGCTCCAAGTCATGTGTAGGATAATCTCTCATGGGGTTTTAACTGGCTTGATGCATAAGCAATGACATTTCGATCTTACATCAATACACAGTCTAGCCCATTGTGAGAAGCATCACTGTAGACAGTGTATTCTTTATCCGGTGTAGGTAAAGTAAGGACTGGAGTTTCAGTCAAACATCTTTTCAATTCATCAAAACTCTTCTGACATTTATCCGTCCGCTGAAATTTCACATCTTTCCGAAGCAACTTGGTCAGTGGAGATGCCAACATAGAAAATCCCTTAACAAAACGGCAGTAGTATCCAGCTAAACCCAGAAAACTGCGAACTTCTGTAACATTCCTGGGTGGCTTCCAATTAAGGATAGCTTCAATCTTGCTGGGATCCACCTTAATGCCTTGAGCTGACACAATATGCCCCAAGAAAGAAATCTTTTTCAGTCAAAATTCACATTTTGATAATTTAGCATACTGCTGCTTCTCCCTTAAAGTCTGTAGCACAATTCTCAGGTGCCTATCATGCTCTTCTGCATTCCTCGAATATACCAAGATGTCATCAATAAACACAACTACAAATTGATCAAGGTAGGGCCTGAAGATAGTGTTCATCTGGTCCATGAATGCAGTCGGAGCATTAGTTAACCCGAATGGCATAACCAGGAACTCATAATGGCCATATCAAGTTCTAAAAGCAGTTTTTAGAATGCTCTGCTCTTGCACCCTCAATTGATAATATCCCAATCTGAAGTCAATTTTGGAGAACACAGCTGCACCCTTCAACTGATTAAACAAATCATCTATACGGGGCAACGAATATCAGTTCTTTATTATCACCTTCTTCAATTGCCTGTAGTCGATACACAGACGGAGAGTACCATCTTTCTTCTTAACAAACAACACTGGTGCTCCCCAAGGTGACACTAGGGCGGATGAAGCCCTTATCAAGCAATTCTTGCAACTGCATCTTCAACTCCTTCAACTCGGCAGGTGCCATTTTGTAAGGTGTAATAGAGATTGGGTCCACACCAGCATAACCTTTATTTCAAAATGCACTTCTCTTTCTGGAGGTAACCCTGACAATTCTTCAGGAAACACATCTGGAAAGTCGCATACTGTAGGAATATCCCTCACGGTGGGACTCTCTACCTGGGTGTTTATCACATGAGCCAAATATGCTTCACACCCCTTTCTGATAATTTTTTTAGCTAGTACAGCTGAAATGAGATTTGATGGCAATAACTGCCTCTCCCCATGTATAACCACATCACCATACTGAGGGAGACCAAAAGTGACTGTCTTCAGTCTATAGTCAATCATGGCATTATGCCTGGCTAACCAATCCATGCCTAAGATGATATCATAATCTCTAAAGCGCATTTCAATCAAGTCGGATAGGAATGTGTGTCCTTGGATCACCAAAGGACAATCCTTATACATTTTGTTGACCCTGACCTCCTGTCCTAGCGAACTAGTTACTGGCACCTCAAAATCTATTTTCACATAAGGGATAGCAAGATAACCAATGATGCTAGCACTAATATAAGAGTGGGTGGAACCAGGATCAAACAACACAAATACATCTTGATTAAAAATAGAAAATGTACCAGCAACTATATCAGAAGTTTCAGCCTCTTCTCACTACCTCATGGTGTATACCCTAACTGGTGCACCACTCTGCTTAGGCTGATTAACTGTGGCCTGCCTCTACCTCGGCCTCTGCTAACTGTCTGTGAACCTTTGGAGGCAGAACTCTGAACTGAACCTTCAACTGTAGTAGGTGGCTCAGATTTGCCGGCACTAGTGCAGTCCCTGACAAAATGTCCAGTCCCACCACAGTTATAACAGGCTCTGATGGCTTTATAACAAACCTCTCCGCGTAATCTTCCACAGGTTTCACAAGTACGGACTAGAGCTGTTCCTCTGGATGTTTGTTGGCTAGGTTGGGGTGGCCTCTGTCCTGAGGATCTACCTCTACCGGACTTGCGTGAGTTAGATCCTCCAAATTGCTTTATCTTTCCCGACCCACTATCAGGAGCTTGATCAGTAGTCTTTCCAGTTTTCTCTCTCTTTTAAACCCTTTTTAGGTGCCTCTTCCAATTCAATTCTTTCTAGTTCCAGTGCTTGAGATATCAGCTTAGAGAAGTTTTCATGTCTGAACCCCACTACTTGCATCCTCATATTGGGCTTCAAACCAGCCTCAAACCGCTTACATCGATCTTTGCTCGTGATAAGCAGGTTTCCAGCAAGATGACTAAAGCAGAAAAAATCTCTCTCATGCTCGGCCACAGATTTATTCCCTTGCTTCAAGCTCAAAAATTCTTGCAATTTCATGTCAACATAGGTATCAGGGACCCATTTCTGTCTAAATTCCCTCAGAAAATCTGATCAGGTCAGAACAAGGGGCTCCACTAGACTATGTGGGATAGTCTTCCACCACTCATATGCATCCCCTTGCAACAGAGAGACCGAGTATTCAAACTTGAGTTCTTCTGTGCAATGTAGTTTCTTGAATACCCGTTCCATTCTTTCAATCCACTGCTCTGCCTCTAGTGGATCCACAGTACTCTTGAATTCAGTAGCCCTAAATTTCATCAATTTATTATATTGTCTGGCTGGAGGCTGTGGTTGCATTGCTAGTGCTTGGGTTGGCACACTTCTAGCCATTTGTTGAAACAGTGCAGCCATCTGCTGGGCAAACTGAGTAGGAAATTGCGGCATAGGTGGAGCTGGAGTGGCTGACCCACTAACATTCTGGAGAACTGGGGCTTCCTCCTGTGCCTCTGCCTCAACAGATTGCTTAACTGAGCGATCCCCTTCTTCCATTTCAGTTTAAAGAGTTATCTACTCCTTGATAACAAACACGAGGAGGATTATCTCCATTAGTTCGTATTCATGATGTAAATGCATTATATGTATCAATAAACGACATTAAGCAGTTGTACTAATCAAGAAAATAATTCAAATTCAAAAGTCAAAACTCATTCAAAACGTTGCTCTGATACTACTAAAACATGTCACACCTTACCCCTCCATATGGCATAACATGATCCCATAGTGTATATGATGAATTATCGTACTTCGTCTACTGATAACTCATTAAACATACTACAAGGAATTTTAAACCCTTTTCCTTTCAATTTAAAATGGTGGGTCATATTTCTTAATTGTTAAAAATCCTTTAATTGGAATTTATATCAAAATTAAATTATTGATTTATCTAAAAATGTCCGCAATTTTTGTAAAAATTTCGGTAGAGTGTCGGCTGTATTTTGAGAAAACAGTTCTTCAAAAACCTGAAAAGAAGGCATTTTCAATATATTTTCCTCAACCATAATTTCATCAAGTCTCAGTTCAACACAATTTTTAACACAGTTTCAAATTAATCTCAATGTTCACCAATTCTCAATTCAATACATTTTCAAATAACATAAATTTCATTTCATTCAAAAATATATGCATACAAAAGTCTATAATTTTACAGAAAAGAAAACGAAAGCAATAATATTACAACTTGACTCTACAACTGCTCAACCAATTCAAAAGATACATATGAATAAAAATATTTACATCAAACTAAATTACAAGGGTATAAATAATATACCCGTACAAAATCTCCAAGAATGCTCCCCTATTACTGTAGCAAATAATATACCTTTTATTTTATCTGCGACAGCAAATAAAAGCTATCGCTGAGTAATTTTTACTCAGTAGTACACAACTAATATTCATTGTAAATCATTATGAAATAAAATAAAACAATTCATAACAGATCAATATTTTCATACAAATGAAGCACGTCCAATTTATCAAATTACTAAAATCTTTATTTCAACATAGTTCACAAATTTCAAAGAAAAAGTGCTGCCAAGTACACACAGTCCAGACCATGACATGAAATTTCACGACTAATGCCGTATTGTACACCACGATAAAGCAAATTACCTCACTAACCATTATTAATGAGGGAAGGGGTAGCTAGCTAATGAGTACTCACATAGTCTTACCCCACTAACCGTTATTAATGAGAGACATAATCAATTTTTAATTGTCAAACCCCAAATAGCCGTTATTACCGTGGATTTCCGAATGGGACTGTCATGCTAACTGTGGTTTAAAAACTAATTCATAAAATTCCATTCAAATAATTGCATTTCAATTCGCTTAACACAAATCATTCAAGAATTTACCCTTATAGGGTTGGCAACACACAATTCATAAAGTTTAAAGAGAAAATCACAATTGCCATCAAAACATTCAAATTCACAATTCATTCAAAATAATTTTCAATATTAAAATTAATTGAATAAACTTAGTTGTGTACAAACCTCTAGTGAGTCGCCTCTTTGCCTTGACTCACGTTTCCCGTATCATTCTCAGTGTCTTTCTCTACTGAAACACACAATTTAAAGCGTTTGAATTATCATCCAATCCATTTCCATAATTAAACTAACACTTAAATGTATGCATGCTAAATTCCTCTCATAATTTCTCCTAAAAGTTTAATTCTTTGTATGTGTTATGTTATGGTTACTATTCATTTGACTATTAAGTCAAAATATTAACTTTTTCCTACTAAATAGGTATACTAATTTTAATTATCCCCACATACCACATTTTGGATCACATTTTTGTTGGTATGGATTGCCAAACTCAACTCAAGGTTTCCTAGGAGAAATTGCAAATTTTCAGTTTTGGGTCACTTACTTCTACTGTTCCATTGGACCCTCTACAGTGGGAATTTGGCTAACTTTCCTTCATCAAAGTTGTTCCTTATTGTGTCTAGTTTAATTCTCTTTTTGAATCACTCCATTTGGAGTTTTGTAGTTCAAGATATGGCCATTTAACCATAACTGGTCGGATTGACCAGAAGTCCAGAATTCTGGGTAAATTCTGGTTCTGGCAGGTTTGAGGAATTAACTTTGGTTAGCAATTTGACTAGGTTATGGTCAGAATTTGGGTTTGTATTCTTCATGAAAGTTGTTGTACTATGTCTAAGCTTTCCATTGCCACCAAAATTAAGTCATTTGGACATTTCTACACCAAGTTATGACAGTATTGTTCATATGGTCAATTCTGTATAGTGGTAGTGTGTGAAATCCAGATTTAACCTAATTTTACACTCACTTATTGTCAGTTTTAGGGCAAGGTTTCTACATGAAAATTGTAGCTTTGGGTCTTAATTTTCATCTCCAATTGACCTCACATCAATTGGAGCAACAGAATTGCAATTATGGCCATTTAAGTGGACCATGGTCAGGCTGTTCAGATTGAGGATTACACATTCACCATTTCATTTCAATTTCATGCATTCACTCACACTCTAAACGACACCAATTGACCAATTTAAACCTTAATTAGGTCAATTGGCAGCAATTTTAAAAACCCCAAAATTTTTTCCCAATTTCTTACTTTACACAATTCACTAAATTAAAGTGTATAGAATTCATTTACACTTTCAATCAAGCTTGCCTACACCATTAATGTCATCAAAATCAATCAAATCCCCTTTTTCCCTAACATGGCCAAAATTCATGGGGTTTCCTAGGTGCATGAAATTTTTCAATTTTGAACTAATTTCTAAGTGTCTTACTTCATTTCTTCAATATACATAGCTTTAAATTAGAGAGAGAAGAACTTACTTGATGTGAAGCTTTCCTAACTTCTTGCTTCTTCAATTTTTCCTCCAATTCTTTCTTCTAAACTTCTTACCAAGGCTCAATTACTAGTTTTCCTCAAGAAAATTAAAGAATTTAGGGTTGAAATTAGGGTTTAGAAAAGCTTATCATAAGCTTTCATGGTGGATTTGAGAGAAGAAGAAAGAGATGAGAGAGAGGGACATGGACGGCAACAATAGGGAAAGAAGACCACTTTTAATTTTTAAGTTTTTAATTTGTGATTATCCATATTTATATTTATCTTAAATTTTCAAAATTTAAAGTTTTAAATTTATGAGGTCATGCTTACCTCACTTGAGTGATGTCATAAGGCATTTTATATTTGAATTTTTTTTCATTTTCATTTTCTTTCACTCACCTCTTCACTTTGAATCTATGTTTCATAATTTTAATTTCTTACATTTTAATAGACATTTAGGCCAAAAGTCACCTCTAAGGGTGAATTGACCAATTTGCCCCTTATCGGCCTGATCCGATTTTTCAATAACACTGTTTTGCTTCTTGAACCCTGATCTAATTATTTGACCTTTTTCCCCACTCTTTTTTGCGGTTTTCAATGTTCTCCTAGCTTCGCAATAATTTTTAGGACTACGGTATCACAATGTCCCATACGAAACTAGGGTTGCAACTGATCTCACAGTCACTTTCCGGTACAGTCACCCATTGCTGTGACATTGATTCATTTAATCCTTTATGCCTTGTTTTTCTTATTTCCATTTTTCCTTCATATAATTTCTATTAATTTTTGTTTATGACTTTTTTAGGTGACTTGAATATTGTTCTAAGCCTCTTGACTATCTGGACCGACAATGGTCACTGGAATAGTGAAATGTATAGAACCAATAAAAATAGGGGTGTTACAAGTTTAATAAGTTATCAAAAGTTGAGTTTAATGCATTATCAATAGCTTTGCAAGGACTTTAAGAATAAATTCAAATTATAAATCAAGGAAAAATGCTTGACGTTGAAGATGAACAAAAAGAAGAATTTGAGGAGCAGCTTGTAGATGAGGAACGAAAAGAGCAACCTAGAGAAACTAAGCTTGAAGAGTATGAGATTGAAGAATCTGAAAATTTGATTCTTGAACTTACATGTTGAAAAGCTTATTCCAGAGCAAGAAGTTGATAAAACTGCACATGCAAGGCTTGAGGAAGATATATTGGGGAATGAAGAAGATTCAATGGAGACATCAGTGAAAATTGAAAATCCTGTTAAGGACATTTCAACTATTGTTCTTGAAGAGAATATATTCTGTGTATTTTCTCGAATGAGATACAAGGTATTTATATACAAGGAACCCTATAATTAAGTATTCTAATTGAGAAGAGATCCCAATAATTATGGCAACTAATTAATAAAGAATATAATGTACATAATTATAGGATTGACTTTCTATAATACTCCCCCTGAAGTTGGAGTATAGATATTAATCATGCCCAATTTGTTACAAATGTAGTCAACCCGAGCCCTGTTCAAAGCTTTTGTGAAGATATCCCCTAATTGCTCCCCGGTTTTGACATGCCCTGTTGAGATGATTTTCTGTTGAATCTTTTCTCGAAGGAAATGATAATCAATTTCAATATGCTTAGTACGCTCATGAAACACTGGATTTGAGGCGATATGAAGAGTGGCTTGATTGTCACACTATAGTTTGGCAGGAGATGAGGTCTTAAGACCCACTTCTTCCAATAAATGATGTGTCCACATAACTTCACACACAACTTGGGCCATAGCTCGATATTTTGATTCAGCACTCGAATGAGAAACTACAGTCTGTTTCTTACTTCTCCAAGATACTAAGTTTCCCCCAACAAAAATACAATATCCTGTAATGGATCTTCTATCAATCTTTGAACCTGCCCAATCTGCATCTGAAAAGCACTCAATATGTAAGTGCCCATGATTGTTATATAAGAGACCACGACCTGGAGCACCCTTCAAGCAACATAAAATTTGCTCCAAATCTTTCCAATGGGTAACAGTAGGAGAGGACATAAATTGACTTACAATACTAACTGAATATGCAATATCTGGACGAGTTACTGTGAGATAATTAAGTTTACCAACCAATCTTCTATACATCTCAGGGTCCTCAAATAGTTCACCATCTCCTGCTGTGAGCTGAAGATTGGGAGTCATTGGTGCACTACATGGTTTGGCACCTAATTTACTTGTTTCCGCCGATAAATTAAGGACATACTTCCTCTGAGATAAGAAGATGCCTTTCTTACACCTTGAAACTTCAATTCCTAAAAAATATTTCAATAAACCCAAATCTTTTGTTTGAAACTGAGTTTGAAGGAATGACTTGAGTGAAGAAATGTCTGCATAGTCATTTCCAGTAATGACAATATCATCAACATACACTATAAGTAGGATTAGTCCAGCTTTAGAATGTCTAAAAAACACCAAATGATTAGACTTGCTCTTTTGCATACCAAACTACTGTACTACCTCACTGAACCTGCCAAACTAAGCTCGAGGACTCTGTTTCAGGCCATAAAGGGATTTTCGAAGTCTACAAATTTTGCCTAACTCCCCCTGAGCAATAAATCCTGATGGTTGCTCCATATAAACTTCCTCCTGGAGATCACCACGAAGGAAAGCATTTTTGATATCCAACTGATATGTAAAGGCCAATCATACATAGCTGCCAAGGAAAAAAATAAGCGAACAGAAGCTAGTTTAGCAACAGGTGAAGAAGTGTCAAAGTAGTCAGTCCCATAAGTCTGAGCATATCCTTTAGCTACGAGGCAAGCCTTGAGACGAGCCACAGTACCATTGGGGTTCATTTTCATTGTAAAAACCCATTTACATCCAATAGCTTTCTTATTTGGAGGCAGATGCATCAATTCCCAAGTACCATTAGTATCTAAAGCCACCATTGCCTCTTCCACTGAGGCACGCCAGCCAGAATGGGACAATGCTTCAGCAACAGTTTTAGGAATGGAAATAGTGTATAGAGAACTAACAAAACAACGAGATGAAGGAGACAATTGATCATAACATACAAAGGAAGAGATAGGATAAGTACATTGACGCTTACCTTTGCGAAGAGCAATGGGAAGATGTAAGTCAGACTGAGGAGCAGTGGATGAAACTGGATGTTCTGGCAAAGAAGCCGGTGGAGGATCTGAGTCAAGAGTTTCCAATCTCCTGGAATAAACATGAATAATAGGTAGGCGATGAGGTCGAGCAGGTGCTGGTGTAGGAGGATTCTGAGGACTTGGCTGAGGACTTGACACTGGATGGACAAAATAGACTAAAAGATCATCTTCCTCTCCCTGATTCTTATAACTAGGAGAGGGAGGAAAGAATGGAGTAGATTCAAAAAAAGTAACATCAACAGACGCAATATAACGATTAAGGGTTGGAGAAAAACATTTGTACCCTTTTTTGAAGTCGAGAATAGCAAAGGAAGAGACACTTAAGAGACTTGGGATCCAGTTTAGTAACCTGTGGACGATCATCTCTTACAAAACTAGTATTACCAAAGATACGAGGTTCAACAGGAAACAAAGATTTAGAAAGAAACAAAATGGTATAAGGAATGTCATCATTAAGCACAGATGATAGCATACGATTGATTAATCAGGAAACAAGCTGTAGAAACTGCATCATCCCAAAATTGTTTAGGGACCTTCATTTGAAAAAGGAGTGCCCGTGCTACCTCAAGAAGATGTCTATTTTTTTCTTTCAGCAACCCCATTCTGGGATGGAGTATCAACACAAGATGTTTGATGAAGAATGCCCTTTTGTGACATATAGGCTTGAAAATTGCCAGAAATATATTCCTTAGCATTATCACTTCTCAATATACGCACAGAAGTATTAAATTGAGTTTGAATCTTAGCACAAAAGGCACAAAAAATAGAAAATAATTCTGAACGATTCTTCATTAAAAACAACCAAGTAACACAGGAATAATCATCAACAAATGTAACAAAATACTTGAAATCAATTTTAGAAGTAATAAAACAAGGACCCCAAATATCAAAATGAACTAACTCAAAAGGGGACGAAGCCTTTTTATTGACTCTAGGTGTAGAAGGTAAACAATGGTGCTTAGCAAACTGACATGACTCACACTCAAAGACGGACAAAGATTGAAATTGAGGACATAATTTCTTCAAGGTAGCCAAGGAGGGATGGCCCAAACGACAATGAATTTCAAGCGGAGTTAAGGTGTTGGAGCAAGTAAGAAATCGCGGTACATATTTATTCAGGATGTAGAGACCATCGGACTCATATCCTCTACCAATAATCTGCTACGTCGTAAGATATTAAAACAAACAATACTCAACTCAACTCAACTCAACTCAACTAAGCCTTTATCCCAAAAATTTGGGGTCGGCTATATGGATTCGCTTTTTCCACTCTGAACGATTTTGGGTTAAATCCTCAGAAATGTGTAATGCTTCTAAGTCATGCTGTACTACTCTCCTCCAAGTCAATTTAGGTCTACCCCTTTTTTTCTTTCTATCCTCTAGCCTAATGTGCTCTACTTGTCTAACTGGAGCCTCCGTATGTCTACGCTTCACATGACCAAACCACCTCAATCTCCCTTCTCTCAACTTATCTTCAATTGGCACCACTCCTACCTTTTCTCTAATACTTTCATTACGGACTTTATCTAGTCTAGAAAGAAAAAAGGAAAAAAGGAAAAAAAGGAAAAAAGGAAACCGAAGAAAAAAGGAAAATACTTTCATTAGGAAAAAAGGAAACCGAACAATTTAAGGCACGAGTAAGTTTGCTAACTGAAAGCAAATTAAATGAAAATTTAGGTAGACATAAAACAGATGATAAAGAAATAGATAATATTGGGTTTGCAGTACTAGAACCCATGACACAAGAAGTAGAACTATCAGCTAAAGTAATTGTAGAGGAGGTAGGATGAGACTGAAAAGATGATAGAAGACTAGAATTATCTGTCATATGGTCTGTAGCACCAGAATTAATGATCCATTTGGATGAGGAAGATACAAGGCATGTAGTGGATTTACCTGACTCAGCGATAGCAGTTACAGGAGAATTAGAGGCTTTTAGAGATGCTTGATATTGGGAAAATTGTGCATATTCCTCTGCAGATATTAAGACAGTTTTCTCATATGAGGGTGCAACTGTAGACTCATCTATTACCATGTTTGCCATCTGAGACCGCTGATTCTTCCTATGAAGCTTTAGACAATTGTGTTTTGTATGACCAGGCTCATGACAATTATAACAAATAACTCCTTTTGAGTCCAGATTAGAATTGGTTTCCCCATTACGCTGATTACTTTTATTGCTTGAATTTCCTCCTTTATTTCTCTGTTGTCCATTCATATTTCGACTAACAAGAGCACCACTAGTAGTTTGTGGAAGTTGGGTACTTTCTGTGCAAAGGACATGTGTGAATGTATCATGTAGAGAGGAAATTTCAGAACTAGATAGGATTTGAGATTTAGCAGTCTCATATTCTGAAGGAAGACCTGCAAGAAAACTCATAACAGCCATCTGCTCTCGTTGAGCCTGCTGGACTTTCACATCAGGGTCAAAAGGCAACAAGACATTAAGTTCTTCATATACTCTCTTAAATTCTATAAAATAAGCCGTGAGAGACTTATTCTGCTTCTCAGCACAATAGAATGCTTTGCACACATCATAAATGCGAGAAATATTTCCTTTACCAGAAAATAGAAAATCTAAGTAATCCATCAATTCCTTAACAAATTCACAGTGATTAATTAAACTAATTACGTCACTATGAATCGAATTCCGAAATTGCAAAAACAACCGAGCATCTTCCCTAAGCCAAGCTTTCTTTGTATCATTAGTGGGTGGATCTTTAGTCAGATGATCATCCTTGTCAATACTTCGTAAATAGACCCTGACGGTCTTACTCCACTCCAGGTAATTTGAACCATTAAGTTTGTGTTCCGTGATTTTAGTCATCATTGGAATCACATCAGAAATAATAGCCTTATTGTCCGCCACTAGATGAAATTAACAAAATTCTAACACAGATTAATAACCAACTCTGTCCCAATCTTCAAACAAACTTAATAAAACTTAGAAACAAAAGAATTCCGTGAAAACAGAACCTGAAATTGCTCTACATTGAATTGCCCAAAGGAGAGAAATATTTGAGATCCAAAAGAAATGCCCCAAACTGAACAATGAACCACAGAACTAGAATCACATAGTCGAGGCGACCCTGGGACAAGAGGCGTGACTGTTGGGCGTCACCGGAGGAGGGCACACACGCGTTCACGCGCCAATTCGTGGAATAGGGATCAGAACTTAAGAATGCTGCGTGAAGTCTACGCGCTTCAAGTCCGGTCACCGGACTTCCAAGGGTGGCCGATTGGCGCCTAGGCCTTCTCCTGAGATAGGTGGTGAGACATTGTGATAACTCTATTGAGTTCTCCTAAAAGACAGCACTTGTCGGAGAAGAACCAGAAAAAAAATATATATATTTCAAACAAAAAAAAAATTTCAGGCTAGGGAACTTAGGCTTTGATCCCATGAAAAGAATATTTTCTGTGTATTTTCTTGAATGAGATACAAGGTATTTATATACAAAGAATCTTATAATTAAGTATTCTAATTGGGAAGAGATCCCAATAATTATGCTAACTAATTAATAAAGAATATTATGTACATAATTATAGGATTGATTTTCTATGACTATTCTAATTGATTTTATTTGTCTAGCATTTTCCAAGAATACAAAAGAGAGTGCAAACTTCTTCAAGTCAATCTTGTTGCTACCATACATGAAGATCGTATTGTTTGTTCTCCTCATTTGGTTTGTGATCCTTCAACACTTCAAGACTCGAGGACAAGTTTTCTCCAAATAGGGGAGAAAAATGCAGAATAGGAAGTTTATAATTTTATTTAGGAATTTTAATTATTATAAAATTAGAAAATTTAAAGAGTCTTTATTATTTAAGAATTTTATTATTATTAGGTCTATTATTTTCTAGTTTATCTTATTTAGTATTCCTAATTATAGTTGATTAGGATTTCTATTTCTAAATTGATTAGGGTCGTAATTTCTATCATAGTTATTAAAGGCCCCCCTCAGGCTCCAGGCTCACCAAGCTCCAGTCCTAATGCCTCTACGGGAGAAAGGCGAGCAACATTCACTAGGTCCTCGCCTTATGCGCTTAGCCGTGTGCCTTGTTCCAGGCGCAAGGCTAGAAAGGCGCGCCTTTTTATTTTTATATTCGGCAAGTACTTCCATTGACAAAAAACACTACTACCCAACTCGAAATTTGTCGATCTAGAAATTTTCAAAATTAGTATTGTTGATGATAACTAGTTACCAAAATCTCATCAAATTAACATACTCAGGATTACAAACCTCTCATATTTTCATTTTCAACACTACCACTCATTATCTTTTTCAAAAAAAAAATTAATACTCCTTTATTTCTTAAAGGTTAGGAAAATGATAAAGATATTGATTTTGAAAATGAATATTAAGAGGATGAAGGTGTAGAAAAAGATGATGAAGATATAGTTACTTTATAATTTCTTAACTTTAGTTATGAAAGATTAAAAGACTATTAAAGTTTTAATAATTTAGTACTTGAATGCTTATTTGTTATTATTATTTTTAGTTTTATGTTATTTGAAGTTTGATGGAATATTCATATTTATTTTACTTTTTTTTTTTTTTTTTTGTGCCTCTTCTTGCTCAGGTGTGTGCCTTAACCTTGAGCCTAGGCTCCAGGACCCCTTAGTGCCTTAGTGCGCCTTGAGCCTTTAATAACTATGATTTCTATAAATAGAGCAAATTATATATTATTCAATAGTTTTAGACTATGATTATTATTGAGATTAATAAAATTGTTGAGAATTAGTTCTCTTTTACGAGGATTTATTCTTGTTTTGTTCTTTATTCTTGTTATTGTTCTACATCAGTTTTATTCTAAGTTGTAATTGAGCTAGGAATTTTCTATGGTTAATAGATTTGGTACATAATTTAGGTTCCATTCGCGTTGTGGACAATGATTTGTCAGTATGAAACGATAACTTATTTTCTGTTGTTTGGTTGCAGTAATGAAAATCTGTTAGAAATTATTTTCTGGCTTTTGGATTACATTAGAAATTTTTTGTCTTTCAATAAACAAGATTTTGAAAATGTATGGCCTTATGAGGAATTCATATTTTTCTGTTTATTATTGAATATAGAGAAAATTACACAAAAAAGGATGAGTTTTAGAAAAGTGGTTGTGTAAATAATTGACGATCCCACTGTCTTCAACAGTTGGTTCTACTAAGGAGTGGAAACCAAAGCCAGCAAACCCTAGTGTGCTTCAGGGTTCTGGAACTGGACCAACCGGTTCATCAGATGTGCCTAATATTCCAGTTGAACCCAGTATCCGATCACAGCCTCTATCAAATGTCCTTGATTCAGAAGAAACTACCTCTAAACTGCAGAAGAAGCTAGAGGAGTTGCATCTTCCACAGCGTCAACATGTTATTATTCCAAACCATATTCATGTCCCTGAATCTGAAAGAACAAAATTGAGTTTTGGAAGTTTTGATGCGAGTTTTGGAGTAATGGCAAGCTTTGTTAATGGTCCAGAGAGTGATAAAAGTTCTACACCTGTGTCCGAAACTTCTCAGGGTATGGAAGAAGCTGTGGAGGAACAGGCTGTGAGGTATGTACGATGAGTGCTGTTAGTTAGGTTTAAATGTAATGTTGAGTTGTCTGCCAGAGTCATTTCCATTATCCTTTTTGTTTTGGTTTCTTTATCAAATGTAAGAAATAATTTATTGCTGATCATCCTACTTTGTCATCATATATATAGTCCCCAATTGCGACAAGTTAACAACATGTCCATTGTCCATTTCCACTAGTTGCCCTTTCTTTTTTCTTGGGCTTAAAATGAAGATTAGGGATAAATAAGTAATTTAAATTGCTAATACTTAATGAGTTTATTAAATACCCATACATTTCAATAATAAGGGAGAGAATGTATGGGTATATAATAAACTCAATGATTATTAGTTTTTTAAATTATATTTATCCCTAACCTTCGTTTTAATTAATACAAAAAGAGAGGACAATTAGAGGAGAGAGAGAGAGAGAGAGAGAGAGAGAGAGAGAGAGATGTAATAATAACCTAGTAGGTAACAAATTGTATAAATAATAAACATACTGATGTATCTAAGTGGGGCTTTGAATTTGATTGTTTACTTGGCCTTTAGTGATGGTTTTAGTAATCCTATGGATCAATGGATAGTTTGTTTGCAGGGCTAAGTTTTTCTGTACATGAGTATGCTGCATACTTATTTGAGCTGTAACATTTTTTTGGATTCAGCAATCAAGATGCATTACCGACTGCTGAGGAGGGAGCTTATCCTGATCATCCAGAGTCACCTTCACATGCACCTGAAAATTTAACTGGTGATGGTGACGTCTCATCCAGTGCAATGCCTGAGTATAATGAGTCCAAGCCAGAAACTGCATTGCTTTCTCGGGGCCAGCAATACTCTGTGGTACACACTTCTCCAAGCTACAGTTTTGGTTTTGTTCCTCCAATGCTGAGTAGTCAGATTGCACCATTTGAAAACTCTGAATCTCAAGAACGTGATGTTTCTCGTCTTCCTAGCTTTGTAGTGAGTCTTTCCAATCAAAACTATGTTCCTTGTGTTATCTATCAATTCAGTTGTATCATGTTACATTCAGTTTTTTTTTTTATAAACAAAATATTAATGTGTGGTGAGCAATAGATGTAACACTTTACTTATCATGTATAATTATAGTGCTAAAATATTTATTTTGTGATCCCAAACATTTATGTTATAATAACATGATCACTGTTATATAGAAAATTTTAGGGTAATTTCTTGCAATATTTTTGCAATTTCTGTTGTTGAACTTAAAACTGATTACTTGTGTTTATTTGATTGTTTCTCTGTATAGGTTCAACAACCATTTGATCCTGCAAGTTATTATGCCCAATTTTACCGTTCGAGCGCTGATAGTGATGGTCGTGTTTCTCCCTTTCCATCAGCTGCAGTTGCTGCTAAATACAATGGGAATGTTGCATTGTTGCCTCCACATACTTCTCAGTCTCCCCAAGAGGTTTCAATGGATAAGCTTTCTCTTTAGTTATTCAATTTATCAAAATGCAAGATCTTTTTGTTGATGAACTTCTTCATCCTACGCAGTTATTTGTCAAAGATAGCATTTCTTTATTGATCAGCATTTAATGTTTCCTCAGGCATAGTTTTCATGTTTCATGATAACTATACCTATCAGCATTTTGTTCAGTGATTTTTGCAATGCAAACATTAGGCAGCCACTGGGATTGTTAACAATCTCCCAGGCTTAATACAAATAACATGCAACTACCGTAGCTATTTTACCATCTGTTCATAGCTGTCTCATTGGGATTTGCTTTTAAACGCTTATTCTGGACATATATTAGATTTCAGCATTTGGTCTGGCTCTATTTATAGTCTGCATTCTACATTTCATCGTATTCTGTATTTTTTCGAGAATTTTTTTGATGAAAAGTTAGCAGTTAGTGGCAAAGGTAGGTTTATCATCATTAGGAGTCTTCTTACATGATAATACACCTTTATAAGTTATTCAGGGCTTTCAATGTATAGTTTTTACATTTGGTGAGTTTAGCTTATGGCATGACAATCTTAAACGCTATGCTTTTATTTGATTAACATGCATCTCAACAAAAGAATGGCCTAGAGTAGTTGATTTGTCCTCGTTGCAACTGCAAACATGAACCACATTTGAATCATCTTTATCGGGTACACTGTTTTATTCTTGGCATTATGTCTAAAGGCATGTTGCTGTTCTAGTGATTCTTTGCTGTCAGATAATACTATTGAGATTTTGGAAAGACCTGAAAAAGGTTCCTAGAAGCAGATTTATTCAAAGGCAATGACCCATCTTGTTGCTTAGTGCTCTCCTAGTTCTATCTAATGCTGTAGCTGGCAAGTTGGTCACAAACTTCCAACCTTCTTAGCATTTTAAATGTAATTTATTTGATAAAAGGAATATTGCAATACAATCATTGCCATTGGGCTAGTAGCTCAGTATCAGTGATCAATGTTTACCTAGTGTACAAATTTCTGATGTACCTAAAAAGGGAATCCTGACATATGGCAAAATATACATTTTTGTCATCATATTTCCAAATTGACTCATACGGTCTCTTACTTTTTAAATTCTTTGCACTTTAGTCTTTCTGTTAAAATATTATATGCCTTAGTCCTTAAGTTTGAGTGAAATGAAATGAAGCGGCTTTTTGGTTCCTAAAAATTTGAACTAATGTGTACAATATTATGAATTAAATAGTTGTTTCATTAAAAGCATAGGACTGAAGTGTGTTATGTTTCATGGAAGTGTAAGAAATTTAAAAAGTTAAGGACCATATAACTTAATTTGAGAAAAAGCGAAGAGCCAAATTTCACACCAAAAAACTAGCTGTGATCTTTACAGCATTAGTCAACACAACTGTGGTGTTTCCTTATAAAGATTAATGCTGACTCAAACACATGAATGGTTAACGTTCTACAAATCTGATATTACATAGTTGATGTAGAACAAGAAGAATAAAGGCAAACAAATTCCCAAGAAAAGAGAAATAAATTTTCTAGAGAAACAAATTCTTGATAGAATAACATCATAATAAAAGTTCTAAATATGTAGAGAAACTAAACCTTATTTATAGAGTTTTGTAACCCTAATTATATTGGGATTAAGAACCCTAATTCCAACCCTAACTAGGAATTACAAATCAAATAAAACTACCAAATAAAATGAACTACTTCCTATATTTTTTCCTAAAATAAGTAGTCTTAATATCTCTAGGATTGCCTAAATCAGTAGTACTCATTCTATGTTTCCTAGTCATGGTCGTTTTGTATTATCTTTTTGTTAGTCTAGAGGACGATATAGTTCACAATTTCCTTGTAATTTTCCTGGATCATGCATTCATTGTAAAAAAGAATATAAGTTAGTTTTATTGGCTACTACTGTTCTGGACACTTCATTGTGCCAAGACATGTTTATTTTTCAAAATATTTCAACTTCTTTCTTCTTCTTCTTCTTCTTCTTCTTCTTCTTCTTTTTCGGGAGTTTTTTTTTTTAACAAAATATTTTGTATTGTCTATATAAGTTTCTAAATTATAATTCCTATACTTGTCTATTTGCAGGGTGGAAATTCATTAGTTCTGTCAACAGCAGGTCCAACTCCACAGGTGACTCAAGCTGCTGGGCTTATGCAAAGTTCCATAGCTGTGACTCAACAACCACTCCCTGTCTTCCGTCCACCAACAGGGTTGCACATGCCCCATTATCCCCCAAACTACATCCCTTACGGTCATTACTTTTCCCCATTCTATGTTCCACCTCCAGGCATTCACCAATTTTTAGGTAATGGTGCATTTCCCCAGCAACCTCAAGCTGGAAGCATATATCCTGCGCCACCAGCTGCAGCTGCCATGGGGGTCAAATATTCACTTCCACAATATAAACCAGGAACTAATACAGGAAATTCAACTCATATTGGAATGGCAAGTGGCTATGGGCCATATGGCTCCTCTCAAGCTGGTTATAGTCCCAGTTCTGCGGGAACAGGAGGAAACTCTACCACAAATGAAGATCTTGGTGCATCCCAGTTCAAAGAAAGTAATGTTTACATCACTGGGCAGCAGGTTGTATTCTAATGGTTCTGTGTGTATTTCATCATAGTTAATTGGTCTTGTAGTGGAAAATGCCTGTTCAGATGGTTCAATTTTAAATTGGAATGTCAAGGCAATAATAAGGATTATTTCTTGTATTTTTTTGTTCTTAAAATTTTATTAGTTTTATTTTCCCACTATTTATATTGTTTCTATGGGTTTCCTTTCATAAAAGAATGTTACAGTGTCCTTGATGTATTTAGTTTCCTTCTGTTCAAAAACATTTTGTGTTTCACACTCTCTGGGTTTATTTTGGTGAATTACAAAATAGATGGATAACTTTTAAGGTGGTAATATATGATCAGGGCGGTGGAAGTAGAGGGCGTTGTGGTGTCATGTTAATTGCGATATTTTGTGTCATTGGTGGATATTGATTGCCTTGAAATCGGTGGTGTTGTGAAATAATGAGATGACTGGTTTTGTAATTGGAATTGTGGTTACAATTTTGGTTTCGTATTGTTGCCAGTGGCATTGGTGATGGGGCAGTGGTGGCAGATGTGATTGTGATGATCTAGCTGCTGTGGCTGCTGTGGTAGTTACTCATTTTTGGTTGCTGTAGTATAGTGATTTTGATAATTAATTTCCTGTCATGTGGCATGATGGTATATCACATTGGTGCTATGAATAAGCTTTTCTTGATCAATGAAATGCTTCTGTATGATTGCTGTAGAGATTTAGATATGTTTTTTAATCTGTTCTTTGTAACTACTTCAATACCCACTTATTGCTTGTTCAGCTCATCAGTTAGTCAGATGGCTGAATTAATATATTTGTCAGTGCATGGTTAGTGCTGTATGAATACTTGAGGTGCTAGAATGTGTGCTGGGTTGTTGAACCAGGATTCTGTAATGATTAGCTCATACAATCTCCTCTGTTCTTTCACTGCTACAAATACATTTGTTGTTGATGATGGTTTATTTTGCAGAGTGAGGGTTCAGCCGTGTGGATTGCTGCTCCTGGACGAGATATATCTAGCTTGCCAGCAAGTTCCTTCTACAGCCTTCCTCCTCAAGGTCAGCATGTGACTTTTACCCCAGCACAGGCGGGTCATGGAACCTTTACTAGTATCTATCAGCCCGCACAAGCAGTGACGGCAGCAGCTGTTCACCCACTTCTTCAACAGTCTCAAGCCATGGCTGGAGCTGTTGATATGGTGGGACCTGCAGCCAGTGTATACCAGCAGCCTCAGCATCAACAGATCAACTGGCCTAGTAACTACTGATGGATGGATATGATATATCCTTTTGTACACCAAGAAAACAAGTCCAATCTTAGGATAAATTTTGGGAACTCCAACAAGTTTGGATAGAGGGGAACAGAAAGAAGATACAACATTGGCTGGAGTGAGAGTGCAAATCTAGAAGAGGATTCTGGAGATCTTCTACTTGTTTTGGGTTGAAGGCCTAAGAAGTGCATTCATCTGTATCAGATATTGACCATTTTAAGTTAGTCGAGGTAGGTATGTGCAGTTCTCTCTTTCTTGTTGCTGCCATGTGGGGTGTTACATTTTCTGCATTTCGTAGTCTCAAGCATTCTACTTTTCTTTATAAGAAAGTCTTTGAACTTAGGTTTTCTATTGTTGAGTGGTGAGAACCTTTTTTCCAATTCTTTTTGACTTTTGAGGTTTTCTAGGGTTCTGGAAGGTAAGATATAGGTCGGTGGCGAATTTTTGCAATTCCTTTTTATTGTCTTTCCGCTACCTGTAAAGTGAATTTTGATAGCAAGAAAAGGGATTTTCCTAACTGTTGTAATTGGTATAAGCAAAAGTGAACCTTTCAATTGTTTATCCTGACTGATATTATCATAAATGCTTGGTAAAGAATGTGATTCTGGGAAAAGTTCACTGGGAATATTGTATTTTATTTTTTGAACATTTTTAAAGTTTGGAAGTTTCTGTAAATTCATGCTTGATCCCGATCGAAGGTTGGCGTTAATCATTTCTAGTTGATGCTTGGAGGAAATGGCATGTGCCCATTTCTTAGGTGTTCATTTTTGCAATTAAGTTGCAACTCACTGAAAGGTGGTGATGCACACTAATAACCTGCGCGCTAGGAGCGTTGGCCCTCACCGGAGGGAGTGACTATAAAATCCTCCTCCTGTTCTTTGGGTTAAGGGTGGTTTCTGGCTGGAAGCCATGCCTTTCGACTTTTGAGATGGTACGTGTTCCATGTCTTTGGCGAACACCCAACGAATGCTATAGTCCAAAGCCTGTTGCTTGACTCGGACTCTGCTTGGTAATTCTGCATTGATGTTATCTTTCATTAGAAATTCTCAACTCCAGTCGCAGTTGGTCTATTTCATGCAAAACATAAGGGAAACAATTTTTCTTTAATCTTGAACTCATCGGTGATCCAAAGCATATTAGCATTAAAAGGAGGTTTAAGTAGCAGTACTACTCAAATTTCATAAACTTGGTGACCAGCCCAAGCTGGCGAACCTTGCAACCCTAAAGAGCCTGAGGATTACCCTCCTGTCATGAGGATCGTCCACGCTGGTGGAAGGTAGAATGTACCATATGGCAATACCTGCAGTGAAGATCTTGGAGAAGTACCCATCTTATGTGGTAGTCAAGCCGGAGGTATTCAGGAGACCATGGGATTCAGTGGTTCGACGACGAGAGAAAATCCTCACCCCAGGACAGAAATTCTTTCTCGTTCTGCGTCGTATCGGATGAGTCACGGTTTGACATGGTTTCTCGCCAAGAAGATGATGATTTTACGGTTACAAGCAGTGCCTTTAGAAAGAGAAGTGGAATTGTAACTTTCGTTGGAATGGATGACAAGCACAAGGCGTCAAGTTCATCCAACTCGGAGAAGAAGGGTAAGAGCAAAAAAGGTACCAAAAAGAGCTCAAACTCTGAGTGGGGTGGAGAAAAGAGGACGCCCTGGAATGCCATAGCCTTTGTTTTTTTTTAAAAGGAATGCCGTAGCTTGGCAGCCATCTTTTCAAGCAGTCACTGAAAGCCATGGAGACCGATGAATTAATGATGCTCCCTAGATTCACGCATTAATCTGATATTGATTTTCCAGACAATTTAACTTACGAGAATAAACTTGTTCTCTTTCATCATATTTCATGTAAACTTATTCCATTTGATCTTCTTGACTTCTTGCCTATGAAATTTTGTTGAAATCCTTCACCTGTTTTGTCCATGGAGCCCTTTTCATTATTTCATATTTAATCTTCCACATTTTATTAAAATTTATATTCTTTACTTTTTTAACGATAATAAGCTGCGTAAATTGCATGTATTATTTATTTTACATTATTATTATTATCCATGATATAAGTTTATTATTCTAATACTTTCTTTTAAATATTACATAACAATCATTTTATAAAAGTACTCTAACCTGATGTGATTTAATAGCCAAAATTATATCACTTATTTAGAGATGTTAATTGTTCTCAAATTTAACGTACCCGACTCTAACAACATGAAGGGTTTCGCCCCGAATACTCATATTCCATCTCACACAAATTGATATATAATTATTTTTTATTAAAAAATAACTTTTTACTTTATATTTATGTATTAAATGTAATAATTTTTAAAAAATATAAATATATTATTGAACTTATTTTTTTTAATTTTACTTTATTTTTTAATAAATAAATTTATATTATATAATAATAAATTAAAATAAAAAAATTAATATCACCGCAGAAAATTTGTCTAACTCTGCTCCTACCTCAAATTTTTATAGAGCGAAGCTGAGGCGATTCTTCTCTCCACCTGCCTATAGCCATTCTAGTTAGATTTAGGGCCTGCTTGTTATCGTCGTTCAAATTGCTGTCAGAGAAAATTATTTTTTTAAATATATTAGTTAAAAAATATTAAAAAATAATTAAAAATTAAATTTAATTAATTTTAATTATAATAACATTAAAATAAAAAATTTTTTTTTTTAAATTATTTTTCTCAATAATATCTAAAATAATATTTTAATTCAGAAAAATAATTTCAGACTCTGAAACTTAATATTAAACAAGACTTAATATCTATTTGAGAATACATTTAGATGTTTAAAATTATTTTTTTAAATAAAATTATTATTTTAAATATTATTAAAAAAATAATTTTAAAAAATAATTTTATTATTTTTATAATTAAAATTTATTAAATTTAATTTTAAATTATTTTTTAATACTCTTTATCTAATATATTTAAAAAAATAATTTTACCAACAGAAATTATCAAGAAGCTCTTACTACTTCATTAAAAAAAAATTCTAAAATTGTATTCTAACGGATAATTTAAAAGAAAATAATAATAATAATAATAATAATAATGGCACGTGCAAAATATAGATTTATTTTATTTTATTTTTCTCGTGCATCTTTACGAAAGGGTTTCAGACAAAAACCTCAATCATTAAAGAGATAAGAAGATACAGAAAAGCCTCTCACAGAAAGAGAAGAGAAGCAGAGAGAGAGAGAGAGAGAGAGAGAGAGAATGGGACAGGAGGAGGCGGAGGAGGATACATCAACAGTTTCCAGTGGAAGAGACGAAGAAGAAGAGGCATGGAACCTCAGGAAGCAAACCCTAATCCTCCAACTTTCAGATAGCCTCATCAACGGAGATCTCCAAACCCAAATTCAAGCTGCCAGGGATATTAGAAAGCTCGTCAGAAAATCTTCCGCTAAGACTCGCTCCAAATTCGCCGCTGCAGGTGTCATTCAGCCCCTCGTTTTCATGCTTCTCTCTTCTAACCTCGACGCCCGTCAAGCCTCTCTTCTCGCTCTCCTCAATCTCGCCGTTAGAAATCAACGGTGACGCTCTCACTCACTTTTTTGTTTCTTCTAGGCATATGCTTATAAATTTAGCTTTCACTTTTACATGGGTACTCAGATTTTTGTTTTCTATTGTGGATTTTATGATAACTGACCAAACGAAGTTTGGGGATTGATTTATATTTTTTGAAAGAGAAATATAGAAGAAGAAATGGGCAATTACAAATCTGAAGAATCTAGGTTCATTTTTATCCTGGATAATCTGATGTTGTGATTCATTATTTTGAAATTTCTTGAAAATTGACTGCAATTCTTAGTTGTACCATGGTCTTGTGACCGGAATAAGCTAGCCCAATTTGCTCCAAGATGGAGAAACTGTATATCTTGCCTTTCCTACTTTATCATCTGCAATTATTGGTGTTTATGTGGAGAACTTCATTTGCTCTGAAATTTTGGGAGAAGGGGATGGTGGAGGGCTTTTGTTGTATTTCTTTTAGTATTGGGTTGCAAGAAATGATTCAATTTGCTTATAATTTTTCAATTTTCGTACCTTTTGTTTTTGGAAGGAAGACTATGGTGTTGGGGTTGTTGCTAATGCAGATAATGGATTATTATGTGATGTATATTAACATTAGTTTCTAGATCTATATAGATATGTTTCTATTTCCATGATATGAAATGTTATTTCTGTTCAGTTGATGAGTTGGTTTATATTGCTGAATATCTGGTCCAATTTAGCATTTTTTTTTTCTTATCAATAACACAGATGATATCTAGGAAAGAAATTTATCCCCTTTAGAACAACTACTTTCTGTCTGAAAATTCATAGTTATGTGATAAGCAGTCGCAGTAATGGTGATTGGTGAATCTTGAATTAGTAATGTGAATTTTTCTTGTGTTTCCCTTTATTATTGTTTATTTTTTTTCATGTGATTTCTTTCATATTATCTACTTTATGCCTGTTGTCCTTGTCCTTCTGGCCGAAACTATACTTTAGTACTCCCTAAGTTATTTAGCCATTTTATCTGATTCAGTACTTTTTTGTATTTATTGCTTATCAGAAACAAGGTCAAGATAGTGACAGCTGGTGCCATTCCCCCACTTGTGGAGTTGCTCAAGTTCCAGAATAGTAGTTTAAGGGAGTTAGCCGCTGCTGCAATTTTAACGTTATCAGCTGCTGAACCTAACAAGCCAACCATTGCAGCTTCAGGAGCTGCACCTCTTCTGGTTCAGATTCTGAACTCTGGCACTGTTCAAGGAAAAGTTGATGCTGTGACAGCTTTACACAACCTCTCATCCTGCACTAAGAATTCTCTTCCAATTGTGGATGCTAAAGCAGTTTCCCCTCTCATTAAACTCCTTAAAGAATGCAAGAAATATTCAAAGTTTGCTGAGAAAGCAACAGCTCTACTTGAACTTGTTTCCAACTCTGAAGAAGGGCGAATTGCAATCACTGACACAGATGGTGGGATTTTAACTCTAGTGGAGACAGTTGAAGATGGATCACTTGTTAGCATGGAACATGCAGTTGGAACTTTGCTCTCTTTGTGCCAGAGCAACCGAGATAAGTACAGGGAACTCATTCTTAAAGAAGGCGCAATTCCAGGGCTTCTGCGACTAACTGTGGAGGGAACCTCTGAAGCTCAAGAAAAAGCTCGAATGCTCTTAGCCTTGCTCAGAGATACCCCCGAGGAAAAGAAATTAGCATCCTCAGTATTGAAGAGAATTGTTTATGACAGTGCTGCACAAGATGATGGCTCTGATAAAGCAGCTGAAACTGCCAAGAGGCTGCTACAGGACATGGTTCATAGAAGTATGGAGCTCAGCCTTGACCGAATCCAGCATAGCGCTGCATGTTTTACACCTTCTGAAATTTCAACCATATGACATGTCCTGTTGACTTGAAGAGAACATTTACAGGTAACCCGGGTTAGAGTTTTAATCTGAATCTTTGTTTTGTTTGGCCAGTTAAAACTCTCTTTCCCATTTCTGTGTCATCATCAAACAGAGATGAATGAACATACTAATATACTGAAGTAGATTTCACTAAAATCTGCTCTTTTGAGGTGATATATTAATTGTGACCTCAACAGTGTGTTGTAAATCCGTCATGATCATGCATATATATGAAAAATCAAGTCCCTTTACTCGGAAAATTACAATAGTCGGTTTTTTTTTTTTCTCTTCAAGCTGGCTCTCAGTGTAGTAGTCGACTCATTATATACCTGGCAAACAAAACTGTGGTACAAGGATTGAAGGTCAAAGAGACTGTGATTATTCTCAGGATGTAGTGCTAGATGAATCAATGGCTGCAGTAACTTTTGTTTGTTTTTGATAGATAAAATGGTGGGGTAGGGTTAGGATTCTACTTTAAATGGTTGTGTGCAGTGCCCTATTAGGATTGAGGATGAGAAAATATGAGAAATTGGGGTCTCTCACTAGGGTGGAGCAAGGACCATTTATTCGGTTGATATATCTAAGAAAGTTCAGTTTTTAATTTATTTGATTGGGTTATTTTCATAAAAAATTGAATTGACTGATTTGTTCATAAATTATGAGCCTTCTCTCTCTAGCCAATGACAGTCCACAAACAAAGCCTTACCAACTAAGCGCACTTCAGTTCCATATGCAAATTTTAAAAACCTAACTAATTGCTCCTTCCCTTCAAGCTTCATTGCTTCAGCCATTCCTAATATGCGTCATCCAATTATTTAATTAATTTTTAATATAAAAAAGTCATTATAATCTACAATTTAAAAACATAACATTTGTCATAAATAAAAAATGGTAAAAAAAAAACTTAAAATTATTTTTTAAAATTTTAATTAAATTTTGAAAATAAAATTAATGAATCAAATCAAATTAAAATTTTTTATTTAATTTAATTTTTATAATATTTTATTTTAATTTTCAATTAATTTAATTCAGAACACCCTTGCCATCTTTGTACACAGGATGATAATATAAAATGAAAAGTAGCTTGGTTCCTCAAGGGGGCTGATCCAAGAAGCAATCTCTTTGTGCCTTTATCATGAATGACACCTGCCCCAGCTGTTTTCTAACGTAGCGTCTAAAGAGCCTTGGATAATGGGAGAGAAAGGTGTAAAAAAAAAAAAAGCTTCAATATCTTTATCGGAAATGATAGTTCCATGGGCTACTTATGAAAACATCATGTTTACATGTAAAACTCAACAATTCTTTTTTTGAGAAGTTGTAAAAATCATTCTAATATTTCTTATTTTCAATTTTTAATTGATTTACATTAATTTTTCAAATTATTTTATTAAAATTTACATTTTTTCACATATACAGGAGTCGAACTTAGTGGCATATTTGAAGAGAGAAAAAAAGTAAATAAAATTATCTTTTTTATGAGGAAAGGTAAAGAAATGAAAGGAAATGAAGTAATTTTTTTTTTATGCTTTTAATAAAAAGAAAAATAAGATAGAAAATTATTATATTTTTTATTATTTTGTTCATATTAAATAAATAAAATTATATTAAAAAAATTAGAAGGAAATAAGGTCGTAAAAGGAATTTTTACTATTTTTCTTCAAATTTAAACAAAAAATAAAATAACTCAAAAAAGAGCATTTTCCACACAAATATCTATAATTTTTTTCTCTTTTTATAAAATAGGAAATTTTGGCTTTTAATTTTTTTTCCCTTTTTCTTCTAACAAAATAAGAAAATTATCTTTTTTTTCTTATTATTTTCTTTTTTTTTTAAATTATAAAACATGCATCAAATCTCTATAACAAAATTACAAAATATTCAATACCCAATAAAATAAATATGTGTATTTGTAAATTCAACAACTTAGATGGCTTTTCCTTCCACATGAAATTCATTTTTTTGTCTAAATTATATTTTTAATTAATAATAATTTTTTAATTTTACTATTTTAAATATTTAATTACAACTATAATTAGTTTTTAAATTATATTAAAAAAAATAATTTTTAAAAAAAAAAATTAAATATACAGAAAATAACCTTTTCTTTTATCTTTACATTTTTAATAATTTATCAAAGAAATCTATTTATGGGAAAAAAAATCCAATTTACTAAATACAAATATTATATAATATATTTAGATCTAGTGCCTGTTTTACAATTTTGCCATTGTCGGTGACTCCTCTCCAGAGTGTCCAGCCATGAGCCAACAGGATATGACGGATAAACAAATTCTAAAGCCAACACTGATCCCATAATCCCACGTAAACCAATGTCCACGTGGCAAAATCTCATGCAAATAGGCGCACTATACCTCAGGCTCAATGTATCAAAGATCTTTTTTTTTTGAATTATTTTTATTATTATCGAAATTTTTGGCACCCACAGTTTCAGCCTCCACTTAAGCACATCTCACTAGGGAGCTTAGTTTTTCTTCCTTAGCCCATAACACAGAAACAAAGTCAAGAGTCAAGAGATACAGAGAAAGATATGAATCTGCTCACTGGTTTTCCTTGATCTTCATGTATGTGTAAGTAAATTATTTGTACTAGATTTTACTGCCAATTGGGTCTTGCATTCTTGGTTTGTTATTTTGATTCTTTTCATGATCCATAAATCCACTTATTGCTAGATCTCTTATTTCTTGGGTGCTTTTTGCATTTTGGTCATCTGGGTTCTTTTCTATTTATTGCAGTCGTGGGTGGATTTTAGTTTAATTTTAGAATCTTGGCTGAAGAGGGAGGGAAAGATGTTTGGTCGGGCCACTTTAGCAAGAACAGGAAGTTTTAGGCCAGAAAATCTTGGCCAAAATGCATTGGCCATGATTGGGAATCTTTGCTTTACAATATTTGTCCTAGGAGTCCTGATTTTCACCATTATTGCTGCTACATATGAGCCTGAGGACCCGCTTTTTCATCCATCAACAAAGATCAACACATTCCTTACATCAACCTCAAATGCCACGTTTAAATCCGATAATACTGTAGTGAAAACCGGGGAGGATTTCATGGCCTCAAACCAGACTGCATTTGCCACTTTTATCAACATTACGGATGTAGAAACCCCCAAGGATGGTGGTGCTGGTGGTGATGGTACCGCTGAAATAACTGCTGAGAATTGTGCTGGTCCTATAGACTGTAGGGATCCAGAAGTGTTTCATTTGATGATGAGAAAGGCAATAGAGCAGTTTAAGGATATACATTTTTATAGGTTTGGGAAACCGGTTCCTGCCAATAATGATAGTAGTTGTGACATGGCCTGGCGATTTAGGCCTAAGGAAGGGAAGACTGCTGCATTTTACAAGGATTACAGGCGGTTTGTGATAGCTAGGTCAGAGAATTGTACACTTAGTGTTGTGGGAATTGGGGATTACCATACGGGTGTAAATGCAAGGAAGAAGAAGAAGAATCAGAAACCTGGATTTGAAAAGACTCCTGCCCAGCAACAACAGGCAGTGATGTTACCTGTTGTTGGGGAAACTGTGAATGATTCGCTTCCCGTGGTTGAGTCAGAGAATTCATTTAGTCGTGGCAAGTATTTGATTTACAATGGTGGTGGTGATAGATGCAAGAGTATGAATCACTACTTGTGGAGTTTCTTGTGTGCATTAGGTGAAGCACAGTATCTAAATCGAACTTTGATTATGGATTTGACTATTTGTTTGAATTCCGTGTATAGTTCTTCAAATCAGGATGAAGAAGGGAAAGATTTCAGGTTTTATTTTGATTTTGAGCATTTGAAGGAGGCAGCATCAGTGTTGGACCAGGCTCAGTTTTGGGAGGACTGGGGTAAATGGCATAAAAAGGATAAGCTGAGTCTTTATCTTTTGGAGGATTTTAGGGTCACCCCTATGAAGCTTGCGGAGGTTAAAGACACCCTAATCATGAGGAAGTTTGGATCAGTTGAACCAGATAATTACTGGTACAGAGTGTGTGAAGGAGAAACAGAGTCTGTTGTTCAACGGCCATGGCATTTGATATGGAAATCGAGAAGGTTGATGGATATTGTGTCAGCAATGGCCTCGAGATTGAATTGGGATTATGATGCAGTTCACATTGAGAGAGGGGATAAAGCAATGAACAAGGAACTCTGGCCTAATCTTGCAGCGGATACTTCTCCTGATGCACTGCTTTCAACCTTGGCTAACAAGATTGAAGACGGGAGGAACATCTACATTGCAACGAATGAACCTGACACTTCCTTCTTTGACCCTTTGAAGGACAAGTACACAACTCATTTTCTTGATGAGTACAAGGATCTTTGGGATGAGAACAGTGAGTGGTACTCGGAGACAACCAAACTTAACAAAGGTGTTCCAGTTGAATTTGATGGTTATATGAGGGTGTCTGTTGATACAGAAGTATTCTTGAGAGGGAAAAAGCAGATTGAGACATTCAATGATCTTACTAATGATTGCAAAGATGGCATAAACACCTGCAACACTGCTGCCAGTTAATTCTAATATAGGAGATTTGGAGCTTTTATGTTGCTGCATTGGGATAGAAGCACGTGTACTTGTAGCCTTTGTTTTCGCTTTGAGGAACTGTTAGCATTATTTGTTAGTTTTGATAGCAGTGTCATGAATTTTGTACTTGTAGAACATTATCCGCTATTATCATCAGTGTTTCATTACTTTGGTTTTTGATTCATGCCATTCTGTGTAAGCAATCATGTGTTAGTTTAATTAGCTTGTCAAAGATAAAATTTGCTTCTCAGCTTTTTTCCCCTATTTTTAAGACTGTTTGTATACTAGGTCTGTTTTAAATGAATAAAACATTGTTTGGAAGGTAAATGTATTGCACACCTGAACGAGTATTCTATTACTTGTTGGCGTGGTAAATGAAGTGAAAAAACAGGAATCTGAAGTGGTCGATGTTGCTGCAATTGAGATTTTCAGCGACATTGCTGTTGCTTTACTGAGATTTTGTGTAACATGATGATGTTGAGTCGGCAAAAATGTAATGTGAGATGATAATTTCATTCCCCACCAAACTTGCCCTTTTGGACAGGAACAAGAGTTACTTTTTAGCCAGAACTGATAGTACTGTCTCTGTTTGTCTTAACGCTGATTTTCATTTGCCTGGTAATCTGTAAATGGTTTCAATCACCCTTGTGCTAGTGGTTTTCCTCCAATAAAGGAATGGATGACCAATTCAAGTAGGTTGTTTAGCACAATGCCAAAAAATCCAGCATAAGTTCATTTGAGTACTTAATGGTGTATCCATACTTTTAATGGTGCTTTCTTTAAAAAATTGAAGACTTTCTATTGCCCTAACACTTGCATTAAGGCTTCAAATATGAATATAGAAAAATTCTCCCTGCTATGACATAAACCTTCAAAAAAATCCAGACTTTGAGAGAAACCACACAAGATTGGAAGTCTTGTCCTTTTCCCATGTGACTGACAAGAAAAAGTATGATTTTGGACTAGAAGCTCAACTTACAGGCAACAAATTTCTTGTTCTATCTTTGAAAAGGAGGTCCTAAAGCTTCAACTCTCAAAGTAACACTAGTTCTAACCTGTCCAACATTGCACCAGTATCAGATATAAAAGTTACCATCAGTTAACCAAGTGTATCACTAGGCCAAACATTATCAAATGAAACTATCAAATTACAATGCATATACACATCTTGCAATGACAATTTCAATCCCGTAAGGTGGCAGTGGTAGTTCATTTACTTTTATAACAAAAAGAAATGAAGTTTTAGTTTTGGAATAGAATAGTACTAAGCTGAGAATTTGTTTGAAAACCAATCTCTAAGCTACTGATGCTAAGCTAATCCACAAAATAATGCTGCAGACCAACCTCCTCCATCTATTTCCTAGGGTCAAGGTATTAAATATGAAGACAACCAGATCCACAAACACGCAGACGAGAGAAAAAGCTTTGGCACCACCAAGAGTGGAGCCTGCAGCTTAATTTGACAAAATATAGTAAGGATTGACAGTGTCACGACTCAACCTATAGGTCAGACTGGCACTAGGACCTAGGCCGGCATAAAACCTCCAAGACTCGTAGTAAGTTTTACTGTTCTCAAACTCATGACCAGGCCCATAATTTAGGCCCAATATGCATATAAAATAATTTAAATTAAACTGTTATAATTTTATTTCGGACCAACTTAACCCAGTAATTATCAGAAACTAAAAGTAGGGGAGCCCAGCTCAACCCTGTTATATCATTTACAAACTATTTAAAACTCATAAAAAAATTTTATTTATTAATACAAAAACTTAAATTCATGCAATCCCTAACAAAATTAATGCTACTGTTAGTACATGCGGAGTTTTAAATTTCAAATTTAGAATAATAATACAATTAAGTAATTATTAATAACTTGCGAGAAAAGAAGTAGGTTATTTTGAAAAATGTCTCCTCCTGTAGCCTGAAAAAATAAGGTGAACAGAAATGAGTGTTCGACTCAGGGAATAAAATACCGATTTTAAGCACAATTTCTATAGCTATCTAAAGCTAATGCATCCTAAAGAGTGGAATGCAACACTTTCATGATTTTCATATAAATCACATCATAGCAGCAAAAAGGTAATCTGGAGCACTCACACACCCAGTAAGGTTCAAACAGTACATATATGGGAGCTGATCCCCTATACAACCCTCTTAATCCAACCTCTGCCAGTGAGTGTCTCTCAAGCCGGACTTTCGCTTAATAAACCAAATGTGGGGGCCAGCGAGTGTCTCTCAAGCCGTGCCTACCTCGACTTATCCATAAAAGGACCGAATCTAAGCGAGTGTCTCTCAAGCCGCGTCTACCCGTCCTGTCCATAACCCATATCACACACCACACGCACACCAACGCATGCACACTGCTCCAAATTATCATAAAATAACATTCATGAGCATTTCATCAATCAAAGATACAACATATAACATGTCTAGCATTTAACTACATAAATATATTTATAGATGATGCATGAGCATGTTTGAACATATAGTAATATTGAAATTATAGTTAAAATCGATATTTTACTCACAGTGCACCAGAGACTATTATGGCTGTTGAGTGGAAGAAAATAGCTAACCTCAATCACCTAGATAATTATATTATAGATTTATTAGTACTAATTCAAAATAAGACTCTAAAGAGACAATAGATAGCCTAATTCATGCCGGAAATCTGGCAGAGTTTTCGCTATACATGAGACCTATCCAACTTGCAAAATAGTTCAAATAACACTTCTAAACTCAACCCATATCTCATCATCATTATATGGCTCCTCCTGTGCCTTTCAAACCAGGCAATAATCGCAACATCAGACAACTCAATTATAAGACTTTAAAACTAATATTTTTCAAAAACTATTCAATTTAATTTTAAAAATTCTATAAACTTGTCCCACAGTCCTTAACAATATTATAAGGCTATTACAAAAGGAATCATAATTTTCTGATCATTCATGAATATTTTATGAATTTTATTCTAACCCAGTATAAGAAAAAAATTGAGCAATATAGAGTTCGGGTTTACCTATGCCAAATCTGACACCTGAAACACGTCCGGAACATCTGAGAAAGCTAAGATTGACTATAATATCAATCACATTCTGAGACGGGTCGTTGGACAGCCGGATCTGGCTAAAAATGCAGTCCTAGCACCGGTGAGCTATCTTTGATCCAGTCGCATCCAAATTATGCCAAAAAATTGTTAATAATTATCATAATTTTTTTTTAAAATTTTGATAATCGAAAAAAGTTTAAAAATCTCACCAAGCGATCTGGACCGTCCGATTATCGCCTTTTTCAAATGGTGTCCTATCAGAGCGGGACTAGTCCTATCTTGAAGATTTCACCATCTTGAGTCCATCAGTGGCCTCGGATTTCCAATCCGATAGTCGGATCACCAGAAAAGTGGCCAGAAAGCCACTGCCGTCACTTTCTCTCTCCTCTTTCTCTCTCTTCATTTCTTGCCGGAAACTCCATCATTCCGGGCATGGCTGGTCGAAAAATGGAGCTGGGTTCATGGGGAGTTGGTGGCAGCTTGGATCGCGGGGTTGGTGGCCAAAATTAGCCGAAAAACAGCCTGACTCTCTCTCTCTCTCTCTCTCTCTCTCTCTTCCTCCCTGCCGCCTGCTGCTGTGGCTGCCACTGCATGACGTCATCCTGAGGTGGGGGAGTCCCACCGGTGCCTCGCCGGCACTGGTGCTGGCCAGCTGGCTGGAAAGCTAGAGGGAGAAAGTGAGGGGGAGGGGGTGACGCGGGAGAGGGGGCTGCTGCTGTTGTGTTTTTAATTTTTTGATTTTTTTTATCTTTTAATTACATAGCTAGTCCCTCAACTTCTTAGAGGTTTACAATTAGGTCCAATATTATTTTATTATGTTAAAGTTTAATAAAACTCTAGTAATGATAAAATAAATATAATCTAGGAAAATTTAATTATTTTATTCTTGTTTAATAAATTAACTTTAATTAAATTATTTATTATTAATTCATTTATTATTATTATTATTATTATCTTCCTTTATTTTAAAATCAATTCAAATAAATCCTATAATATTAATAACATAATATTTCCTTTTCATTTTATTTATAATTTAAAAATTTTGGGTTGTTACATTCTTCCCCCCTTAAGAAAAATTCGTCCTCAAATTTTCAAATAAACAAGAGATAAGGAAAAGAAGATTATTAGAATAAGTGCAATAATTACTCCTCCAGCTATGTAGAGATTGGTAAAACATTTATTCTTCAAACTCTTCATATATTATAGATGACATTCTACTGCTCTCTGATTCTACTATAGTGTCCTATCTGTTATCATCTCTTTCTAGAGGGCTCTTATCTTGTAACTATTCATTGGCCATTTTTCTGACATTTCAAGTATTCGCTATATCTCACTGCTCTTGACTTGATGTCTCATAACTTCAATCAACTTGGTGGTTATCTTTCTTATATTGCACCCTAACACGCCTCTTAGTGATTTTTGTCTTTATTCTTCCTTTTTCAACAATTTTGTTTCCCAAGGACATGACTTATGTTCCTTATCCTAAAACATCCCATGAGAAGCTTTCCTGTAGCACCTATCATAGGCATCTTGTTCAACATCTTTACTTGTCCCATGACCTCAATGGTCAGTACTTGTGCATCTTTTCACTCCCATGATACTTCGAATTTCCAATCTCCTTGTATCACTACTAAGGTCCTTAGACCAACTTCTATCTATCTTATGCAACTAGTCCTATAAAGCTCCATCCAAATGCCAAGTGTTCCCTACACCATCTATCAATATTGGAAAGTGAACTGGGTCTCTTCTCTTATATGACAAAAGTCTTTATATTCCCTGATAACCCAGTCCATGTGACTTTATCATTTCTCACTTCTCCTCTAGAATGGGAATATGTTGACTTCTTCCTAAAGCTTCTTATTATGTGACGTACTTTTGACACATTGACACTTAGGTCGAGGCTCCCCTACTCCTTTAATCTATTATCTCATAATAATTTGTTTCAAAAATCTCTTAGTGTGTTCCTAGCATACCTATTCCTTCTTATCCTCATCATTATAACTAACTCTACCGAGCTTTCTTCCTGTCCTTTGGATCTTATCCACTTCCTTTTCCTATTTCTGCTATTGTTGATATCTTTTCAACCTGTCCTTAATCTAAGTCCTGTCTCACCCTTACACCTTTTCCTTCAAGGATGTCTATCCCATCATCAACTTTAACTTTTTTTTTCTTAGTCTCATTTTGATTACTAGTTCCATTACTTTGAGAATTCTAACCTTACGATTGACTCCTACCAGCACATTCTTCACATTATGTAACACTTGAAATTAACCATAGAAAATTCTTTTTGTATCCCCTTTCCCAACTTAACTATCAGAACATTATCATTCCCTACCAGCCTTAGTAGGAAATTGCTCATCTTGGATGGATAGGAGCCCCAGAAATTATAAGTTCCATCTGAACTAACATGGCTGTAGGAAATATGTGCCATGCCTTAATTTCGAACAAGATATTTTACGTGTTCATTCTCTTTAATATAATCACATATACTGCCCATAGCTTTCCAAACTTCAGCCTCAACTTTTCCCATTAACAACTATTTAATTCACTGTAACTCATTAGCAAATAACACTTTCTCTAGCTTATAGTTCAAAAGGGTTGTAAGCCCTAATAATTAGCTCGATTTAACTCCTATCACCTCTCTAATCATTCTTTCGTATTTAATATTAGGTACACCATTATCGTCATTTTCGCCTTAAAAGATTGGATATGTGCTAACGCCCATCAAATTCTCAATTAATTGGGTCACTTTGATATAACCTCTCTTCTTAACATAATCTCCTAGAATCGAAACACGAGCTAATTTGGAAAGAAGGAGAAATGTTCTCCCACCATTTATGGTATACCATTGTTTGATAAACAAGATTTAGCTCATACCCCTTAGTCTCCCTTTTTAGTTTCATTATTTCTTTGTAATTATTATGCTTTATTACAAGATATTAGTTGTATCTACCATTTGTTATATTGTGGTCCTACCTGACATATCATCTTAGAATTTACTATTTCCTTTTTACTCTCCAATTATCTTCCATACTTATAATTATTTGTTCAATGCTCCTTATACTTGGTTATATTCTAGAAGATAAAAGCACTCATAGATTCTTTCAGATCTACTCTAATCTTACCAACAATCACTCCTCTAATCCATGTACTTCTCAATATCTTATAATTACACCTATACCTATCTTGTCCTATTCTAACCTGTACTAGCATTCTGCTACATATTATTATACCATTATTTATTTATTTTTTATTATTCTTTTTTTTTTTTACATAATTATCCTATCGATCACACTGAAAATATTTGTCTAACTCCAATTTTAGACTCTAGGTCTCACCATTCTAAATTTTAACATCAAGCCTCTGTGACATTATCCCTCATCTTGCATATTTAAATCCCTTATGTTGACTTTTATCCAACTTACTCCTACTGATCTTGCTTCTTTATTTGACAATAAAATTCAAGTTACCACAGCATGCTCAACAACTACTACTTACTTTGGTCGCACTCCTCACCTAATTTCCATTATACCGTCAACAACCAAAATAGTTTTTATGTCATTGTCCCATTATCCTACCTTGGGGGTAGAAAATAGATAAGGTCTAATCCAGATCCTGTAACTCTAAACTCTAAGTTCAGGCTCCTAACACTACATCAATTATGACATGTTCTAAGCCCTGTACCTCTGGGTTTCATAACTTGACAATGTTCTTCCTAATGCCATCTTTTTCTACGTTCTCTATCCTTACTTTTTTTTTTTTTACCCAAATTCGAACTTTCACTCTTCCATTCTTTAGCTCTATTTTCTTTTTGAACCTGATTGTTATGTCAGAAACTTATACCTTTACACTATCCCTACCACGTCATCTATACCTTAATGTTACTCAGAATTGATCCTCTAACTACCCTAACTAAACTTCTACTGGCATTCAGGCTATCTCTCCTATTGCATTTGAACCGCACTCCATCTATATATATTTATATACATATTCTATGATTTATCGATGCTAACTTTTGTCCTTTTTCTTTTACTTTATTTGGAGTATATTTTCTTCTTAAGCATTAAGAAGCTAAGGATGAACTTAGGGAATAGCAGTTATACATCTCCTACGTGATCTCTGTTCTTACCTTTTTGGACTACATACTACCCCCTACTACCTTAGGGAGGGGATCTATAGCAACTCTAATTTTTCATATCCATTTAATTAGCTGAAACTTAAAATACTAGGTATCCAAACCCGTCATTCAATTTAAAGGCTTACATACATCTTGATTTTACATCTTATGATTCCTACATGGAACTTGTACCCTCTCCAGAACACCTGAGCTAACAACTCTCTATGTCACGCAATAGTCCCATCTGGGACACTATTCCATAAGTCATCATTATCAGTAATAGCCTTCTATCCCTTCTAGAAAGATAGGACTATACTCTAACTTAATGCAACAAAGGTACTACATTTACCACCTTGCCAAAACCATGTCAAATTAATGGCTCTCTTATCATATCATAGCTCTGTAAATCATCAATTCATAGTTCTAACCTTCTCTAGGTAGTAGGGTTGTACTTTACACTTTGCTGATACACACAAGGTATACTATTCTCTCTAAGCTCTAAGTAAAATGTCTGTCGTACTACAAAAACCATCCAAAATTTCATACCGAAGATCAAATGGTCTTACTCTATAGATGTCACCTTTACTTTGCAACTAATCCGCAAATTGTAACACTCCTATATGCATAGCCTGGTATATTACACTGTTCCGATGACCGGTGTCAGTCTGGACAATTAAGGGGATCAGAACCACATGTAAGACACCTAGAAAAGCCCTGAATGACAATAAATAATTATTACCAGATAGTTAAGTATAAATAAGAAAAATAAAGCATAAAAGGTTAAATGAGCCAGGGGTCACATAATGGATGACCTTCCCGGGAAGTGACTGCAAAGTTAGTCCTAACCTTAATTTTGAATGGAAAATTGTGACACTGCAGTCTTAAGGACTATTGCGGACCTAGTGAAAAAGAGAAAACCATAGAAAAGAATTGATAAGTAGGTCAAATAATTAGGTTAGAGATTTAGAAGAAATATCGAATTATTTGCAAACCAGATCAAACCGACGAGGGGCAAATTGGTCAATTCACCCCTACAGGTGACTCACGACCTAACTGTTAAAGAAAATCGAAGAAATGAAAATTTCATAATATAAAATTAAATTAAAGAACTATGGAAAAATAAAAGAAAAAGAAAAAGAAATGAAAATAAGTTTATTACATCACTTTAGTGACATCACTTATGATGTCAAAAATGGAATTTAATTTCCCTAATTTTTGACTAAGTCAAAATGAGGATAAAACAAAACTAATTGAAAAAGGAAATTGGTCTTCATCTTCCTTCAATTGCTGTCCCTCATCCCTCTCTCTTCTCTCTCTCAAAATCCTCCATTGAAGCTTGATTTCAAGCTCCATAAACCCTAAAAATCTCCCATAAATTCCCCAATTTTGTTGATCAAACCTTGTTTGGGAAACTAGAAAAGAAAATTGATCAAGAAATTTTCAAAGAAAAGTGAAGGATTTGGGTGGTTGAATTTCAAAGAGAAAGTTTAGTAATTTAAACTTATAATTTCTAGTTCAATGCTTATGTTTCTAGCTAAATTAACTTAGAATTAAAGTAAAAATGTAAACAAAACAATTAGGGGGGACTAATGGTAAATTTCAGCCAGCCTATAGGGAAGTAGAAATTGCTTGAGTTTGATGAAATTAAAGTGGAATAGAACACAAGATAGATATAGAAAACAATAGAAGATATCATAGAAGGAGACCAATTAGGAAGGAGCAGGATAGGAGGAGGATCAGGGTTGGTACTTGGAATGTTGGATCACTTACAGGAAAATTAATGGAGCTTGTGGATACCTTGGAAAGGAGAAGGGTGAATATTGCTTGCATTCAGGAGACTAAATGGGTAGGAGAGAAAAGTAAGGAAGTGGGTAATTCAGGGTACAAACTGTGGTTTACCGGAAAGGAGAGAAATAAGAACGGAGTGGGTATAATCATAGACAGAACATTGAAAGACGCAGTAGTAGCTGTGAAAAGAGTAGGAGATAGAATTATACTAGTAAAGCTAGTACTAGAAGGAGAAATAATAAATATAGTTAGTGCTTATGCCCCACAAATAGGACTAGACAGTGAGAGTAAACAAAGGTTTTGGGAAGATATGGATGATTTAATGCAAAGCATACCGAATGAAGAGAATGTTTTCATTGGTGGAGATTTGAATGGACATATAGGAAGTGATAGGCAAGGTTATGAGAATGTTCATGGAGGTTTTGGTTTTGGCAGTCGAAATGAGGAGGGAAAAAGCATCCTGGATTTTGCTATGGCATACGACCTAATACTAGCAAATACCTACTTTATAAAAAGAGAGTCACATTTAGTGACTTTCAAAAGTGGGCAACATAGAAGCCAAATCGACTTCCTCTTAACCAGGAAGACAAATAGAGCTCTATGCAAGGATTGCAAGGTCATTCCGGGAGAGGCTTTAACAAGTCAATATAGGTTGGTGGTCTTGGATGTCAAGTTTAGGAACAATTCAAGTAAGGTTAGAAGAAATAGTGTAGCTTGAACAAAGTGGTGGGAGTTCAAAGGAGTAAAGCAAGTGAAGTTCAAAAATGAGCTTCTCGAGTCCGAAGTATGGAAGCTAGATATGGAGGCCAATGATATGTGGATACAGATGGCATCAAAGATTAGAGAAGTAGCTAGAAAAGTACTTGGAGAGTCTAAAGGACATGGACCACCCTCAAAAGAGAGATGGTGGTGGAATGAGGAAGTACAAAAGGCAGTGAAGAGAAAAAGGGAATGGTATAAGAAATTACCTAAATGTGATAATAATGAGGCATATGAACAGTACAAGATAGCAAAGAAAGAGGCAAAAAAGGCAATTAGTCAAGCAAGAGTACAGGCCTTTGAAAAGTTATATGAGAAACTTGGAACTAAAGAAGGGGAGAAAGATATTTATAGATTAGCAAGGAGTAGAGAAAGGAAATGTCAAGATCTCAATCAAGTTAGGTGCATTAAGGATAAAGAAGGAAAAGTGTTGGTGAAAGATGAGGACATTAAAGAAAGATGGAGAAATTATTTTAATGATCTCTTTAATAATAGTCAAAATGGTAATAGCGTGAATATAGATTATAGAACAATAGAAAAGAATGTAAATTATACTAGAAGGATTCGATCTTTAGAAGTAAAGGAAGCACTTAAGAGAATGAAAGTGGGTAAAGCCTGTGGACCCGATGAAATACCAATTGAAGTGTGGAAGTATTTGGGAGATATGGGAGTGGCATGGTTAACTAAATTATTTAATAAGATTCTAAACTCAAAGAAAATGCCTAATGAATGGAGGAAGAGTATTTTAGTACCTATTTTTAAAAATAAGGGAGACATACAGAGTTGCTCAAACTATAGGGAATTAAACTCATGAGTCATGCTATGAAGTTGTGGGGGAGAGAGTTGTGAAACATCGACTACGTCACGATACTTCTATCTCTCTCAATCAATTTGGTTTCATGCCTGGTCGTTCAACTCTGGAAGCGATCTTTCTCATTAGAAGCTTGATGGAGAAATATAGAGATGGGAAGAAAGATCTACACATGGTTTTTATTGATTTGGAGAAGGCTTATGATAGTGTTCCAAGAGAGATCTTATGGAATGTGTTAGAACAAAAGAGGGTATCTATTAGGTACATACAAGTATTGAAAGATATGTACGAATGAGCAACTACTATTGTGCGCATTGGAGGGGACACAAGTGATTTTCCGATCTCAATTGGATTACACCAAGGATCACCATAAGCCCTTACCTTTTACATTAGTTTTAGATGAACCGAAACATATACAAGAGAGTATTCCTTGGTGCATGATGTTTGCGGATGATATTGTTCTGATAGATGAGACACGAGAAGGAGTCAATAGGAAGCTAGAACTTTGGAGAAGTGCTCTAGAGTCAAAGGGTTTTAAGTTAAGTAGAACGAAGACAGAATACATGTATTGCAAGTTCAGTGAAGGCCAAACTGGTGATAGGGAAGGAGTTAGTTTGAATGGGGTGGTACTGTCCCAAAGTAATCACTTTAAATATCTAGGCTCAGTCCTTCAAGTAGATGGGGGATGTGAGGAGGATGTTAGTCATAGGATTAAAGCCGGATGGTTGAAGTGGAGACGTGCCACGGGAGTTTTATGTGATTGTAAGATTCCCAATAAATTAAAAGGAAAATTTTACCGTACTGCCATACGACCGGCTATGTTATATGGTAGTGAGTGTTGGGCACTGAAAGAGTCGTATGCATCTAAGATAAGAGTTACAGAGATGAGAATGTTAAGGTGGATGAGTGGCCATACTAGACTAGATAAAGTCCGTAATGAGAGTATCAGAGAAAAGGTAGGAGTGATGCCAATTGAAGATAAGTTGAGAGAAGGGAGATTGAGGTGGTTTGGTCATGTGAAGCGTAGACATACGGAGGCTCCAGTTAGACAAGTAGAGCACATTAGGTTAGAGGATAGAAAGAAAAAAAGGGGTAGACCTAAATTAACTTGGAGGAGAGTAGTACAACATGACTTAGAAGCATTACACATTTCTGAGGATTTAACCCAAAATCGTTCAGAGTGGAAAAAGCGAATCCATATAGCCGACCCCAAATTTTTGGGATAAAGGCGTAGTTGAGTTGAGTTGAGTTGAGTTGATGAAATTAAAGTAATAGAGAAGTTAAATTAAGTATGTAGAGTAAGATTATACACTTTAATTTCATTGATTAAATGAATTGCAAAATTATGATTCTTAAGTTCTTGAAATTGGGAGAAAAATTGGAGGAAATGGTCAATTGATGCAATTGACCCTAATTGAGGTTAAAAATGGTCCATTGGGACCAATTGTGATGTGTATGAATGAGTGGAAACAAAATACAATTTGGATTGGTTAGAGGTCCCAATCTGGCAGATTGACCTAGGTCCCTTTCAGGGACCAAAACTAAAATTTTATCAACCTAATTTGTGTGAGGCCAATTGGGAATGAAATTAGACACATAAAGACACAATTTTCATTTAGAGACCATGCCCAGAAAATGACATTTAGATAGTGAATAATTAGGTCAAATCCGGATAATGTGCACTGCTACTGTACAAAAACGACCAAATGAACAATGCTTGTTCATTTGGCCATAACTTGGGCTAGACAGGTCCAAATGACCTTATTTTTATGGCATTGGAAAGGTATGACATAGCACTACAACTTTCATGTAGAACATCAATCCAAATTCTACCCATAACCAAGTCATTTTGCCACCCAAAATTAGTTATCCAAAACTGCCAGAACCAATAAAGTGCCCAGAAATTCTGGGTAACACCAATCCGACCAGCCCTATTCAAATGGCCATATCTTAGGCTAAAAAACTCCAAATGGAGTTATTCAAAAAGTAAGCTAAGATAATAAGGAATAATTTTTATGAAGAATACTTAGCCAAATTCCCACAGTAACTAGACCAATGAAACAGTGCAAAACAGGGCACCAAAACTGAAAAAATTGAGTTTTATCTTAGGAGACCTAGAAATTGAAATGGCAACCTAAACCAACAAATTAAGCACCCAAAATGTGGTATGTGGATATAATTGGAATCCACATACCTGTTAAGCATAAGAAATTCAACATTTTGACTTGAATAGTGTCATGAATTGTAACTCCAAAATGCAAACTTCAAAGAACATTATTTTAAGCATATTAGGGCTAAAATTGAGTAGACATAAATTTAATTATTGGATTTGTCATGAGATAAGATACTGAAACACTGTAACTTGAGTGTTTTAGCTGAAAAAGACCTGAAAAATGATAGGGCAAACTGAGTAAAGGCCTAGAGGCAACTCACATAAGGTTTGTGCACAATAAATCTATTTAATCATTTTCTTATTGAAGATTGATTTGCTATGTTTTATGAATTTCCGTGTGATTATGAATTGTGTTGCCACTTTGTGACTGCAAACATGAATTGGAAATTGATCGGATTTCTCATGAATTATTTGAATAAATTATTTTAAATTAATTTCGGATTCACACTTAGCATGATAGTGCCTTATTATTCCTCCTCCATTTATGGGGTTGAGATCGATTATTTTCCTCCCTCTCTGGCTTCCCAGTTGAGGTCGAGATCGGATGAGTACTCATTAGCTAGCTAGCCACCTCCCTCATTGATTTCGATTAGTGAGGTTGTAGATCGCTTGGTTGTGGTGTACAACATGGCATTGATAGGAAATTTTGTGTCATGACTTAAGTTGTATAGGATTGGCATAGTGTGTTACTAAATTGTTTGACCAAAATTGTGTTATAAAGAGCTTTGAAAATTGTGAAATGAGATTGTGAAATATTTGAATTGTGATTTGTCAATAAACATTTTATATTAAGCATTTTAAATTTTTATCGTGTACCACTGAGTAAATTATATTCAGCGACAGCTTCTTTTGCTGCCGCAGATAGAGGAAAGGAAAAAGTAGCAGAGTGAGCTGCTGATTAGTCGAGGATTATACCTAGATTTTTGTACGAGTATTTATTTATACCCTTGTAATTATTTTGATTTAAATAGCTTAGTGTTATATGTATTAATGTAGACTGAGCAGTTGTATAGTCAATGTGTAATAATATTATTTTTGAGATTTTATGTCTGTAAATTAAATTATGAATGTAAATTAAATATTTTAAATTCCATGTGAATGGATTTATTTAATTGTTTTGGAAATACCATGAATTGTGGAGATTGAGTTTATTTGTGTTGAATTGAGTTATTGGTGGTTGAGATTTGATGAAGTGCACTATTTGGAAGTGTTTTCTACATGTCAAAATTTTTTGATTTTTCTCAATTACAGCCGGTACTCTGCCAAAATTTTTATAAAAATTACGGAAAATAGAATTTGTCAAACATTTTACTTAGTTTTTAAACTTCAGTTAAAAGTTTTTAATTCCTACAAAAAATGCTCGCCACCTTCAAGAAGGGCAAAAATTGGTTTTAAAATCCCTTGTAGTGTATTTAATGGGTTATCAGTAGATGAAATCGGTAATTCATTAAATATACTATGAGATCATGTTATGCCTTACAGAGGGGTAAGGTGTGACACAACCTCTGGTCTGATTGCAACTCTTGATGTAACTCTAGCTCATGCTAGGATAACTGAGTCACTGATTCTAGTTATCAACCAACTGTGACCTTTCAATCTTCTAACTCTAGACCCCTAACCAAGTGTTCCCAACTCCTCTGCAGATATAGAACTCTGTTCTGGCATAACTATACCAGAATAGAGGCCATCCGCAAAAACCCTCATTATGAATCACCACAAGGATGCACGCATTTCTACACAATAATCTCATGTCGGTACTGTAATTTGCAGCTTATAGAGTAGACATCGAGAACATTGTATAGTTACTACGATACATCCTGACAGACTACGTCTCCTAATTTCTTATCTCTCTTGAATATACTATTATCATAAACTTACTCTGACTGGGTCATCCACTGATGACTGCCAGCAGTGATATCCTCACCCTTATCTAGTGCAATTATACTATCAAAAGTCACCTTTATGTACTCGTGCCTAGCACTAGATGGGCACAACACTTGGACCCATACTGATAGAAATATAGTGTTTCTTGGAGAATGTATTTCCATGGCAGACCTCAACATGTCTGCTAACTCTATTTCACATTTCTATGTACTCCACAAAAAAATCAAGATACTAACTAAAGCACTCTTATATTACCCGGGGGTATAACGCAGAAGCTAGAAACAAGGAGTTGCAGAAAAAGACGAAATAAGATCCTATACTCCGCATGTGACAACTCTGGGTGCACATTTTCCATGAATCTAACCCTGTTACTCCGCATGTGACAACCATATTTGTCACGACCCAACCTATGGGCCTGATCGCCATTAGGACCTGGGCCGGCATAGAATCCCCAGGCCTATAGTAAGCCTTACTGTTCTCAAACCCATGACCAGGCCCATAATTTAGGCCCAATATGCATATAAAATAATTTAAATTAAACTGTTATAATTTTATTTTGGGCCAACTTAACCTAGTAATTATAAAAAACTAAAATTAGGGGAACCCAGCTCAACCCTGTTACATCATTTACAAACTATTTAAAACTCATAAAAATTTTTCATTTGTTAATATAAAAACTTAAATTCATGCAATCCCTAACAAGATTAATGCTACTGTTAGCACATGCGGAGTTCTAAATTTCAAATTTAGAGAATAATAATACAGTTAAGTAATATTGATAACCTGCAAGAAAAAAAGTAAGTTATTCTGAAAAAGGTCTCCTTCTATAGCCTGAAAAAATAGGGTAAACAAGAGTGAGCGTTCGACTCAGGGAGTAAAATACCGATTTTAAGCATAATTTTTATAGCTATCTAAAGCTAATGCATCTTAAAGAGTGGAATGCAACACTTTCATAATTTTCATATAAATCACATCATAATAGCAAAAAGATAATCTGGAGCACTCATACACCCAGTAAGGTTCAAACAGTACATATATGAGAGTTGATCCCCTATACAGCCCTCTTAATCCAACCTCTGCCAGCTAGTGTCTCTCAAGCCGTGCCTACCCCGAATTATCCATAAAAGGATCGGGTCCCAGCGAGTGTCTCTCAAGTTGCGTCTACCCGTCCTGTCCATAACCTATATCACACACCACATGCATGCCAACGCACGTACACTGCTCCAAATTACCATAAAACAACATCCATAAGCATTTCATCAATCAAAGATGCAACATATAACATGCCTAGCATTTAACTACATAAATATATTTATAGATGATGCATGAGCATGCCTAAACATATAGTAATATTGAAATTATAATTAAAATCAATATTTTACTCACAGTGTACCAGAGGCTATTGTGGCTGTTGGGTGGAAAAAAATAGCTGACCTCAATTAGCTAGATAATTATATTATAGATTTATTAGTACTAATTCAAAATAAGACTCTAAAGAGACAACAGACAGTCTAATTCATACCAGAAATCCAGTAGAGTTTTCCCTATACCTGGGACCTTCTCATCCTGCAAAATAGTTCAAATAACACTTCTAAACTCAACCTATATCTCATTATCATTATATGGCCCCTCCTGAGCCCTCCAAACCAGGCAATAATCACAATATCAGACAATTCAATTATAAGACTTCAAAACTAATATTTTTCAAAAACTATCCAAATTAACTTTAAAAATTCTATAAACTTGCCCTGCTATCTTTTACAATATTATAATGCTATTGCAAAATGAATCATAATTTTCTGATCATCCATGAATATTTTATGAATTTTATTCTAACCCAGTATAAGGAAAAAATTGAGCAATGTAGAGTTCGGGTTTACCTATGTCAAATCTGACGCCTGTAACGCGTCCGAAACGTTTGAGAATGCTATAATTGACTATAATATCGATCACATTCTAAGACGGGCCACCGGACAATCGGATCTGGCTAAAAATGCGGTCCTTGCACCGGTGAGCTATCTTCGATCTGATCGCACCCAAATTATGCCCAAAAAATTATTAATAATTATCATAAAATTATTTTTAAATTTTGAGAATCAAAAAAAGTTCAAAAATCTCACCTAGCGATCTAGACCTTCCGATTATCGCCTCTTTCAAATGGTGTCCGATCGGAGCGAGATTAATTCTATCTCGAATATTTCACTGTCTTGAGTCCATCGGTGGCCTCGGATTTCCGATCCGACTGTCATATCGCCGAAAAAGTAGCCGGAAAGCCACTGCCATCACTTTCTCTCTCCTTTTTCTCTCTCTTCGTTTCTTGCCGGAAACTCCACAATTCCCAGCATGGCTGATCGAAAAATGGAGCTGGGTTCGTGGGGAGTTAGTGGCAGCTTGGATCATCGGCGTTGGTGGCTGGAATTGACCGAAAAATGGCCCGACTTTCTCTATCTCCCTCTTCTTTTTCGTTCCCTTTCTTCTCTCTCTCTCTCTCTCTTCCTCCCTATCGCCTGTTGCTGTGGCTGCTGACGTCTTTTTGAGGTGGGGGAGTCCCATCGGTGCCTCGCCGGCGCTGCCGCTGCCGCTGGCCGGAAAGCGAGAGGGAGAAACTGAGGGGGAGGGGGTGACGCAGGAGAGGGGAGACGGGGCTACTGCTACTGTGTTTTAATGTTCTGATTTTTTTTTTTTAATTACATAACTAGACCCTCAACTTCTTAGAGTGTCGACACCATATTTTGGTCGATCCCCAAAATCAATAAAACTTCGAAACCGATCCCCAGTACTAAGTCTCCCTGTGACAGCTAATCACATTTCCAATCCCTCTTTGATAGACAGTCACATTTCCGATCTCTCCTCACAAAGAATTGAATCAATGCTAAGTCCTCACATCACCAAAGCCTTACTACCTATTAAATCGCTCACCGATCTCTCAAACCCATTGTCGAATCTCCGACTATCAAGTATATTCACGATCTCTGTTGACAAACGAAATGAACTGACACTAGATCTTTTCTTACCAGTTTTATTGCCGATCTCCCTTTCAAAAGTTTAAGAGCTAAGGTTTTGGTCCGGTTTAATGAGGATTCCGATCTTAAGTGTTCAAGTCAAATTTCCAATTTTAATCAAGTACCGTTCAGCATTTCTTCCCTACCGATCTCATGCTTATTGTGCTTTCCGATCTCTTACGCTTAGATTAATAATTGCATTTAGTTCTTGTTTTGCTATGCTCAGACAATCAAATACTTAGGCAATTCAGAGATTTTCCAATCACATCCAATCATTGAACAAAGAGCGATTTCATTTCATACCAACATTTGTACAAGTCATTCGGCTGGGGGATCACCCCCAGCCTGATCTACATTTTGCTCATTTTCTCTCTCACCCTCGGCCTCCTCTTCGCTTTCTCCTCGCCTCCAGGAGCCAGGTCGGCCATCCAAGAGAAGTCCTCCTCTGGGTAACGCTTCTGGAGCTCGGCCAAGAGATCCTTGTGAGCGTTCACATAAGCACCGGCTATTCCTGTCACCATCTCTTCATCTTTTGCCTTAAGCTCCTCAGTAAGGTGAGCGACTTGAGCAGCTTCGTTGGCCCGGAGCACCTGGACTTCTCCAAGAGCATGATCCCTTTCAGCCAGAACATGAGTCTGTTCGGCCAGCTTATCCTTATAGTACTTCATATGCCCCTCAATTTGAGATATGTAATCCTGAGCGGATGAGAGTTGGGATCGGAGGGATGCCACTTCTTGGCTCTTCTTCTCGACCTCCTTACCCAGGTGGTGAGCCTTTTTCGCACTACGTCTTTGGTTCACCGGGCACTCTACATTCGCACTCATGGATCAGTCGATGTCGTCAAGATTGTCCGGAGACAGTCTGTCCCGATCCTCCCGAAGGCAGATAGAAGACCCCAAGACTTTGGCAAAACCGGGGTTCTCCCGAACAGTCCGGTTATTCTCCAGGGAAGCGATCAGCACTTGAGCGCCACGAGAAGGGGGCCTCGCAGAAGGTCGAGAAGGACCCCCCTTCTGTGCTTGGAGCAACTGGAGGAGGTCGAGGCGGCTCTTCTCGTCGAGGAGGAGATCGGACAGCTTCTGCGATCGGCGGTCCCGAAGGTCGGGGCGGGCCTCCTTGTGTCTCCCCAGGTTCATGACCGGGTGTTTGAAGCAGTTCCGAACGCTTCATCTCTTTCACCTTCCGGGAAATCTCTCTTTCTTTCTTCCGCTTCCTAGAA